>NC_073261.2:6257500-6882500 GCF_029289425.2 Pan paniscus
TAAACATGGAAATATCTACACCGCTATCTGTATAAACATGGAAATATCTGCATCGCCATCTGCATAAACATGGAAATATCCACACCGCTTTCTCTATAAACATGGAAATGCCTTCACCGCTACCTCTATAAAAATGGAGATATCTACAACGATATCTCTATAAACATGGAAATATCTACACCACTACCTGTATAAACATGGAAACAACTACACCGCTATCTGTATAAACTTGGAAATATATACATCGCTATCTGTATAAACATGGAAATATGTACATCGCTATCTGTATAAACATTGAAATATCTCCACCGCTATCTCTGTAAACATGGAAATATCTACACCGCTCTCTTTCTGAACATCGAAATATCTACACCGCTATCTGTATAAACATGGAAATATCTACACCGCTATCTGTATAAACGTGGAAATATCTACACCGCCATCTCTATAAACATGAAAATATCTACACCGCCATCTCCATAAACATGGAACTATCTACACTGCCATGTGGTTAAAAATGGAAATATCTACACCACTATCTGTAGAAACATGGAAATATCTACACTGCCTTCTGTATACAGATGAAACTTTCTACACCGAAAGCTATATAAACATGGAAATATCTACACCACTATCTGTATAAACATGGAAATACCAACACCGCTATCTGTATAAACATGGAAATATCGACACCGCTATCTGTATAAACATGGAAATATCTACACCGATATCTCTATAAACATAGAAATATCTACACTGCCATCTCTATAAACATGGAAATATCTTCACCGCCATCTGCATGAACATGGAAATATCTACACGGCTATCTCTATAAATATGGAAATATTTTGACCGCCATCTGTATAAACGTTGAAATATCTACACAGTCATCTGTATAAACATGGAAATATCTACACTGCAGTCTGTATAAATATGGAAATATCTACACCGCTATCTGTATGAACATGGAAATATCTATACCGCTATCTGTATAAACACGGAAATATCTAAACTGCTATCTGTATAAATGTGGAAATATCTACAACGCCATCTCTATAAACATGGAAATGTCTACACCGCTATCTGTATAAACAAGGAAATATCTACATGGCTATCTCTATAAACATGGAAATAACTACACCGCCATCTGTATAAACATGGAAATAACTACACAGTCATCTGTATAAACATGGAAATATCTACACCGCTATCTGTATAAGCATGGAAATATCTGCACCGCCATCTGCATAAACATGGAAATATCCACACCGCTTTCTCTATAAACATGGAAATGCCTTCACCGCTACCTCTATAAACATGGAAATATCTACAACGATATCTCTATAAACATGGAAATATCTACACCACTACCTGTATAAACATGGAAATATCTACACCGCTATCTGTATAAACTTGGAAATATATACATCGCTATCTGCATAAACATGGAAATATGTACATCGCTATCTGTATAAATATTGAAATATCTCCACCGCTATCTCTCTAAACATGGAAATATCTACACCGCTATCTTTCTGAACATGGAAATATCTACACAGCTATCTGTATAAACATGGAAATATCTACACCGCTATCTGTATAAACGTGGAAATATCTACACCGCCATCTCTATAAACATGAAAATATCTACACCGCCATCTCCATAAACATGGAACTATCTACACCGCCATCTGGTTAAAAATGGAAATATTTACACCACTGTCTGTATAAACATGGAAATATCTACACTGCCGTCTGTATACAGATGAAAATATCTACACCGTCAGCTGTATAAACATGGAAATATCTACACCACTATCTGTAAAAACATGGAAATACCAACACCGCTATCTGTATAAACATGGAAATATCTACACCGCTATATGTATAAACATGGAAATACCTACACCACTATCTCTATAAACATGGAAATAACTACACCGCCATCTCTATAAACATGGAATATCTACACCGATATCTCTATAAACAAAGAAATATCTACACTGCCATCTCTATAAACATGGAAATATATTCACCGCCATCTGTATAAACATGGGAATATCTACACGGCTATCCCTATAAATATGGAAATATTTAAACCGCCATCTGTATTAATGTCGAAATATCTACACAGTCATCTGTATAAACATGGAAATATCTACACCGCAGTCTGTATCAACATGGAAATATCCACACCGCTATATGTATAAACTTGGAAATATCTACACTGCCATCTCTATAAACATTTAAATACCTACACCGCCATCTCTATCAACATGGAATTATCTACACCGATAACTCTATAAACATAGAAATATCTACACTGCCATCTCTATAAACATGGAAATATCTTCACCGCCATCTGCAGGAACATGGAAATAGCTCCACGGCTATCTCTATGAATATGGAAATAGTTAAACCGCCATCTGCATAAACGTTGAAATATCTACACAGTCATCTGTATAAACATGGAAATATCTACACCGCAGTCTGTATAAACATGGAAATATCTACACCGCTATCTGTATAAACTTGGAAATATCTACACTGCCATCTGTATAAACATTGAAATATCTCCACCGCTATCTGTATAAACATGGAAATATCTCCCCCGCAATCTGTACAAACATGGAAATACCTACACCGCTATCTGTATAAACATGGAAATATCGGCACCGCCATCTGCATAAACATGGAAATATCTACACCGCCATCTGTATAAACATGGAAATATCTACACTGCCATATGTATAAACATGGAAATATGTACAAAGCCATCTCTATAAACATGGAAATATCTACAATGCTATCTGTATAAACATGGAAATATCTACACCGCTATCTGTATAAACTTGGAAATATATACATCGCTATCTGTATAAACATGGAAATATGTACATCGCTATCTTTATAAACTTTGAAATATCTCCACCGCTATCTCTGTAAACATGGAAATATCTACACCGCTATCTTTCTGAACATGGAAATACCTACACCGCTATCTGTATAAACGTGGAAATATCTGCACTGCCATCTCTATAAACATGAAAATATCTACACCGCAATCTCCATAAACATGGAACGATCTACACCGCCGTCTGGTTAAAAATGGAAATATCTACACCACTATCTGTATAAACATGGAAATACCTACACTGCCATCTGTATACAGATGAAAATATCTACACCGTCAACTGTATAAACATGGAAATATCTACACCACTATCTGTATAAACATGTTAATACCAACACCGCTATCTGTATAAACATGGAAATCTCTACACCGCTATCTGTATAAACATGGAAATACCTACACCACTATCTCGGTAAACATGGAAATACCTACACTGCCATCTCTATAAACATGGAATTATCTACACCGATATCTCTATACACATAGAAATATCTGCACTGCCATCTCTATAAACATGGAAATATCTTCACCCTCATCTGCATGAACATGGAAATATCTACACGGCTATCTCTATAAATATGGAAATATTTAAACCGCCATCTGCAAAAACGTTGAAATATCTACACAGTCATCTGTATAAACATGGAAATATCTACACCGCAGTCTGTATAAACATGGAAATATCTACAAAGCCATCTCTATAAACATGGAAATATCTACACTGCTATCTGTATGCACGTGGAAATAGCCAAACCGCTATCTGTATAAACATGGAAATATCTACACTGCTATCTGTATGAACGTGGAAATAGCCACACCGCTATCTGTATAAACATGGAAATATCTACAACGCCATCTGTATAAACATGGAAATATCTACAAAGCCATCTCTATAAACATGGAAATATCTACACTGCTATCTGTATGAATGTGGAAATAGCCACACCGCTATCTGTATAAACATGGAAATATCTACAACACCATCTGCAAATACATGAAAATATCTACACAGTCATCAGTATAAATATGGAAATATCTACACCTTCGTCTGTATAAACATGGAAATATCTACAAAGCCATCTGTATAAACATGGAAATAACTACACCGCTATCTCTATAAACATGGAAATACCTACACCACAATCTGTATAAACATGGAAATATCTACCTCCCTATCTGTATAAACATGGAAATATCTACACCGAAATCTGTATAAACAGGGAAATATCTACACCACTATCTGTATAAAAATGGAAATGTCTACATCGCTATCAGTATATACATGGAAATACCTCCACCGCTATCTGTATAAACATGGAAATATCTACACCGCTATCTTTATAAACATGGAAATATCTACACTGTGATCTGTATAAACATGGAAATATATACAACACTATCTGTGAAAACATGGAAATATCTACATAGCTATCTGTGTAAACATGGAAATTTGTAACCCGCTATCTGTGTAAAGATGGAAATAAGTGCTCCGCAATCTGTGAAAATTTGGAAATATCTACACCGCTATCTCTGTAAACATGGAATTATCTACACCGCTATCTGTATAAATGTGGAAATATCTACACCGCTATCTGTATAAACATGGAAATATCTACAGCACGATCTGTATAAATATGGAAATATCTACACCGCTATCAGTATGAACATGGAAATATCTATACCGCTATCTGTATAAACACGGAAATATGTACACCGCTGTCTGTATAAATATGGAAATATCTACAACGCAATCTCTATAAACATGGAAATGTCTACACCCCTATCTGTATAAACATGGAAATATCTACATGGCTATCGCTATAAACATGGAAATAACTACACCACCATCTGTATAAACATGGAAATAACTACACAGTCATCTGTATAAACATGGAATTAACTACACCGCTATCTGTATAAACATGGAAATATCTGCACCGCCATCTGCATAAACATGGAAATATCCACACCGCTTTCTCTATAAACATGGAAATGCCTTCACCGCTACCTCTATAAACATGGAAATATCTACAACGATATCTCTATAAACATGGAAATATCTACAGCACTACCTGTATAAACATGGAAATATCTACACCGCTATCTGTATAAACTTGGAAATATATACATCGCTATCTGCATAAACATGGAAATATGTACATCGCTATCTGTATAAATATTGAAATATCTCCACCGCTATCTCTGTAAACATGGAAATATCTACACCGCTATCTTTCTGAACATGCAATTATCTACACCGCTATCTGTATAAACATGGAAATATCTACACCGCTATCTGTATAAACGTGGAAATATCTACACCGCCATCTCTATAAACATGAAAATATCTACACCGCCATCTCCATAAACATGGAACGATCTACACCGCCATCTGGTAGAAAATGGAAATATCTACACCACTATCTGTATAAACTTGGAAATATCTACACTGCCATCTGTATACAGATGAAAATAACTACACCGTCAGCTGTATAAACATGGAAATATCTACACCACTATCTGTATAAACATGGAAATACCAACACCGCTATCTGTATAAACATGGAAATATCTACACCGCTATATGTATAAACATGGAAATACCTACACCACTATCTCTATAAACATGGAAATAACTACACCGCCATCTCTATAAACATGGAATATCTACACCGATATCTCTATAAACATAGAAATATCTACACTGCCATCTCTATAAACATGGAAATGTCTTCACCGCCATCTGTATAAACATGGAAATATCTACACGGCTATCTCTATAAATATGGAAATATTTAAACCGCCATCTGTATAAACGTCGAAATATCTACACAGTCATATGTATAAACATGGAAATATCTACACCGCAGTCTGTATCAACATGGAAATATCTACACCGCTATCTGTATAAACTTGGAAATATCTACACTGCCATCTCTATAAACATGGAAATACCTACACCGCCATCTCAATAAACATGGAATTATCTACACCGATATCTCTATAAACATAGAAATATCTACACTGCCATCTCTATAAACATGGAAATATCTACACTGCCATCTGTATACAGATGAAAATAACTACACCGTCAGCTGTATAAACATGGAAATATCTACACCACTATCTGTACAAACTTGGAAATATCTACACTGCCATCTGTATAAACATTGAAATATCTCCACCGCTATCTGTATAAACATGGAAATATCTCCACCGCTATCTGTACAAAAATGGAAATAGCTACAACGCCATCTCTATAAAGATGGAAATGTCTACACCGCTATCTGTATAAACATGGAAGTATCTACATGGCTATCTCTATAAACATGGAAATATATACACCGCCATCTGTATAAACATGGAAATAACTACACAGTCATCTGTATAAACATGGAAATATCTACACCGCTATCTGTATAAACATGGAAATATCTGCACCGCCATCTGCATAAACATGGAAATATCCACACCGCTTTCTCTGTAAACATGGAAATGCCTTCACCGCTACCTCTATAAACATGGAAATATCTACAGCGATATATCTATAAACATGGAAATATATACATCGCTATCTCATAAACATGGAAATATGTACATCGCTATCTGTATAAACATTGAAATATCTCCACCGCTCTCTCTGTAAACATGGAAATATCTACACCGCTATCTTTCTTAACATGGAAATATCTACACCGCTATCTGTATAAACATGGAAATATCTACAATGCCATCTGTATAAACATGGAAATATCTACACTGCCATATGTATAAACATGGAAATATCTACAAAGCCATCTTTATAAACATGGAAATATTTACACTGCTATCTGTATGAACGTGGCAATAGCCACACCGCTATCTGTATAAACATGGAAATATCTACAACGCCATCTGTATAAACATGGAAATATCTACACGGCTATCTCTATAAACATGGAAATGTCTACACCGCTATCTGTATAAACATGGAAATATCTACATGGCTGTCTCTATACACATGGAAATATCTTCACCGCCATCTGTATAGACATGGAAATAACTACACAGTCATCTGTATAATCCTGGAAATATCTACACCACTAACTGTATAAACATGAAAATATCTACACTGCCATCTGTTTAAACATGTAAATATCTACACAGCCATCTCTATAAACATGGAAATATCTACACTGCTATCTTTATAAACATGGAAATAGTCACACCGCTATCTGTATAAACATGGAAATAGCTACACCGCCATCTGTAAAATCTTGGAAATATCTACACAGTCATCTGTATAAACATGGAAATATCTACACCTCCATCTGTATAAACATGGAAATATCTACACTGCCATCTCTATAAACATGGAAATACCTGCACCGCAATCTGTATAAACATGGAAATATCTACACCATTATCTGTCTAAACATGGAAATATCTACACTGCCATCTGTATAAATATGTAAATATCTACACAGCCATCTCTATAAACATGGAAATATCTACACCGCTATCTCTATAAACATGGAAATAGCCACACAGCTATCTGTATAAACATGGAAATATATACACTGCTATCTCTATAAACATGGAAATATCTCCACCGCTATCTGTATAAACATGGAAATATCTCCAACGCTATCTGTATAAACATGGAAATATCTCCAACGCTATCTGTATAAACATGGAAATAGCCACACAGTTATCTGTATAAACATGGAAATGTCTACACCGCTATCTCTATAAACATGGAAATATCTCCACCGCTATCTGTATAAACATGGAAATACCTCCACCGCTATCTTCATAAACATGGAAATATCTACACTGCTATCTCTATAAATATGGAAATGTCGACACCGCTAACTGTATAAACATGGAAATATCTACATGGCTGTCTCTATAAACATGGAAATATCTTCACCGCCATCTGTATAAACATGGAAATAACTACACCGTCATCTGTATAATCCTGGAAATATCTACACCACTATTTGCATAAACATGAAAATATCTACACTGCCATCTGTATACACATGTAAATATCTACACAGCCATCTCTATAAACATGGAAATATCTGCACCGCTATCTGTATAAACATGGAAATATCTACACCGCTATCTGTATAAACATGGAAATAGTGACACCGCTATTTGGATAAACATGGAAATATCTTCACCGCTATCTCTATAAACATGGAAATGTCTACACCGGTATCTGTATAAACATGGAAATATCTACACCGCCATCTGTATAAACATGGAAATACCTACACAGTCATCTCTAGAAACCTGGAAATATCTACACCACTATCTGTATAAACATGGAAATATCTACACTGCCATCTGTATAAACATGTAAATATCTACACAGCCATCTCTATAAACATGGAAATATCTCCACCGCTATCTGTATAAACATGCAAATAGCCACACCGCTATCTGTATAAACATTGAAATATCTACACCGTCATCTGTAAAAACAGGGAAATATCTACACAGTCATCTGTATAAACATGGAACTATCTACACCTCCATCTGCATAAACATGGAAATATCTACACTGCCATCTGTATACACATGGAAATATCTACAAAGCCATTTGTATAAACATGGAAATATCTACACCGCTATCTCTATAAACTTGGAAATACCTACCCCGCAATCTGTATAAACATGGAAATATTTACACCATTATCTGTCTAAACTTGGAAATACCTACACTGCCATCTGCATAAATATGTAAATATCTACACAGCGTTCTCTATAAACATGGAAATATCTACACCGCTATCTGCATAAACATGGAAATATCTCCACCGCTGTCTACATAAACATGGAAATATCTCCAACGCTATCTGTATAAACATGGAAATAGCCACACAGCTAGATGTATAAACATGGAAATGTCTACACCGCTACCTCTATAATCATGGAAATATCTCCACCGCTATCTGTAAACTTGGAAATATATCCACCGCTATCTGTATAAACATGGAAATAGTGACACCGCTATCTGTATAAATATGGAAATATCTACACCGCTATCTCTATAAACACGGAAATGTCTACACCGCTATCTGTATAAACATGGAAATAACTACATGGCTGTCTCTATAAACATGGAAATATCTTCACCGCCATCTGTATAGACATGGAAATAACTACACAGTCATCTGTATAATCCTGGAAATATCTACACCACTATCTGTATAAACATGAAAATATCTACAATGCCATCTGTTTAAACATGTAAATATCTACACATCCATCTCTATAAACATGGAAATATCTACACCGCTATCTTAATAAACATGGAAATAGTCACACCGCTATCTGTATATACATGGAAATAGCTACACCGCCATCTGTAAAAACATGGAAATATCTACAGAGTCATCTGTATAAACATGGAAATATCTACACCTCCATCTGTATAAACATGGAAATATCTACACTGCCATCTGTATAAACATGGAAATACCTGCACCGCAATCTGTATAAACATGGAAATATCTACACCATTATCTGTCTAAACATGGAAATATCTACACTGCCATCTGTATAAATATGTAAATATCTACACAGCCATCTCTATAAACCTGGAAATATCTACACCGCTATCTCTATAAACATGGAAATAGCCACACAGCTATCTGTATAAACATGGAAATATATACACTGCTATCTCTATAAACATGGAAATATCTCCACCGCTATCTGTATAAACATGGAAATATCTCCAACGCTATCTGTATAAACATGGAAATATCTCCAACACTATCTGTATAAACATGGAAATAGCCATACAGTTATCTGTATAAACATGGAAATGTCTACACCGCTATCTCTATAAACATGGAAATATCTCCACCGCTATCTGTATAAACATGGAAATACCTCCACCGCTATCTTCATAAACATTGAAATATCTACACTGCTATCTCTATAAATATGGAAATGTCGACACCGCTAACTGCATAAACATGGAAATATCTACATGGCTGTCTCTGTAAACATGGAAATATCTTCACCGCCATCTGTATAAACATGGAAATAAATACACCGTCATCTGTATAATCCTGGAAATATCTACACCACTATCTGCATAAACATGAAAATATCTACACTGCCATCTGTATACACATGTAAATATCTACACAGCCATCTCTATAAACATGGAAATATCTGCATCGCTATCTGTATAAACATGGAAATATCTACACCGCTATCTGTATAAACGTGGAAATATCTACACCGCCATCTCTATAAACATGAAAATATCTACACCGCCATCTCCATAAACATGGAACGATCTACACCGCCATCTGGTAGAAAATGGAAATATCTACACCACTATCTGTATAAACTTGGAAATATCTACACTGCCATCTGTATACAGATGAAAATAACTACACCGTCAGCTGTATAAACATGGAAATATCAACACCACTATCTGTATAAACATGGAAATACCAACACCTCTATCTGTATAAACATGGAAATATCTACACCGCTATATGTATAAACATGGAAATACCTACACCACTATCTCTATATACATGGAAATAACTACACCGCCATCTCTATAAACATGGAATATCTACACCGATATCTCTATAAACATAGAAATATCTACACAGCCATCTCTATAAACATGGAAATATCTTCACCGCCATCTGTATAAACATGGAAATATCTACACGGCTATCTCTATAAATATGGAAATATTTAAACCGCCATCTGTATAAACGTCGAAATATCTACACAGTCATATGTATAAACATGGAAATATCTACACCGCAGTCTGTATCAACATGGAAATATCTACACCGCTATCTGTATAAACTTGGAAATACCTACACTGCCATCTCTATAAACATGGAAATACCTACACCGCCATCTCAATAAACATGGAATTATCTACACCGATATCTCTATAAACATAGAAATATCTACACTGCCATCTCTATAAACATGGAAATATCTACACTGCCATCTGTATACAGATGAAAATAACTACACCGTCAGCTGTATAAACATGGAAATATCTACACCACTATCTGTACAAACTTGGAAATATCTACACTGCCATCTGTATAAACATTGAAATATCTCCACCGCTATCTGTATAAACATGGAAATATCTCCACCGCTATCTGTACAAAAATGGAAATAGCTACAACGCCATCTCTATAAAGATGGAAATGTCTACACCGCTATCTGTATAAACATGGAAGTATCTACATGGCTATCTCTATAAACATGGAAATATATACACCGCCATCTGTATAAACATGGAAATAACTACACAGTCATCTGTATAAACATGGAAATATCTACACCGCTATCTGTATAAACATGGAAATATCTGCACCGCCATCTGCATAAAAATGGAAATATCCACACCGCTTTCTCTGTAAACATGGAAATGCCTTCACCGCTACCTCTATAAACATGGAAATATCAACAACGATATATCTATAAACATGGAAATATATACATCGCTATCTCATAAACATGGAAATATGTACATCGCTATCTGTATAAACATTGAAATATCTCCACCGCTCTCTCTGTAAACATGGAAATATCTACACCGCTATCTTTCTTAACATGGAAATATCTACACCGCTATCTGTATAAACATGGAAATATCTACAATGCCATCTGTATAAACATGGAAATATCTACACTGCCATATGTATAAACATGGAAATATCTACACTGCCATATGTATAAACATGGAAATATTTACACTGCTATCTGTATGAACGTGGAAATAGCCACACCGCTATCTGTATAAACATGGAAATATCTACAACGCCATCTGTATAAACATGGAAATATCTACACGGCTATCTCTATAAACATGGAAATGTCTACACCGCTATCTGTATAAACATGGAAATATCTACATGGCTGTCTCTATACACATGGAAATATCTTCACCGCCATCTGTATAGACATGGAAATAACTACACAGTCATCTGTATAATCCTGGAAATATCTACACCACTAACTGTATAAACATGAAAATATCTACACTGCCATCTGTTTAAACATGTAAATATCTACACAGCCATCTCTATAAACATGGAAATATCTACACTGCTATCTTTATAAACATGGAAATAGTCACACCGCTATCTGTATAAACATGGAAATAGCTACACCGCCATCTGTAAAATCTTGGAAATATCTACACAGTCATCTGTATAAACATGGAAATATCTACACCTCCATCTGTATAAACATGGAAATATCTACACTGCCATCTCTATAAACATGGAAATACCTGCACCGCAATCTGTATAAACATGGAAATATCTACACCATTATCTGTCTCAACATGGAAATATCTACACTGCCATCTGTATAAATATGTAAATATCTACACAGCCATCTCTATAAACATGGAAATATCTACACCGCTATCTCTATAAACATGGAAATAGCCACACAGCTATCTGTATAAACATGGAAATATATACACTGCTATCTCTATAAACATGGAAATATCTCCACCGCTATCTGTATAAACATGGAAATATCTCCAACGCTATCTGTATAAACATGGAAATATCTCCAACGCTATCTGTATAAACATGGAAACAGCCACACAGTTATCTGTATAAACATGGAAATGTCTACACCGCTATCTCTATAAACATGGAAATATCTCCACCGCTATCTGTATAAACATGGAAATACCTCCACCGCTATCTTCATAAACATGGAAATATCTACACTGCTATCTCTATAATTATGGAAATGTCGACACCGCTAACTGTATAAACATGGAAATATCTACATGGCTGTCTCTATAAACATGGAAATATCTTCACCGCCATCTGTATAAACATGGAAATAACTACACCGTCATCTGTATAATCCTGGAAATATCTACACCACTATTTGCATAAACATGAAAATATCTACACTGCCATCTGTATACACATGTAAATATCTACACAGCCATCTCTATAAACATGGAAATATCTGCACCGCTATCTGTATAAACATGGAAATATCTACACCGCTATCTGTATAAACATGGAAATAGTGACACCGCTATTTGGATAAATATGGAAATATCTTCACCGCTATCTCTATAAACATGGAAATGTCTACACCGCTATCTGTATAAACATGGAAATATCTACACCGCCATCTGTATAAACATGGAAATACCTACACAGTCATCTCTAGAAACCTGGAAATATCTACACCACTATCTGTATAAACATGGAAATATCTACACTGCCATCTGTATAAACATGTAAATATCTACACAGCCATCTCTATAAACATGGAAATATCTCCACCGCTATCTGTATAAACATGCAAATAGCCACACCGCTATCTGTATAAACATTGAAATATCTACACCGTCATCTGTAAAAACAGGGAAATATCTACACAGTCATCTGTATAAACATGGAACTATCTACACCTCCATCTGTATAAACATGGAAATATCTACACTGCCATCTGTATACACATGGAAATATCTACACAGCCATTTGTATAAACATGGAAATATCTACACCGCTATCTCTATAAACTTGGAAATACCTACCCCGCAATCTGTATAAACATGGAAATATTTACACCATTATCTGTCTAAACTTGGAAATACCTACACTGCCATCTGTATAAACATGTAAATATCTACACAGCGTTCTCTATAAACATGGAAATATCTACACCGCTATCTGCATAAACATGGAAATATCTCCACCGCTATCTATATAAACATGGAAATACCTCCAACGCTCTGTATAAACATGAAATAGCCACACAGCTCGCTGTATAAACATGGAAATGTCTACACCGCTATCTCTATAATCATGGAAATGTCTCCACCGCTATCTGTAAACTTGGAAATATATCCACCGCTATCTGTATAAACATGGAAATAGTGACACCGCTATCTGTATAAATATGGAAATATCTACACTGCTATCTCTATAAACATGGAAATGTCTACACCGCTATCTGTATAAACATGGAAATAACTACATGGCTGTCTCTGTAAACATGGAAATATCTTCACCGCCATCTGTATAGACATGGAAATAACTACACAGTCATCTGTATAATCTTGGAAATATCTACACCACTATCTGTATAAACATGAAAATATCTACAACGCCATCTGTTTAAACATGTAAATATCTACACAGCCATCTCTATAAACATGGAAATATCTACACCGCTGTCTTTATAAACATGGAAATAGTCACACCGCTATCTGTATAAACATGGAAATAGCTACACCGCCATCTGTAAAAACATGGAAATATCTACATAGTCATCTGTATAAACATGGAAATATCTACACCTCCATCTGTATAAACATGGAAATACCTACACTGCCATCTGTATAAACATGGAAATACCTGCACCGCAATCTGTATAAACATGGAAATATCTACACCATTATCTGTCTAAACATGGAAATATCTACACTGCCATCTGTATAAATATGTAAATATCTACACAGCCATCTCTATAAACATGGAAATATCTACACCGCTATCTCTCTAAACATGGAAATAGCCACAAAGCTATCTGTATAAACATGGAAATATATACACTGCTATCTCTATAAACATGGAAATATCTCCACCGCTATCTGTATAAACATGGAAATATCTCCAACGCTATCTCTATAAACATGGAAATATCTCCAACGCTATCTGTATAAACATGGAAATAGCCACACAGTTATCTGTATAAACATGGAAATGTCTACACCGCTATCTCTATAAACATGGAAATATCTCCACCGCTATCTGTATAAACATGGAAATACCTCCACCGCTATCTTCATAAACATGGAAATATCTACACTGCTATCTCTATAAATATGGAAATGTCGACACCGCTAACTGTATAAACATGGAAATATCTACATGGCTGTCTCTATAAACATGGAATTATCTTCACCGCCATCTGTATAAACATGGAAATAACTACACCGTCATCTGTATAATCCTGGAAATATCTACACCACTATCTGCATAAACATGAAAATATCTACACTGCCATCTGTATACACATGTAAATATCTACACAGCCATCTCTATAAACATGGAAATATCTGCACCGCTATCTGTATAAACATGGAAATAGCCACACCACTATCTGTATAAACATGGAAATATCTACACCGCCATCTGTAAAAACATTTATATATCTACACAGTCATCTGTATAAACATGGAAATATCTACACCTCCATCTGTATAAACATGGAAATATCTACAATGCCATCTGTATACACATGGAAATATCTACAAAGCCATCTGTATAAAAATGGAAATATCTACACAGCTATGTCTATAAACATGGAAATAACTAGTCCGCAATCTGTATAAACATGGAAATATCTACACCATTATCTGTATAAACATGGAAATATCTACACTGCCATCTGTATAAATATGTAAATATCTGCACAGCCATCTCTATAAACATGGAAATACCTACACCGCTATCTGTATAAAAATGGAAATAGCCACACCGCTATCTGTATAAACATGGAAATATCTACACCGCTATCTCTATAAACATGGAAATATCACCACCGCTAACTGTATAAACATGGAAATATCTCCTCCGCTATCTGTATAAACATGGAAATATCTACACCGCTATCTGTATAAACATGGAAATAGTGACACCGCTATTTGGATAAATATGGAAATATCTTCACCGCTATCTCTATAAACATGGAAATGTCTACACCGCTATCTGTATAAACATGGAAATATCTACATGGCTATCTATATAAACATGGAAATATCTACACCGCCATCTGTATAAACATGGAAATACCTACACAGTCATCTCTAGAAACCTGGAAATATCTACACCACTATCTGTATAAACATGGAAATATCTACACAGCCATCTCTATAAACATAGAAATATCTCCACCGCTATCTGTATAAACATGCAAATAGCCACACCGCTATCTGTATAAACATGGAAATATCTACAACGCAATCTGTAAAAACAGGGAAATATCTACTCAGTCATCAGTATAAAAATGGAACTATCTACACCTCCATCTGTATAAACATGGAAATATCTACACTGCCATCTGTATACACATGGAAATATCTACACAGCCATTTGTATAAACATGGAAATATCTACACCGCTATCTCTATAAACTTGGAAATTCCTACCCCGCAATCTGTATAAACATGGAAAAATTTACACCATTATCTGTCTAAACTTGGAAATATCTACACTGCCATCTGAATAAATATGAAATATCTACACAGCCATCTCTATAAACATGGAAATATCTACACCGCTATCTGCATAAACATGGAAATAGCCACACAGCTATCTGTATAAACATGGAAATATATACACTGCTATCTATATAAACATGGAAAGATCTCCACCCCTATCTGTATAAACATGGAAACATCTCCACCGCTATCTATATAAACATGGAAATATCTCGAACGCTATCTGTATAAACACGGAAATCGTCACACAGCTAGCTGTATAAACATGGAAATGTCTACACCGCTATCTCTATAATCATGGAAATATCTCCACCGCTATCTGTATAAACTTGGAAATATATCCACCGCTATCTGTATAAACATGGAAATAGTGACACCGCTATCTGTATAAATATGGAAATACCTACACCGCTATCTCTATAAACATGGAAATATCTCCACCGCTATCTGTATAATCATGGAAATATCTCCACCGCTATCTGTATAAACATGGAAATATCTCCAACGCTATCTGTATAAACATGGAAATAGCCACACAGTTATCTGTATAAACATGGAAATGTCTACACTGCTATCTCTATAAACATGTAAATATCTCCACCGCTATCTGTATAAACATGGAAATATCTCCACCGCTATCTTCATAAACATGGAAATATCTACACCGCTATCTCTATAAATATGGAAATGTCTACACCGCTAACTGTATAAACATGGAAATATCTACATGGCTGCCTCTATAAACATGGAAATATCTTCACCGCCATCTGTATAAACATGGAAATAACTACAGAGTCATCTGTATAATCCTGGAAATATCTACACCACTATCTGTATAAACATGAAAATATCTACACTGCCATCTGTATACACATGTAAATATCCACACAGCCATCTCTATAAACATGGAAATATCTACACCGCTATCTGTATAAACATGGAAATAGCCACACCGCTATCTGTATAAACATGGAAATACCTACACCGCTATCTCTATAAACATGGAAATATCACCACCGCTATCTGTATAAACCTGGAAATATCTCCTCCGCTATCTGTATAAACATGGAAATATCTACACCGCTATCTGTATAAACATGGAAATAGTGACACCGATATTTGTATAAATATGGAAATATCTTCACCGCTATCTCTATAAACATGGAAATGTCTACACCGCTACCTGTATAAACATGGAAATATCTACAAGGCTATCTCTATAAACATGGAAATATCTACACCGCCATCTGTATAAACATGGAAATACCAACACAGTCATCTCTATAAACCTGGAAATATCTACACAACTATCTGTATAAACATGGATATATCTACACTGCCATCTGTATAAACATGTAAATATCTACACAGCCATGTCTATAAACATGGAAATATCTACACCGCTATCTGTATAAACATGGAAATAGCCACACCGCTATCTGTATAAACATGGAAATGTCTACACCGCCATCTGTATAAACATGGAAATACCTACACAGTCATCTGTATAAACATGGAAATATCTACACGACTGTCTGTACAAACATGGAAATATCTACACTGCCATCTGTATAAACATGGAAATATATACACAGCCATCTCTATAAACATGGAAATATCTACACCGCTATCTGTACAAACATGGAAATAGCCACACAGATATCTGTATAAACAGGGAAATATATACACTGCTGTCTCTATAAACATGGAAATATCTCCACCGCTATCTGTATAAACATGGAAATATCTCCACCGCTATCTGTATAAACATGGAAATATCTCCGCAGCTATCTGTATAAACATGGAAATAGAGGCACAGCTATCTGTATAAATATGGAAATATCTACAGCGCTATCTCTATAAACATCGAAATGTCTACACCGCTATCTGCATAAACATGGAAATATCTACATGGCTGTGTCAATAAACATGGAAATATCTTCACCACCGTCTGTATAAACATGGAAATAACTACACAGTCATCTGTATAAACCTGGAAATATCTACACCACTGTCTGTACAAACATGGAAATATCTACACTGCCATCTGTATAAACATGGAAATATCTACACAGCCATCTCTATAAAAATGGAAATATCTACACTGCTATCTGTATAAACATGGAAATAGCCACATCGCTATCTGTATAAAAATGGAAATATCTACACCGACATGTGTAAAAATATGAAAATATCTACACAGTCATCTGTATATACATGGAAATATCTCCACCGCTATCTGTATAAACATGGAAATATCTACACCGCCATCTGTATAAAAATAGAAATAACTACACAGTCATCTGTATAAATATGGAAATATGTACTCCGCTATCTGTATAAACATGGAAATATCCACACCCCTCTCTATAAACATGGAAATATCTTCACCGCTATCTGTATAAACCTGGAAATGTCTACACCACTATCTGTATAAACATGAAAATATCTACAATGCTATCTGTATAAACATGTAAATATCTACACAGCCATCTCTATAAACATGGAAATATCTACACCGCTATCTGTATAAACATGGAAATAGCCACACCGCTATCTGTATAAACATGGAAATATCTACACCGCCATCTGTAAAAACATAGATATATCTACACAGTCATCTGTATAAACATGGAAATATTTACACCTCCATCTGTATAAACATGGAAATATCTACACTGCCATTTGTATACACATGGAAATATCTACACAGCCATCTGTATAAACATGGAAATATCTACACCGCTATCTCTGTAAACATGGAAATACCTACACCCCAATCTGTATAACCATGGAAACATCTACACAATTATCTGTCTAAACTTGGAAATATCTACACTGCCTTCTGTATAAATATGTAAATATCTACACAGCCATCACTATAAACATGGAAATATCTACACCGCCATCTGTATAAACATGGAAATAGCCACACAGATATCTGTATAAACATGGAAATATATACACTGCTATCTCTATCGCCATGGAAATATCTCCATCGCTACCTGTATAAACATGGAAATATCTCCACCGCTATCTGTAAAAACATGGAAATATTGAAATCGCTATCTGTATAAATATGGAAATATCTACACCGCTATCTCTATAACCATGGAAATGTCTACACCGCTTTCTGTATAAACATGGAAATATCTACATGGCTGTCTCTATAAACATGGAAATATCTTCACCGCCATCAGTATAAACATGGAAATAACTACACTGTCATCTGTATAAACCTGAAAATATCTACACCACTATCTGTATAAACATGAAAATATCTACACTGCCATCTGTATAAACATGGAAATATCAACACCGATATCTGTATAAACATGGAAAGAGCCACACCGCTATCTGTATAAACATGGAAATATCTACACCTCCATCTGTATAAACATGGAAATATCTACACTGCCATCTGTATACACATGGAAATATCTACACAGCCATCTGTATAAACATGGAAATATCTACACCGCTCTCTCTACAAACATGGAAATACCTACACCGCAATCAGTTTAAACATGGAAATAGCCACACCACTATCGGTATAAACATGGAAATGTCTACACCGCCAACTGTATAAACATGGAAATATCTACACAGTCATCTGTATATACATGGAAATATCTACACCACTGTCTGTACAAACATGGAAATATCTACACTGCCATCTGTATAAGCATGGAAATATCTTCACAGCAATCTCTATAAACATGGAAATATCTACACTGCTATCTGCATAAACATGGAAGTAGCCACACCGCTATCTGTATAAACATGGAAATATCTACACCGACATGTGTAAAAATATAAATATATATACACAGTCATCTGTATAAACATGGAAATACCTCCACCGCTATCTGTATAAACATGGAAATATCTACACCGCCATCTGCATAAACATGGAAATATCTACACCGCCATCTGTATAAACATGGAAATATCTACACAATTATCTGTCTAAACATGGAAATATCTACACTGCCATCTGTATAAATATGTAAATATCTACACAGCCATCTCAATAAACATGGAAATATCTATACCGCTATCTGTATAAACATGGAAATAGCCACACAGCTATCTGTATAAACAAGCAAATATCTACACCGCTGTCTCTATAAACATGGAAATATCTCCACCGCTATCTGTATAAACATGGAAATACATACACCGCTATCTGTATAAACATGGAAATATCTCCACCGCTATCTTTATAAACATGGAAATAGTGACACCGCTATCTGTATAAATATGGAAATATCTACACCGCTATCTCTATAAACATGGAAATGTCTACACCGCTATCTCTATAAACATGGAAATATCTACATGGCTGTCTCTATAAACATGGAAATATCTTCACCGCCATCTGTATAAACATGGAAATAGCCACACAGCTGTCTGTATAAACGTGGAAATGTCTACACCGCTATCTCTATAAACATGGAAATAACTCCACCGCTATCTGTATAAACGTGGAAATATTTCCACCGCTATCTTCATGAACATGGAAATATCTACACCGCTGTCTCTATAAACATGGAAATATCTGCACCGCCATCTGTATAAACATGGAAATAACTACACAGTCATCTGTATAAACCTGGAAATAACTAAACCGCTATCTGTATAAACATGGAAATATCTACACAGCCATCTCTATAAACATGGAAATATCTACACTGCTATCTGTATAAACATGGAAATAGCCACACCGCTATCTGTATAAACATGGAAATATCTACACCGCTATCTCTATAAACATGGAAATATCTCCACCGCTATCTGTATAAACATGAAAATATCTCCACCGCTATCTCTATAAACATGGAAATAGTGACACCGCTATCTGTATAAATATGGAAATATCTACACCGCTATCTCTATAAACATTTAAATGTCTACACCGCTATCTGTATAAACATGGAAATATCTACATGGCTGTCTCTATAAACATGGAAATATCTTCACCGCCATCTGTATAAACATGGAAATAACTAAACAGTCATCTGTATAAACCTGGAAATATCTACACCACTATCTGTATAAACATGAAAATATCTACACTGCCATCTGTATAAACATGTAAATATCTACACAGCCATCTCTATTAACATGGAAATATCTACACCACTATCTGTATAAACATGGAAACAGACACACCGCTATCTGTATAAACATGGAAATATGTACACCGCCATCTGTAAAAACATGGAAATATCTACACAGTCATCTGTATAAACATGAAAATATCTACACCTCCATCTGTATAAACATGGAAATATCTATAATGCCATCTGTATACACATGGAAATATCTAAACAGCCATCTGTATAAACATGGAAATATCTACACCGCTATCTCTATAAACATGGAAATACCTACACTGCAATCTGTATAAACATGTAAATATCTACACCGTTATCTGTCTAAACATGGAAGTAGCCACACTGCTATCTGTATAAACATGGAAATATATACACTACTATCTCTATAAACATGGAAATATCTCCACCGCTATCTGTATAAACATGGAAATGTCTCCACCGCTATCTGTATAAACATGGAAATATCTCCAACGCTATCTGTATGAACATGTAAATAGCCACAAAGCTATCTGTATAAACATGGAAATATCTACACCGCTATCTCTATAAACATGGAAATGTCTACACCACTATCTGTATAAACATGGAAATATCTTCATGGCTGTCTCTATAAACATGGAAATATCAACACTGCCATCTGTATAAACATGGAAATACCTACACAGTCATCTGTATAAACCTGGAAATATCTACACCACTAATTGTAGAAACATGGAAAAATCTACACTGCCATCTGTATAAACATGTAAATATCTACACTGCCATCTCTATAAACATGGAAATATCTCAACCGCTATCTGTATAAACATGGAAATATCCACACAGCCATCTCTATAAACATGGAAATATCTACACTGCTATCTGTATAAACATGGAAATAGCCACACCGCTATCTGTATAAACATGGAAATATCTACACCGCTATCTCTATAAACATGGAAATATCTCCACCGCTATCTGTATAAACATGAAAATATCTCCACCGCTATCTGTATAAACATGGAAATAGTGACACCGCTATCTGTATAAATATGGAAATATCTACACCGCTATCTCTATAAACATGGAAATGTCTACACCGCTATCTGTATAAACATGGAAATATCTACATGGCTGTCTCTATAAACATGGAAATATATTCACCGCCATCTGTATAAACATGGAAATAACTACACAGTCATCTGTATAAACCTGGAAATATCTACACCACTATCTGTATAAACATGAAAATATCTACACTGCCATCTGTATAAACATGTAAATATCTAAACAGCCATCTCTATTAACATGGAAATATCTACACCGCTATCTGTATAAACATGGAAATAGCCACACCGCTATCTGTATAAACATGGAAATATGTACACCGCCATCTGTAAAAACATGGAAATATCTACACAGTCATCTGTATAAACATGAAAATATCTACACCTCCATCTGTATAAACATGGAAATATCTATACTGCCATCTGTATACACATGGAAATATCTAAACAGCCATCTGTATAAACATGGAAATATCTACACCGCTATCTCTACAAACATGGAAATACCTACACTGCAATCTGTATAAACATGTAAATATCTACACCATTATTTGTCTAAACATGGAAATAGCCACACTGCTATCTGTATAAACATGGAAATATCTACACCTCCATCTGTATAAACATGGAAATACCTACACTGCCATCTGTATAAACATGGAAATACCTGCACCGCAATCTGTATAAACATGGAAATATCTACACCATTATCTGTCTAAACATGGAAATATCTACACTGCCATCTGTATAAATATGTAAATATCTACACAGCCATCTCTATAAACATGGAAATATCTACACCGCTATCTCTCTAAACATGGAAATAGCCACAAAGCTATCTGTATAAACATGGAAATATATACACTGCTATCTCTATAAACATGGAAATATCTCCACCGCTATCTGTATAAACATGGAAATATCTCCAACGCTATCTCTATAAACATGGAAATATCTCCAACGCTATCTGTATAAACATGGAAATAGCCACACAGTTATCTGTATAAACATGGAAATGTCTACACCGCTATCTCTATAAACATGGAAATATCTCCACCGCTATCTGTATAAACATGGAAATACCTCCACCGCTATCTTCATAAACATGGAAATATCTACACTGCTATCTCTATAAATATGGAAATGTCGACACCGCTAACTGTATAAACATGGAAATATCTACATGGCTGTCTCTATAAACATGGAATTATCTTCACCGCCATCTGTATAAACATGGAAATAACTACACCGTCATCTGTATAATCCTGGAAATATCTACACCACTATCTGCATAAACATGAAAATATCTACACTGCCATCTGTATACACATGTAAATATCTACACAGCCATCTCTATAAACATGGAAATATCTGCACCGCTATCTGTATAAACATGGAAATAGCCACACCACTATCTGTATAAACATGGAAATATCTACACCGCCATCTGTAAAAACATTTATATATCTACACAGTCATCTGTATAAACATGGAAATATCTACACCTCCATCTGTATAAACATGGAAATATCTACAATGCCATCTGTATACACATGGAAATATCTACAAAGCCATCTGTATAAAAATGGAAATATCTACACAGCTATGTCTATAAACATGGAAATAACTAGTCCGCAATCTGTATAAACATGGAAATATCTACACCATTATCTGTATAAACATGGAAATATCTACACTGCCATCTGTATAAATATGTAAATATCTGCACAGCCATCTCTATAAACATGGAAATACCTACACCGCTATCTGTATAAAAATGGAAATAGCCACACCGCTATCTGTATAAACATGGAAATATCTACACCGCTATCTCTATAAACATGGAAATATCACCACCGCTAACTGTATAAACATGGAAATATCTCCTCCGCTATCTGTATAAACATGGAAATATCTACACCGCTATCTGTATAAACATGGAAATAGTGACACCGCTATTTGGATAAATATGGAAATATCTTCACCGCTATCTCTATAAACATGGAAATGTCTACACCGCTATCTGTATAAACATGGAAATATCTACATGGCTATCTATATAAACATGGAAATATCTACACCGCCATCTGTATAAACATGGAAATACCTACACAGTCATCTCTAGAAACCTGGAAATATCTACACCACTATCTGTATAAACATGGAAATATCTACACAGCCATCTCTATAAACATAGAAATATCTCCACCGCTATCTGTATAAACATGCAAATAGCCACACCGCTATCTGTATAAACATGGAAATATCTACAACGCAATCTGTAAAAACAGGGAAATATCTACTCAGTCATCAGTATAAAAATGGAACTATCTACACCTCCATCTGTATAAACATGGAAATATCTACACTGCCATCTGTATACACATGGAAATATCTACACAGCCATTTGTATAAACATGGAAATATCTACACCGCTATCTCTATAAACTTGGAAATTCCTACCCCGCAATCTGTATAAACATGGAAAAATTTACACCATTATCTGTCTAAACTTGGAAATATCTACACTGCCATCTGTATAAATATAAAATATCTACACAGCCATCTCTATAAACATGGAAATATCTACACCGCTATCTGCATAAACATGGAAATAGCCACACAGCTATCTGTATAAACATGGAAATATATACACTGCTATCTATATAAACATGGAAAGATCTCCACCCCTATCTGTATAAACATGGAAACATCTCCACCGCTATCTATATAAACATGGAAATATCTCGAACGCTATCTGTATAAACACGGAAATCGTCACACAGCTAGCTGTATAAACATGGAAATGTCTACACCGCTATCTCTATAATCATGGAAATATCTCCACCGCTATCTGTATAAACTTGGAAATATATCCACCGCTATCTGTATAAACATGGAAATAGTGACACCGCTATCTGTATAAATATGGAAATACCTACACCGCTATCTCTATAAACATGGAAATATCTCCACCGCTATCTGTATAATCATGGAAATATCTCCACCGCTATCTGTATAAACATGGAAATATCTCCAACGCTATCTGTATAAACATGGAAATAGCCACACAGTTATCTGTATAAACATGGAAATGTCTACACTGCTATCTCTATAAACATGTAAATATCTCCACCGCTATCTGTATAAACATGGAAATATCTCCACCGCTATCTTCATAAACATGGAAATATCTACACCGCTATCTCTATAAATATGGAAATGTCTACACCGCTAACTGTATAAACATGGAAATATCTACATGGCTGCCTCTATAAACATGGAAATATCTTCACCGCCATCTGTATAAACATGGAAATAACTACAGAGTCATCTGTATAATCCTGGAAATATCTACACCACTATCTGTATAAACATGAAAATATCTACACTGCCATCTGTATACACATGTAAATATCCACACAGCCATCTCTATAAACATGGAAATATCTACACCGCTATCTGTATAAACATGGAAATAGCCACACCGCTATCTGTATAAACATGGAAATACCTACACCGCTATCTCTATAAACATGGAAATATCACCACCGCTATCTGTATAAACCTGGAAATATCTCCTCCGCTATCTGTATAAACATGGAAATATCTACACCGCTATCTGTATAAACATGGAAATAGTGACACCGATATTTGTATAAATATGGAAATATCTTCACCGCTATCTCTATAAACATGGAAATGTCTACACCGCTATCTGTATAAACATGGAAATATCTACAAGGCTATCTCTATAAACATGGAAATATCTACACCGCCATCTGTATAAACATGGAAATACCAACACAGTCATCTCTATAAACCTGGAAATATCTACACAACTATCTGTATAAACATGGATATATCTACACTGCCATCTGTATAAACATGTAAATATCTACACAGCCATGTCTATAAACATGGAAATATCTACACCGCTATCTGTATAAACATGGAAATAGCCACACCGCTATCTGTATAAACATGGAAATGTCTACACCGCCATCTGTATAAACATGGAAATACCTACACAGTCATCTGTATAAACATGGAAATATCTACACGACTGTCTGTACAAACATGGAAATATCTACACTGCCATCTGTATAAACATGGAAATATATACACAGCCATCTCTATAAACATGGAAATATCTACACCGCTATCTGTACAAACATGGAAATAGCCACACAGATATCTGTATAAACAGGGAAATATATACACTGCTGTCTCTATAAACATGGAAATATCTCCACCGCTATCTGTATAAACATGGAAATATCTCCACCGCTATCTGTATAAACATGGAAATATCTCCGCAGCTATCTGTATAAACATGGAAATAGAGGCACAGCTATCTGTATAAATATGGAAATATCTACAGCGCTATCTCTATAAACATCGAAATGTCTACACCGCTATCTGCATAAACATGGAAATATCTACATGGCTGTGTCTATAAACATGGAAATATCTTCACCACCGTCTGTATAAACATGGAAATAACTACACAGTCATCTGTATAAACCTGGAAATATCTACACCACTGTCTGTACAAACATGGAAATATCTACACTGCCATCTGTATAAACATGGAAATATCTACACAGCCATCTCTATAAAAATGGAAATATCTACACTGCTATCTGTATAAACATGGAAATAGCCACATCGCTATCTGTATAAAAATGGAAATATCTACACCGACATGTGTAAAAATATGAAAATATCTACACAGTCATCTGTATATACATGGAAATATCTCCACTGCTATCTGTATAAACATGGAAATATCTACACCGCCATCTGTATAAAAATAGAAATAACTACACAGTCATCTGTATAAATATGGAAATATGTACTCCGCTATCTGTATAAACATGGAAATATCCACACCCCTCTCTATAAACATGGAAATATCTTCACCGCTATCTGTATAAACCTGGAAATGTCTACACCACTATCTGTATAAACATGAAAATATCTACAATGCTATCTGTATAAACATGTAAATATCTACACAGCCATCTCTATAAACATGGAAATATCTACACCGCTATCTGTATAAACATGGAAATAGCCACACTGCTATCTGTATAAACATGGAAATATCTACACCGCCATCTGTAAAAACATAGATATATCTACACAGTCATCTGTATAAACATGGAAATATTTACACCTCCATCTGTATAAACATGGAAATATCTACACTGCCATTTGTATACACATGGAAATATCTACACAGCCATCTGTATAAACATGGAAATATCTACACCGCTATCTCTGTAAACATGGAAATACCTACACCGCAATCTGTATAACCATGGAAACATCTACACAATTATCTGTCTAAACTTGGAAATATCTACACTGCCTTCTGTATAAATATGTAAATATCTACACAGCCATCACTATAAACATGGAAATATCTACACCGCCATCTGTATAAACATGGAAATAGCCACACAGATATCTGTATAAACATGGAAATATATACACTGCTATCTCTATCGCCATGGAAATATCTCCATCGCTACCTGTATAAACATGGAAATATCTCCACCGCTATCTGTAAAAACATGGAAATATTGAAATCGCTATCTGTATAAATATGGAAATATCTACACCGCTATCTCTATAACCATGGAAATGTCTACACCGCTTTCTGTATAAACATGGAAATATCTACATGGCTGTCTCTATAAACATGGAAATATCTTCACCGCCATCAGTATAAACATGGAAATAACTACACTGTCATCTGTATAAACCTGAAAATATCTACACCACTATCTGTATAAACATGAAAATATCTACACTGCCATCTGTATAAACATGGAAATATCAACACCGATATCTGTATAAACATGGAAAGAGCCACACCGCTATCTGTATAAACATGGAAATATCTACACCACCATCTGTAAAAACATGGAAATATCTACACAGTCATTTGTATAAACATGGAAATATCTACACCTCCATCTGTATAAACATGGAAATATCTACACTGCCATCTGTATACACATGGAAATATCTACACAGCCATCTGTATAAACATGGAAATATCTACACCGCTCTCTCTACAAACATGGAAATACCTACACCGCAATCAGTTTAAACATGGAAATAGCCACACCACTATCGGTATAAACATGGAAATGTCTACACCGCCAACTGTATAAACATGGAAATATCTACACAGTCATCTGTATATACATGGAAATATCTACACCACTGTCTGTACAAACATGGAAATATCTACACTGCCATCTGTATAAGCATGGAAATATCTTCACAGCAATCTCTATAAACATGGAAATATCTACACTGCTATCTGCATAAACATGGAAGTAGCCACACCGCTATCTGTATAAACATGGAAATATCTACACCGACATGTGTAAAAATATAAATATATCTACACAGTCATCTCTATAAACATGGAAATACCTCCACCGCTATCTGTATAAACATGGAAATATCTACACCGCCATCTGCATAAACATGGAAATATCTACACCGCCATCTGTATAAACATGGAAATATCTACACCATTATCTGTCTAAACATGGAAATATCTACACTGCCATCTGTATAAATATGTAAATATCTACACAGCCATCTCAATAAACATGGAAATATCTATACCGCTATCTGTATAAACATGGAAATAGCCACACAGCTATCTGTATAAACAAGCAAATATCTACACCGCTGTCTCTATAAACATGGAAATATCTCCACCGCTATCTGTATAAACATGGAAATACATACACCGCTATCTGTATAAACATGGAAATATCTCCACCGCTATCTTTATAAACATGGAAATAGTGACACCGCTATCTGTATAAATATGGAAATATCTACACCGCTATCTCTATAAACATGGAAATGTCTACACCGCTATCTCTATAAACATGGAAATATCTACATGGCTGTCTCTATAAACATGGAAATATCTTCACCGCCATCTGTATAAACATGGAAATAGCCACACAGCTGTCTGTATAAACGTGGAAATGTCTACACCGCTATCTCTATAAACATGGAAATAACTCCACCGCTATCTGTATAAACATGGAAATATTTCCACCGCTATCTTCATGAACATGGAAATATCTACACCGCTGTCTCTATAAACATGGAAATATCTGCACCGCCATCTGTATAAACATGGAAATAACTACACAGTCATCTGTATAAACCTGGAAATAACTAAACCGCTATCTGTATAAACATGGAAATATCTACACAGCCATCTCTATAAACATGGAAATATCTACACTGCTATCTGTATAAACATGGAAATAGCCACACCGCTATCTGTATAAACATGGAAATATCTACACCGCTATCTCTATAAACATGGAAATATCTCCACCGCTATCTGTATAAACATGAAAATATCTCCACCGCTATCTCTATAAACATGGAAATAGTGACACCGCTATCTGTATAAATATGGAAATATCTACACCGCTATCTCTATAAACATTTAAATGTCTACACCGCTATCTGTATAAACATGGAAATATCTACATGGCTGTCTCTATAAACATGGAAATATCTTCACCGCCATCTGTATAAACATGGAAATAACTAAACAGTCATCTGTATAAACCTGGAAATATCTACACCACTATCTGTATAAACATGAAAATATCTACACTGCCATCTGTATAAACATGTAAATATCTACACAGCCATCTCTATTAACATGGAAATATCTACACCACTATCTGTATAAACATGGAAACAGACACACCGCTATCTGTATAAACATGGAAATATGTACACCGCCATCTGTAAAAACATGGAAATATCTACACAGTCATCTGTATAAACATGAAAATATCTACACCTCCATCTGTATAAACATGGAAATATCTATAATGCCATCTGTATACACATGGAAATATCTAAACAGCCATCTGTATAAACATGGAAATATCTACACCGCTATCTCTATAAACATGGAAATACCTACACTGCAATCTGTATAAACATGTAAATATCTACACCGTTATCTGTCTAAACATGGAAGTAGCCACACTGCTATCTGTATAAACATGGAAATATATACACTACTATCTCTATAAACATGGAAATATCTCCACCGCTATCTGTATAAACATGGAAATGTCTACACCGCTATCTGTATAAACATGGAAATATCTACAAGGCTATCTCTATAAACATGGAAATATCTACACCGCCATCTGTATAAACATGGAAATACCAACACAGTCATCTCTATAAACCTGGAAATATCTACACAACTATCTGTATAAACATGGATATATCTACACTGCCATCTGTATAAACATGTAAATATCTACACAGCCATGTCTATAAACATGGAAATATCTACACCGCTATCTGTATAAACATGGAAATAGCCACACCGCTATCTGTATAAACATGGAAATGTCTACACCGCCATCTGTATAAACATGGAAATACCTACACAGTCATCTGTATAAACATGGAAATATCTACACGACTGTCTGTACAAACATGGAAATATCTACACTGCCATCTGTATAAACATGGAAATATATACACAGCCATCTCTATAAACATGGAAATATCTACACCGCTATCTGTACAAACATGGAAATAGCCACACAGATATCTGTATAAACAGGGAAATATATACACTGCTGTCTCTATAAACATGGAAATATCTCCACCGCTATCTGTATAAACATGGAAATATCTCCACCGCTATCTGTATAAACATGGAAATATCTCCGCAGCTATCTGTATAAACATGGAAATAGAGGCACAGCTATCTGTATAAATATGGAAATATCTACAGCGCTATCTCTATAAACATCGAAATGTCTACACCGCTATCTGCATAAACATGGAAATATCTACATGGCTGTGTCTATAAACATGGAAATATCTTCACCACCGTCTGTATAAACATGGAAATAACTACACAGTCATCTGTATAAACCTGGAAATATCTACACCACTGTCTGTACAAACATGGAAATATCTACACTGCCATCTGTATAAACATGGAAATATCTACACAGCCATCTCTATAAAAATGGAAATATCTACACTGCTATCTGTATAAACATGGAAATAGCCACATCGCTATCTGTATAAAAATGGAAATATCTACACCGACATGTGTAAAAATATGAAAATATCTACACAGTCATCTGTATATACATGGAAATATCTCCACTGCTATCTGTATAAACATGGAAATATCTACACCGCCATCTGTATAAAAATAGAAATAACTACACAGTCATCTGTATAAATATGGAAATATGTACTCCGCTATCTGTATAAACATGGAAATATCCACACCCCTCTCTATAAACATGGAAATATCTTCACCGCTATCTGTATAAACCTGGAAATGTCTACACCACTATCTGTATAAACATGAAAATATCTACAATGCTATCTGTATAAACATGTAAATATCTACACAGCCATCTCTATAAACATGGAAATATCTACACCGCTATCTGTATAAACATGGAAATAGCCACACTGCTATCTGTATAAACATGGAAATATCTACACCGCCATCTGTAAAAACATAGATATATCTACACAGTCATCTGTATAAACATGGAAATATTTACACCTCCATCTGTATAAACATGGAAATATCTACACTGCCATTTGTATACACATGGAAATATCTACACAGCCATCTGTATAAACATGGAAATATCTACACCGCTATCTCTGTAAACATGGAAATACCTACACCGCAATCTGTATAACCATGGAAACATCTACACAATTATCTGTCTAAACTTGGAAATATCTACACTGCCTTCTGTATAAATATGTAAATATCTACACAGCCATCACTATAAACATGGAAATATCTACACCGCCATCTGTATAAACATGGAAATAGCCACACAGATATCTGTATAAACATGGAAATATATACACTGCTATCTCTATCGCCATGGAAATATCTCCATCGCTACCTGTATAAACATGGAAATATCTCCACCGCTATCTGTAAAAACATGGAAATATTGAAATCGCTATCTGTATAAATATGGAAATATCTACACCGCTATCTCTATAACCATGGAAATGTCTACACCGCTTTCTGTATAAACATGGAAATATCTACATGGCTGTCTCTATAAACATGGAAATATCTTCACCGCCATCAGTATAAACATGGAAATAACTACACTGTCATCTGTATAAACCTGAAAATATCTACACCACTATCTGTATAAACATGAAAATATCTACACTGCCATCTGTATAAACATGGAAATATCAACACCGATATCTGTATAAACATGGAAAGAGCCACACCGCTATCTGTATAAACATGGAAATATCTACACCACCATCTGTAAAAACATGGAAATATCTACACAGTCATTTGTATAAACATGGAAATATCTACACCTCCATCTGTATAAACATGGAAATATCTACACTGCCATCTGTATACACATGGAAATATCTACACAGCCATCTGTATAAACATGGAAATATCTACACCGCTCTCTCTACAAACATGGAAATACCTACACCGCAATCAGTTTAAACATGGAAATAGCCACACCACTATCGGTATAAACATGGAAATGTCTACACCGCCAACTGTATAAACATGGAAATATCTACACAGTCATCTGTATATACATGGAAATATCTACACCACTGTCTGTACAAACATGGAAATATCTACACTGCCATCTGTATAAGCATGGAAATATCTTCACAGCAATCTCTATAAACATGGAAATATCTACACTGCTATCTGCATAAACATGGAAGTAGCCACACCGCTATCTGTATAAACATGGAAATATCTACACCGACATGTGTAAAAATATAAATATATCTACACAGTCATCTCTATAAACATGGAAATACCTCCACCGCTATCTGTATAAACATGGAAATATCTACACCGCCATCTGCATAAACATGGAAATATCTACACCGCCATCTGTATAAACATGGAAATATCTACACCATTATCTGTCTAAACATGGAAATATCTACACTGCCATCTGTATAAATATGTAAATATCTACACAGCCATCTCAATAAACATGGAAATATCTATACCGCTATCTGTATAAACATGGAAATAGCCACACAGCTATCTGTATAAACAAGCAAATATCTACACCGCTGTCTCTATAAACATGGAAATATCTCCACCGCTATCTGTATAAACATGGAAATACATACACCGCTATCTGTATAAACATGGAAATATCTCCACCGCTATCTTTATAAACATGGAAATAGTGACACCGCTATCTGTATAAATATGGAAATATCTACACCGCTATCTCTATAAACATGGAAATGTCTACACCGCTATCTCTATAAACATGGAAATATCTACATGGCTGTCTCTATAAACATGGAAATATCTTCACCGCCATCTGTATAAACATGGAAATAGCCACACAGCTGTCTGTATAAACGTGGAAATGTCTACACCGCTATCTCTATAAACATGGAAATAACTCCACCGCTATCTGTATAAACATGGAAATATTTCCACCGCTATCTTCATGAACATGGAAATATCTACACCGCTGTCTCTATAAACATGGAAATATCTGCACCGCCATCTGTATAAACATGGAAATAACTACACAGTCATCTGTATAAACCTGGAAATAACTAAACCGCTATCTGTATAAACATGGAAATATCTACACAGCCATCTCTATAAACATGGAAATATCTACACTGCTATCTGTATAAACATGGAAATAGCCACACCGCTATCTGTATAAACATGGAAATATCTACACCGCTATCTCTATAAACATGGAAATATCTCCACCGCTATCTGTATAAACATGAAAATATCTCCACCGCTATCTCTATAAACATGGAAATAGTGACACCGCTATCTGTATAAATATGGAAATATCTACACCGCAATCTCTATAAACATTTAAATGTCTACACCGCTATCTGTATAAACATGGAAATATCTACATGGCTGTCTCTATAAACATGGAAATATCTTCACCGCCATCTGTATAAACATGGAAATAACTAAACAGTCATCTGTATAAACCTGGAAATATCTACACCACTATCTGTATAAACATGAAAATATCTACACTGCCATCTGTATAAACATGTAAATATCTACACAGCCATCTCTATTAACATGGAAATATCTACACCACTATCTGTATAAACATGGAAACAGACACACCGCTATCTGTATAAACATGGAAATATGTACACCGCCATCTGTAAAAACATGGAAATATCTACACAGTCATCTGTATAAACATGAAAATATCTACACCTCCATCTGTATAAACATGGAAATATCTATAATGCCATCTGTATACACATGGAAATATCTAAACAGCCATCTGTATAAACATGGAAATATCTACACCGCTATCTCTATAAACATGGAAATACCTACACTGCAATCTGTATAAACATGTAAATATCTACACCGTTATCTGTCTAAACATGGAAGTAGCCACACTGCTATCTGTATAAACATGGAAATATATACACTACTATCTCTATAAACATGGAAATATCTCCACCGCTATCTGTATAAACATGGAAATGTCTCCACCGCTATCTGTATAAACATGGAAATATCTCCAACGCTATCTGTATGAACATGTAAATAGCCACAAAGCTATCTGTATAAACATGGAAATATCTACACCGCTATCTCTATAAACATGGAAATGTCTACACCACTATCTGTATAAACATGGAAATATCTTCATGGCTGTCTCTATAAACATGGAAATATCAACACTGCCATCTGTATAAACATGGAAATACCTACACAGTCATCTGTATAAACCTGGAAATATCTACACCACTATCTGTAGAAACATGGAAAAATCTACACTGCCATCTGTATAAACATGTAAATATCTACACTGCCATCTCTATAAACATGGAAATATCTCAACCGCTATCTGTATAAACATGGAAATATCCACACAGCCATCTCTATAAACATGGAAATATCTACACTGCTATCTGTATAAACATGGAAATAGCCACACCGCTATCTGTATAAACATGGAAATATCTACACCGCTATCTCTATAAACATGGAAATATCTCCACCGCTATCTGTATAAACATGAAAATATCTCCACCGCTATCTGTATAAACATGGAAATAGTGACACCGCTATCTGTATAAATATGGAAATATCTACACCGCTATCTCTATAAACATGGAAATGTCTACACCGCTATCTGTATAAACATGGAAATATCTACATGGCTGTCTCTATAAACATGGAAATATATTCACCGCCATCTGTATAAACATGGAAATAACTACACAGTCATCTGTATAAACCTGGAAATATCTACACCACTATCTGTATAAACATGAAAATATCTACACTGCCATCTGTATAAACATGTAAATATCTAAACAGCCATCTCTATTAACATGGAAATATCTACACCGCTATCTGTATAAACATGGAAATAGCCACACCGCTATCTGTATAAACATGGAAATATGTACACCGCCATCTGTAAAAACATGGAAATATCTACACAGTCATCTGTATAAACATGAAAATATCTACACCTCCATCTGTATAAACATGGAAATATCTATACTGCCATCTGTATACACATGGAAATACCTAAACAGCCATCTGTATAAACATGGAAATATCTACACCGCTATCTCTACAAACATGGAAATACCTACACTGCAATCTGTATAAACATGTAAATATCTACACCATTATTTGTCTAAACATGGAAATAGCCACACTGCTATCTGTATAAACATGGAAATATATACACTGCTATCTCTATAAACATGGAAATATCTCCACCGCTATCTGTATAAACATGGAAATATCTCCAACGCTATCTCTATAAACATGGAAATATCTCCAACGCTATCTGTATAAACATGGAAATAGCCACACAGTTATCTGTATAAACATGGAAATGTCTACACCGCTATCTCTATAAACATGGAAATATCTCCACCGCTATCTGTATAAACATGGAAATACCTCCACCGCTATCTTCATAAACATGGAAATATCTACACTGCTATCTCTATAAATATGGAAATGTCGACACCGCTAACTGTATAAACATGGAAATATCTACATGGCTGTCTCTATAAACATGGAATTATCTTCACCGCCATCTGTATAAACATGGAAATAACTACACCGTCATCTGTATAATCCTGGAAATATCTACACCACTATCTGCATAAACATGAAAATATCTACACTGCCATCTGTATACACATGTAAATATCTACACAGCCATCTCTATAAACATGGAAATATCTGCACCGCTATCTGTATAAACATGGAAATAGCCACACCACTATCTGTATAAACATGGAAATATCTACACCGCCATCTGTAAAAACATTTATATATCTACACAGTCATCTGTATAAACATGGAAATATCTACACCTCCATCTGTATAAACATGGAAATATCTACACTGCCATCTCTATAAACATGGAAATACCTGCACCGCAATCTGTATAAACATGGAAATATCTACACCATTATCTGTCTCAACATGGAAATATCTACACTGCCATCTGTATAAATATGTAAATATCTACACAGCCATCTCTATAAACATGGAAATATCTACACCGCTATCTCTATAAACATGGAAATAGCCACACAGCTATCTGTATAAACATGGAAATATATACACTGCTATCTCTATAAACATGGAAATATCTCCACCGCTATCTGTATAAACATGGAAATATCTCCAACGCTATCTGTATAAACATGGAAATATCTCCAACGCTATCTGTATAAACATGGAAACAGCCACACAGTTATCTGTATAAACATGGAAATGTCTACACCGCTATCTCTATAAACATGGAAATATCTCCACCGCTATCTGTATAAACATGGAAATACCTCCACCGCTATCTTCATAAACATGGAAATATCTACACTGCTATCTCTATAATTATGGAAATGTCGACACCGCTAACTGTATAAACATGGAAATATCTACATGGCTGTCTCTATAAACATGGAAATATCTTCACCGCCATCTGTATAAACATGGAAATAACTACACCGTCATCTGTATAATCCTGGAAATATCTACACCACTATTTGCATAAACATGAAAATATCTACACTGCCATCTGTATACACATGTAAATATCTACACAGCCATCTCTATAAACATGGAAATATCTGCACCGCTATCTGTATAAACATGGAAATATCTACACCGCTATCTGTATAAACATGGAAATAGTGACACCGCTATTTGGATAAATATGGAAATATCTTCACCGCTATCTCTATAAACATGGAAATGTCTACACCGCTATCTGTATAAACATGGAAATATCTACACCGCCATCTGTATAAACATGGAAATACCTACACAGTCATCTCTAGAAACCTGGAAATATCTACACCACTATCTGTATAAACATGGAAATATCTACACTGCCATCTGTATAAACATGTAAATATCTACACAGCCATCTCTATAAACATGGAAATATCTCCACCGCTATCTGTATAAACATGCAAATAGCCACACCGCTATCTGTATAAACATTGAAATATCTACACCGTCATCTGTAAAAACAGGGAAATATCTACACAGTCATCTGTATAAACATGGAACTATCTACACCTCCATCTGTATAAACATGGAAATATCTACACTGCCATCTGTATACACATGGAAATATCTACACAGCCATTTGTATAAACATGGAAATATCTACACCGCTATCTCTATAAACTTGGAAATACCTACCCCGCAATCTGTATAAACATGGAAATATTTACACCATTATCTGTCTAAACTTGGAAATACCTACACTGCCATCTGTATAAACATGTAAATATCTACACAGCGTTCTCTATAAACATGGAAATATCTACACCGCTATCTGCATAAACATGGAAATATCTCCACCGCTATCTATATAAACATGGAAATACCTCCAACGCTATCTGTATAAACATGAAATAGCCACACAGCTCGCTGTATAAACATGGAAATGTCTACACCGCTATCTCTATAATCATGGAAATGTCTCCACCGCTATCTGTAAACTTGGAAATATATCCACCGCTATCTGTATAAACATGGAAATAGTGACACCGCTATCTGTATAAATATGGAAATATCTACACTGCTATCTCTATAAACATGGAAATGTCTACACCGCTATCTGTATAAACATGGAAATAACTACATGGCTGTCTCTGTAAACATGGAAATATCTTCACCACCATCTGTATAGACATGGAAATAACTACACAGTCATCTGTATAATCCTGGAAATATCTACACCACTATCTGTATAAACATGAAAATATCTACAACGCCATCTGTTTAAACATGTAAATATCTACACAGCCATCTCTATAAACATGGAAATATCTACACCGCTGTCTTTATAAACATGGAAATAGTCACACCGCTATCTGTATAAACATGGAAATAGCTACACCGCCATCTGTAAAAACATGGAAATATCTACACAGTCATCTGTATAAACATGGAAATATCTACACCTCCATCTGTATAAACATGGAAATACCTACACTGCCATCTGTATAAACATGGAAATACCTGCACCGCCATCTGTATAAACATGGAAATATCTACACCATTATCTGTCTAAACATGGAAATATCTACACTGCCATCTGTATAAATATGTAAATATCTACACAGCCATCTCTATAAACATGGAAATATCTACACCGCTATCTCTCTAAACATGGAAATAGCCACAAAGCTATCTGTATAAACATGGAAATATATACACTGCTATCTCTATAAACATGGAAATATCTCCACCGCTATCTGTATAAACATGGAAATATCTCCAACGCTATCTCTATAAACATGGAAATATCTCCAACGCTATCTGTATAAACATGGAAATAGCCACACAGTTATCTGTATAAACATGGAAATGTCTACACCGCTATCTCTATAAACATGGAAATATCTCCACCGCTATCTGTATAAACATGGAAATACCTCCACCGCTATCTTCATAAACATGGAAATATCTACACTGCTATCTCTATAAATATGGAAATGTCGACACCGCTAACTGTATAAACATGGAAATATCTACATGGCTGTCTCTATAAACATGGAATTATCTTCACCGCCATCTGTATAAACATGGAAATAACTACACCGTCATCTGTATAATCCTGGAAATATCTACACCACTATCTGCATAAACATGAAAATATCTACACTGCCATCTGTATACACATGTAAATATCTACACAGCCATCTCTATAAACATGGAAATATCTGCACCGCTATCTGTATAAACATGGAAATAGCCACACCACTATCTGTATAAACATGGAAATATCTACACCGCCATCTGTAAAAACATTTATATATCTACACAGTCATCTGTATAAACATGGAAATATCTACACCTCCATCTGTATAAACATGGGAATATCTACAATGCCATCTGTATACACATGGAAATATCTACAAAGCCATCTGTATAAAAATGGAAATATCTACACAGCTATGTCTATAAACATGGAAATAACTAGTCCGCAATCTGTATAAACATGGAAATATCTACACCATTATCTGTATAAACATGGAAATATCTACACTGCCATCTGTATAAATATGTAAATATCTGCACAGCCATCTCTATAAACATGGAAATACCTACACCGCTATCTGTATAAAAATGGAAATAGCCACACCGCTATCTGTATAAACATGGAAATATCTACACCGCTATCTCTATAAACATGGAAATATCACCACCGCTAACTGTATAAACATGGAAATATCTCCTCCGCTATCTGTATAAACATGGAAATATCTACACCGCTATCTGTATAAACATGGAAATAGTGACGCCGCTATTTGGATAAATATGGAAATATCTTCACCGCTATCTCTATAAACATGGAAATGTCTACACCGCTATCTGTATAAACATGGAAATATCTACATGGCTATCTATATAAACATGGAAATATCTACACCGCCATCTGTATAAACATGGAAATACCTACACAGTCATCTCTAGAAACCTGGAAATATCTACACCACTATCTGTATAAACATGGAAATATCTACACAGCCATCTCTATAAACATAGAAATATCTCCACCGCTATCTGTATAAACATGCAAATAGCCACACCGCTATCTGTATAAACATGGAAATATCTACAACGCAATCTGTAAAAACAGGGAAATATCTACTCAGTCATCAGTATAAAAATGGAACTATCTACACCTCCATCTGTATAAACATGGAAATATCTACACTGCCATCTGTATACACATGGAAATATCTACACAGCCATTTGTATAAACATGGAAATATCTACACCGCTATCTCTATAAACTTGGAAATTCCTACCCCGCAATCTGTATAAACATGGAAAAATTTACACCATTATCTGTCTAAACTTGGAAATATCTACACTGCCATCTGTATAAATATAAAATATCTACACAGCCATCTCTATAAACATGGAAATATCTACACCGCTATCTGCATAAACATGGAAATAGCCACACAGCTATCTGTATAAACATGGAAATATATACACTGCTATCTATATAAACATGGAAAGATCTCCACCCCTATCTGTATAAACATGGAAACATCTCCACCGCTATCTATATAAACATGGAAATATCTCGAACGCTATCTGTATAAACACGGAAATCGTCACACAGCTAGCTGTATAAACATGGAAATGTCTACACCGCTATCTCTATAATCATGGAAATATCTCCACCGCTATCTGTATAAACTTGGAAATATATCCACCGCTATCTGTATAAACATGGAAATAGTGACACCGCTATCTGTATAAATATGGAAATACCTACACCGCTATCTCTATAAACATGGAAATATCTCCACCGCTATCTGTATAATCATGGAAATATCTCCACCGCTATCTGTATAAACATGGAAATATCTCCAACGCTATCTGTATAAACATGGAAATAGCCACACAGTTATCTGTATAAGCATGGAAATGTCTACACTGCTATCTCTATAAACATGTAAATATCTCCACCGCTATCTGTATAAACATGGAAATATCTCCACCGCTATCTTCATAAACATGGAAATATCTACACCGCTATCTCTATAAATATGGAAATGTCTACACCGCTAACTGTATAAACATGGAAATATCTACATGGCTGCCTCTATAAACATGGAAATATCTTCACCGCCATCTGTATAAACATGGAAATAACTACAGAGTCATCTGTATAATCCTGGAAATATCTACACCACTATCTGTATAAACATGAAAATATCTACACTGCCATCTGTATACACATGTAAATATCCACACAGCCATCTCTATAAACATGGAAATATCTACACCGCTATCTGTATAAACATGGAAATAGCCACACCGCTATCTGTATAAACATGGAAATACCTACACCGCTATCTCTATAAACATGGAAATATCACCACCGCTATCTGTATAAACCTGGAAATATCTCCTCCGCTATCTGTATAAACATGGAAATATCTACACCGCTATCTGTATAAACATGGAAATAGTGACACCGATATTTGTATAAATATGGAAATATCTTCACCGCTATCTCTATAAACATGGAAATGTCTACACCGCTATCTGTATAAACATGGAAATATCTACAAGGCTATCTCTATAAACATGGAAATATCTACACCGCCATCTGTATAAACATGGAAATACCAACACAGTCATCTCTATAAACCTGGAAATATCTACACAACTATCTGTATAAACATGGATATATCTACACTGCCATCTGTATAAACATGTAAATATCTACACAGCCATGTCTATAAACATGGAAATATCTACACCGCTATCTGTATAAACATGGAAATAGCCACACCGCTATCTGTATAAACATGGAAATGTCTACACCGCCATCTGTATAAACATGGAAATACCTACACAGTCATCTGTATAAACATGGAAATATCTACACGACTGTCTGTACAAACATGGAAATATCTACACTGCCATCTGTATAAACATGGAAATATATACACAGCCATCTCTATAAACATGGAAATATCTACACCGCTATCTGTACAAACATGGAAATAGCCACACAGATATCTGTATAAACAGGGAAATATATACACTGCTGTCTCTATAAACATGGAAATATCTCCACCGCTATCTGTATAAACATGGAAATATCTCCACCGCTATCTGTATAAACATGGAAATATCTCCGCAGCTATCTGTATAAACATGGAAATAGAGGCACAGCTATCTGTATAAATATGGAAATATCTACAGCGCTATCTCTATAAACATCGAAATGTCTACACCGCTATCTGCATAAACATGGAAATATCTACATGGCTGTGTCTATAAACATGGAAATATCTTCACCACCGTCTGTATAAACATGGAAATAACTACACAGTCATCTGTATAAACCTGGAAATATCTACACCACTGTCTGTACAAACATGGAAATATCTACACTGCCATCTGTATAAACATGGAAATATCTACACAGCCATCTCTATAAAAATGGAAATATCTACACTGCTATCTGTATAAACATGGAAATAGCCACATCGCTATCTGTATAAAAATGGAAATATCTACACCGACATGTGTAAAAATATGAAAATATCTACACAGTCATCTGTATATACATGGAAATATCTCCACCGCTATCTGTATAAACATGGAAATATCTACACCGCCATCTGTATAAAAATAGAAATAACTACACAGTCATCTGTATAAATATGGAAATATGTACTCCGCTATCTGTATAAACATGGAAATATCCACACCCCTCTCTATAAACATGGAAATATCTTCACCGCTATCTGTATAAACCTGGAAATGTCTACACCACTATCTGTATAAACATGAAAATATCTACAATGCTATCTGTATAAACATGTAAATATCTACACAGCCATCTCTATAAACATGGAAATATCTACACCGCTATCTGTATAAACATGGAAATAGCCACACCGCTATCTGTATAAACATGGAAATATCTACACCGCCATCTGTAAAAACATAGATATATCTACACAGTCATCTGTATAAACATGGAAATATTTACACCTCCATCTGTATAAACATGGAAATATCTACACTGCCATTTGTATACACATGGAAATATCTACACAGCCATCTGTATAAACATGGAAATATCTACACCGCTATCTCTGTAAACATGGAAATACCTACACCCCAATCTGTATAACCATGGAAACATCTACACAATTATCTGTCTAAACTTGGAAATATCTACACTGCCTTCTGTATAAATATGTAAATATCTACACAGCCATCACTATAAACATGGAAATATCTACACCGCCATCTGTATAAACATGGAAATAGCCACACAGATATCTGTATAAACATGGAAATATATACACTGCTATCTCTATCGCCATGGAAATATCTCCATCGCTACCTGTATAAACATGGAAATATCTCCACCGCTATCTGTAAAAACATGGAAATATTGAAATCGCTATCTGTATAAATATGGAAATATCTACACCGCTATCTCTATAACCATGGAAATGTCTACACCGCTTTCTGTATAAACATGGAAATATCTACATGGCTGTCTCTATAAACATGGAAATATCTTCACCGCCATCAGTATAAACATGGAAATAACTACACTGTCATCTGTATAAACCTGAAAATATCTACACCACTATCTGTATAAACATGAAAATATCTACACTGCCATCTGTATAAACATGGAAATATCAACACCGATATCTGTATAAACATGGAAAGAGCCACACCGCTATCTGTATAAACATGGAAATATCTACACCACCATCTGTAAAAACATGGAAATATCTACACAGTCATTTGTATAAACATGGAAATATCTACACCTCCATCTGTATAAACATGGAAATATCTACACTGCCATCTGTATACACATGGAAATATCTACACAGCCATCTGTATAAACATGGAAATATCTACACCGCTCTCTCTACAAACATGGAAATACCTACACCGCAATCAGTTTAAACATGGAAATAGCCACACCACTATCGGTATAAACATGGAAATGTCTACACCGCCAACTGTATAAACATGGAAATATCTACACAGTCATCTGTATATACATGGAAATATCTACACCACTGTCTGTACAAACATGGAAATATCTACACTGCCATCTGTATAAGCATGGAAATATCTTCACAGCAATCTCTATAAACATGGAAATATCTACACTGCTGTCTGCATAAACATGGAAGTAGCCACACCGCTATCTGTATAAACATGGAAATATCTACACCGACATGTGTAAAAATATAAATATATCTACACAGTCATCTGTATAAACATGGAAATACCTCCACCGCTATCTGTATAAACATGGAAATATCTACACCGCCATCTGTATAAAAATGGAAATAACTACACAGTCATCTGTATATATATGGAAATATGTACACCGCTATCTGTATAAACATGGAAATATCTGCACCGCCATCTGCATAAACATGGAAATATCTACACCGCCATCTGTATAAACATGGAAATATCTACACCATTATCTGTCTAAACATGGAAATATCTACACTGCCATCTGTATAAATATGTAAATATCTACACAGCCATCACAATAAACATGGAAATATCTATACCGCTATCTGTATAAACATGGAAATAGCCACACAGCTATCTGTATAAACAAGCAAATATCTACACCGCTGTCTCTATAAACATGGAAATATCTCCACCGCTATCTGTATAAACATGGAAATACATACACCGCTATCTGTATAAACATGGAAATATCTCCACCGCTATCTTTATAAACATGGAAATAGTGACACCGCTATCTGTATAAATATGGAAATATCTACACCGCTATCTCTATAAACATGGAAATGTCTACACCGCTATCTCTATAAACATGGAAATATCTACATGGCTGTCTCTATAAACATGGAAATATCTTCACCGCCATCTGTATAAACATGGAAATAGCCACACAGCTGTCTGTATAAACGTGGAAATGTCTACACCGCTATCTCTATAAACATGGAAATAACTCCACCGCTATCTGTATAAACATGGAAATATTTCCACCGCTATCTTCATGAACATGGAAATATCTACACCGCTGTCTCTATAAACATGGAAATATCTGCACCGCCATCTGTATAAACATGGAAATAACTACACAGTCATCTGTATAAACCTGGAAATAACTAAACCGCTATCTGTATAAACATGGAAATATCTACACAGCCATCTCTATAAACATGGAAATATCTACACTGCTATCTGTATAAACATGGAAATAGCCACACCGCTATCTGTATAAACATGGAAATATCTACACCGCTATCTCTATAAACATGGAAATATCTCCACCGCTATCTGTATAAACATGAAAATATCTCCACCACTATCTCTATAAACATGGAAATAGTGACACCGCTATCTGTATAAATATGGAAATATCTACACCGCTATCTCTATAAACATTTAAATGTCTACACCGCTATCTGTATAAACATGGAAATATCTACATGGCTGTCTCTATAAACATGGAAATATCTTCACCGCCATCTGTATAAACATGGAAATAACTAAACAGTCATCTGTATAAACCTGGAAATATCTACACCACTATCTGTATAAACATGAAAATATCTACACTGCCATCTGTATAAACATGTAAATATCTACACAGCCATCTCTATTAACATGGAAATATCTACACCACTATCTGTATAAACATGGAAACAGACACACCGCTATCTGTATAAACATGGAAATATGTACACCGCCATCTGTAAAAACATGGAAATATCTACACAGTCATCTGTATAAACATGAAAATATCTACACCTCCATCTGTATAAACATGGAAATATCTATAATGCCATCTGTATACACATGGAAATATCTAAACAGCCATCTGTATAAACATGGAAATATCTACACCGCTATCTCTATAAACATGGAAATACCTACACTGCAATCTGTATAAACATGTAAATATCTACACCGTTATCTGTCTAAACATGGAAGTAGCCACACTGCTATCTGTATAAACATGGAAATATATACACTACTATCTCTATAAACATGGAAATATCTCCACCGCTATCTGTATAAACATGGAAATGTCTCCACCGCTATCTGTATAAACATGGAAATATCTCCAACGCTATCTGTATGAACATATAAATAGCCACAAAGCTATCTGTATAAACATGGAAATATCTACACCGCTATCTCTATAAACATGGAAATGTCTACACCACTATCTGTATAAACATGGAAATATCTTCATGGCTGTCTCTATAAACATGGAAATATCAACACTGCCATCTGTATAAACATGGAAATACCTACACAGTCATCTGTATAAACCTGGAAATATCTACACCACTATCTGTAGAAACATGGAAAAATCTACACTGCCATCTGTATAAACATGTAAATATCTACACTGCCATCTCTATAAACATGGAAATATCTCAACCGCTATCTGTATAAACATGGAAATATCCACACAGCCATCTCTATAAACATGGAAATATCTACACTGCTATCTGTATAAACATGGAAATAGCCACACCGCTATCTGTATAAACATGGAAATATCTCCACCGCTATCTGTATAAACATGGAAATAGTGACACCGCTATCTGTATAAATATGGAAATATCTACACCGCTATCTCTATAAACATGGAAATGTCTACACCGCTATCTGTGTAAACATGGAAATATCTACATGGCTGTCTATATAAACATGGAAATATCTTCAACGCCATCTGTATAAACATGGAAATAACTACACAGTCATCTGTATAAACCTGGAAATATCTACACCACTATCTGTATAAACATGGAAATAACTACACTGCCATCTGTATAAACATGTAAATATCTATACAGCCATCTCTATAAACCTGGAAATATCTGCACCGCTATCTGTATAAACATGGAAATAGCCACATCGCTATCTGTATAAACTTGGAAATGTCTACACCGCCATCTGTATAAACATGGAAATACCTACACAGTCATCTGTGTAAACATGGAAATATCTACACCTCCATCTTTATAAACATGGAAATATCTATACTGCCATCTGTATACACATGGAAATATCTACACAGCCATCTGTATAAACATGGAAATATCTACACCGCTATCTCTATAAACATGGAAATACCTACACTGCAATCTGTATAAACATGTAAATATCTACACCGTTATCTGTCTAAACATGGAAGTAGCCACACTGCTATCTGTATAAACATGGAAATATATACACTACTATCTCTATAAACATGGAAATATCTCCACCGCTATCTGTATAAACATGGAAATGTCTCCACCGCTATCTGTATAAACATGGAAATATCTCCAACGCTATCTGTATGAACATATAAATAGCCACAAAGCTATCTGTATAAACATGGAAATATCTACACCGCTATCTCTATAAACATGGAAATGTCTACACCACTATCTGTATAAACATGGAAATATCTTCATGGCTGTCTCTATAAACATGGAAATATCAACACTGCCATCTGTATAAACATGGAAATACCTACACAGTCATCTGTATAAACCTGGAAATATCTACACCACTATCTGTAGAAACATGGAAAAATCTACACTGCCATCTGTATAAACATGTAAATATCTACACTGCCATCTCTATAAACATGGAAATATCTCAACCGCTATCTGTATAAACATGGAAATATCCACACAGCCATCTCTATAAACATGGAAATATCTACACTGCTATCTGTATAAACATGGAAATAGCCACACCGCTATCTGTATAAACATGGAAATATCTCCACCGCTATCTGTATAAACATGGAAATAGTGACACCGCTATCTGTATAAATATGGAAATATCTACACCGCTATCTCTATAAACATGGAAATGTCTACACCGCTATCTGTGTAAACATGGAAATATCTACATGGCTGTCTATATAAACATGGAAATATCTTCAACGCCATCTGTATAAACATGGAAATAACTACACAGTCATCTGTATAAACCTGGAAATATCTACACCACTATCTGTATAAACATGGAAATAACTACACTGCCATCTGTATAAACATGTAAATATCTATACAGCCATCTCTATAAACCTGGAAATATCTGCACCGCTATCTGTATAAACATGGAAATAGCCACATCGCTATCTGTATAAACTTGGAAATGTCTACACCGCCATCTGTATAAACATGGAAATACCTACACAGTCATCTGTGTAAACATGGAAATATCTACACCTCCATCTTTATAAACATGGAAATATCTATACTGCCATCTGTATACACATGGAAATATCTACACAGCCATCTGTATAAACATGGAAATATCTACACCGCTATCTCTATAAACATGGAAATACCTACACCGCAGTCTGTATAAACATGGAAATATCTACACCATTATCTGTCTAAACATGGAAATACCTACACTGCCATCTGTATAAATAGGTAAATATCTACACAGCAATCTCTATAAACATGGAAATACCTACACTGCTATCTGTATGAACATGGAAATAGCCACACAGCTATCTGTATAAACATGGAAATATATACACTGCTATCCCTATAAACATGGAAATATCTCCACCGCTATCTGCATAAACATGGAAATATCTCCAACGCTATCTGTATAAACATGGAAATAGCCACACAGCTATCTGTATAAACATGGAAATATCTACACCGCTATCTCTATAAACATGGAAATATCTCCACCTCTATCTGTATAAACATGGAAATACCTCCACCACTATCTGTATAAAGTTGGAAATACTGACACCGCTATCTGTATACATATGGAAATATCTACACCGCTATCTCTATGAACATGGAAATGTCTACACCGCTATCTGTAAAAACATGGAAATATCTACATGGCTGTCTCTATAAACATGGAAATATCTTCACCGCCATCTGTATAAACATGGAAATAACTACACAGTCATCTGTATAAACCTGGAAATATCTACACCACTTTCTGTATTAACATGAAAATATCTACACTGCCGTCTGTATAAACATGTAAATATCTACACAGCCATCTCTATAAACATGGAAATATCTACACCGCTATCTGTATAAACATGGAAATAGCCACACCGCTATCTGTATAAACATGGAAATATCTACACCGCCATCTGTAAAAACATGGAAATAGCTACACAGTCATCTGTATAAACATGGAAATATCTACACCTCCATCTGTATAAAGATGGAAATATCTACACCGCCATCTGTATAAATATGGAAATAACTTCACAGTCATCTGTATAAATATGGAAATATGCACACCGCTATCTGTATAAACATGGAAATATCGGCACCGCCATCTGCATAAACATGGAAATATCTACACTGCCATCTGTATAAACATGGAAATATCTCCAACGCTATCTGTATAAACATGGAAATAGCCACACAGCTATTTGTATAAACATGGAAATACCTACACCGCTATCTCCATAAACATGGAAATACCTACCTCCACCGCTATCTGCATAAACATGGAAATATCTCCACCGCAATCTGTATAAACATGGAGATAGTGACACCGCTATCTGTATAAATATGGAAATATCTACACCGCTATCTCTATAAACATGGAAATGCCTACACCACTATCTGTATAAACATGGAAATATCTTCATGGCTGTCTCTATAAACATGGAAATATCAACACTGCCATCTGTATAAACATGGAAATACCTACACAGTCATCTGTATAAACCTGGAAATATCTACACCACTATCTGTATAAACATGGAAAAATCTACACTGCCATCTGTACAAACATGTAAATATCTACACTGCCATCTCTATAAACATGGACATATCTCAACCGCTATCTGTATAAACATGGAAATATCTACACAGCCATCTCTATAAACATGGAAATATCTACACTGCTATCTGTATAAACATGGAAATAGCCACACCGCTATCTGTATAAACATGGAAATATCTACACCGCTATCTCTATAAACATGGAAATATCTCCACCGCTATCTGTATAAACATGAAAATATCTCCACCGCTATCTGTACAAACATGGAAATAGTGACACCGCTATCTGTATAAATATGGAAATATCTACACCGCTATCTCTATAAACATGGAAATGTCTACACCGCTATCTGTATAAACATGGAAATATCTACATGGCTGTCTCTATAAAAATGGAAATATCTTCACCGCCATCTGTATAAACATGGAAATAACTACACAGTCATCTGTATAAACCTGGAAATATCTACACCACTATCTGTATAAACATGAGAATATCTACACTGCCATCTGTATAAACATGTAAATATCTAAACAGCCATCTCTATTAACATGGAAATATCTACACCGCTATCTGTATAAACATGGAAATAGCCACACCGCTATCTGTATAAACATGGAAATATGTACACCGCCATCTGTAAAAACATGGAAATATCTACACAGTCATCTGTATAAACATGAAAATATCTACACCTCCATCTGTATAAACATGGAAATATCTATACTGCCATCTGTATACACATGGAAATATCTAAACAGCCATCTGTATAAACATGGAAATATCTACACCGCTATCTCTATAAACATGGAAATACCTACACTGCAATCTGTATAAACATGTAAATATCTACACCATTATCTGTCTAAACATGGAAATACCAACACTGCTATCTGTATAAACATAGAAATATATACACTGCTATCTCTATAAACATGGAAATATCTCCACCGCTATCTGTATAAACATGGAAATATCTCCAACGCTATCTGTATAAACATGGAAATATCTCCAACGCTATCTGTATAAACATGGAAATAGCCACACAGCTATCTGTATAAACATGGAAATATCTACACCGCTATCTCTATAAACATGGAAATATCTCCACCTATATCTGTATAAACATGGAAATACCTCCACCGCTATCTGTATAAAGATGGAAATAGTGACACCGCTATCTGTATAAATATGGAAATATCTACACCGCTATCTCTATGAACCTGGAAATGTCTACACCGCTATCTGTAAAAACATGGAAATATCTACATGGCTGTCTCTATAAACATGGAAATATCTTCACCGCCATCTGTATAAACATGGAAATAACTGCACAGTCATCTGTATAAACCTGGAAATATCTACACCACTATCTGTATTAACATGAAAATATCTACACTGCCGTCTGTATAAACATGTAAATATCTACACAGCCATCTCTATAAACTTGGAAATATCTACACCGCTATCTGTATAAACATGGAAATAGCCACACCGCTATCTGTATAAACATGGAAATATCTACACCGCCATCTGTAAAAACATGGAAATACCTACACAGTCATCTGTATAAACATGGAAATATCTACACCTCCATCTGTATAAACATGGAAATATCTATATTGCCATCTGTATACACATGGAAATATCTAAACAGCCATCTGTATAAACATGGAAATATCTACACTGCTATCTCTATAAACATGGAAATACCTACACTGCAATCTGTATAAACATGTAAATATCTACACCATTATCTGTCTAAACATGGAAATAGCCACACTGCTATCTGTATAAACATGGAAATATATACACTGCTATATCTATAAACATGGAAATATCTCCACCGCTATCTGTATAAACATGGAAATGACTCCACCGCTATCTGTATAAACATGGAAATATCTCCAACGCTATCTGTATAAACATGTAAATAGCCACACAGCTATCTGTATAAACATGGAAATATCTACACCGCTATCTCTATAAACATGGAAATATCTCCACCGCTATCTGTATAAACATGGAAATATCTCCACCGCTATCTGTATAAACATGGAAATAGTGACACCGCTATCTGTATACATATGGAAATATCTACACCGCTATCTCTATGAACATGGAAATGTCTACACCGCTATCTGTAAAAACATGGAAATATCTACATGGCTGTCTCTATAAACATGGAAATATCTTCACCGCCATCTGTATAAACATGGAAATAACTACACAGTCATCTGTATAAAGCTGGAAATATCTACACCACTATCTGTATTAACATGAAAATATCTACACTGCCGTCTGTATAAACATGTAAATATCTACACAGCCATCTCTATAAACATGGAAATATCTACACCGCTATCTGTATAGACATGGAAATAGCCACACCGCTATCTGTATAAACATGGAAATATCTACACCGCCATCTGTAAAAACATGGAAATACCTACACAGTCATCTGTATAAACATGGAAATATCTACACCTCCATCTGTATAAAGATGGAAATATCTACACTGCCATCTGTATACACATGGAAATATCTACACCGCTACCTGTATAAACATGGAAATAGACACACCGCTATCTGTATAAACATGGAAATGTCTACACCGCCATCTGTGTAAACATGGAAATACCAACAGAGTCATCTGTATAAACATGGAAATATCTACACCACTGTCTGTACAAACATGGAAATATCTACACTGCCATCTGTATAAACATGGAAATATCTACACAGCCATCTCTATAAACACGGAAATATCTACACTGCTATATGTATAAACATGGAAATAGCCACACCGCTATCTGTATAAACAAGGAAATATCTAAACCGACATGAGTAAAAATATGAAAATATCTACACAGTCATCTGTATAAACATGGAAATATCTCCACCGCTATCTGTATAAACATGGAAATACCTACAACGCCATCAGTATAATAATGGAAATAACTAAACAGTCATCTGTATAAATATGGAAATATGTACACCGCTATCTGTATAAACATGGAAATATCTGCACCAACATCTGCATAAACATGGAAATATCTACACCGCTATCTCTATAAACATGGAAATACCTACACCGCTATCTCCATAAACATGGAAATACCTACAACACAATCTGTATAAACATGGAAATATCTCCACCGCTATCTGTATATACATAGAAATAGTGACACCGCTATGTGCATAAATATGGAAATATCTAAACCGCTATCTCTATAAACATGGAAATGTCTACAGCGCTATCTGTATAAACATGGAAATATCTTCATGGCTGTCTCTATAAACATGGAAATATCTACACTGCAATCTGTATAAACATGGAAATACATACACAGTCATCTGTATAAACCTGGAAACATCTACACCACTATCTGTATAAACATGGAAAAATCTACACTGACATCTGTATAAACATGTAAATATCTACACTGCCATCTCTATAAACATGGAAATATCTAAACCGCTATCAGTATAGACATGGAAATAGCCACACCGCTATCTCTACAAACATGGAAATATGTACACTGCCATCTGTATAAACATGTAAATATCTACCCAACCATGTCTATAAACATGGAAATATCTACAGCGCTATCTGTATAAACATGGAAATAGCCACACCGCTATCTGTATAAACATGGAAATATCTACACCGCCATCTGTAAAAACATGGAAATATCTACACAGTCATCTGTATAAACATGGAAATATCTACACCTCCATCTGTATAAACATGGAAATATCTATACTGCCATCTGTATACACATGGAAATATCTACACAGCCATCTGTATAAACATGTAAATATCTACACCGCTATCTCTATAAACATGGAAATAACTACAACGCAATCAGTATAAACATGGAAATAGCCACACCGCTATCTGTATAAACATGGAAATGTCTACACCGCCAACTGTATAAACATGGAAATACCTACACATTCATCAGTATAAACATGGAAATATCTACACCACTGTCTGTACAAACATGGAAATATCTACACCGCCATCTGTAAAAACATGGAAATATCTACAAAGTCATCTGTATAAACATGGAAATATCTACACTGCCATCTGTATACACATGGAAATATCCACGCAGCCATCTGTATAATCATGGAAATATCTACACCGCTATCTCTATAAACATGGAAATACCTACACCGCAATCTGTATAAACATGGAATTATCTACATCGTTATCTGTCTAAACATGAAAATATCTACACTGCCATCTGTATAATTATGTAAATACCTACACAGCCATCTCTATAAACATGGAAATATCTACACCGCTATCTGAACAAACATGGAAATAGCCACACCGCTATCTGTATAAACATGGAAATATCTACACCGCTCTCTCTATAAACATGGAAATATCTCCACCGCTATCTGTATAAACATGGAAATATCTCCACCACTATCTGTATAAACATGGAAATATCTACACGGCTATCTGTATAAACATGGAAATTGTGACACCGCTATCTGTATAAATATGGAAATATCTACACCGCTATCTCTGTAAACATGGAAATGTCAACACCGCTATCTGTATAAACATGGAAATATCTACATGGCTGTCCCTATGAACATGGAAATATCTTCACCGCCATCTGTATAAACATGGAAATAACTACACAGTCATCTGTATAAACCTGGAAATATCTACACCACTATCTGTATAAACATGAACATATCTACACTGCCATCTGTATAAACATGTAAATAGCCACACAGCTATCTGTATAAACATGGAAATATCTTCACCGCTATCTGTATAAGCATGGAAATAGTCACACCGCTATCTGTATAAACATGGAAATATCTACACCGCCATCTGTAAAAACATGGAAATATCTACACAGTCATCTGTATAAACATGGAAATATCTACACCTCCATCTGCATAAACATGGAAATATTTACACTGCCATCTGTATACTCATGGAAATATCTACACAGCCATCTGTACAAACACGGAAATATCTACACCGCTATCTCTATAAGCATGGAAATACCTACACCGCAATCTGTATAAACATGGAAATATCTACAACATTATCTGTCTAAACATGGAAATACCTACACTGCCATCTGTATAAATATGTAAATATCTACACAGACATCTCTATAAACATGGAAATATCTACACCGCTATCTGTATAAACATGAAATTAGCCACACAGATATCTGTATAAACATGTAAATATATACACTGCTATCTCTTTAAACATGGAAATATCACCACCGCTTTCTGTATAAACATGGAAATATCTCCACCGCTATCTGTATAAAAATGGAAATATCTCCACCGCTATCTGTATAAACATGGAAATATCTCCAGCGCTATCGGTATAAACATGGAAATAGCCACACAGCTATCTCTATAAACATGGAAATATCTCCACCGCTATCAGTATAAACATGGAAATATCTCCAGTGCTATCTGTATAAACATGGAAATAGTGACACCGCTATCTGTATAAATATGGAAATATCTACAGCGCTATCTCTATAAACATGGAAATGTCTACACCGCTATCTGTATAAACATGGAAATATCTACATGGCTGTCTCTATAAACATGGAAATATCTTCACCGCCGTCTGTATAAACATGGAAATAACTACAGAGTCATCTGTATAAACCTGGAAATATCTACACCACTGTCTGTACAAACATGGAAATATCTACACTGCCATCTCTATAAACATGGAAGTATCTACACTGCTATCTGTATAAACATGGAATTATCTACACCGACATGTGTAAAAATATGAAAATACCTACACAGTCATCTGTATAAACATGGAAATATCTCCACCGCTATCTGTATAAACATGGAAATATCTACACCGCCATCTGTATAAAAATAGAAATAACTGCACAGTCATCTGTATAAATATGGAAATATGTACACCGCTATCTGTATAAACATGGAAATATCTGCACCGCCATCTGCATAAACATGGAAATATCTACACCGCCATCTGTATAAACAAGGAAATATCTCCAACGCTATCTGTATAAACATGGAAATAGCCACACTGCTATCTGTATAAACATGGAAATATCTACACCGCTATCTCTATAAACATGGAAATATCTCCACCTCTATCTGTATAAACATGGAAAAATCTCCACCGCTATCTGTATAAACATGGAAATAGTGACACCGCTATCTGTATAAATATGGAAATATTTACACTGCTATCTCTATAAACATGGAAATGTCTACACCGCTATCTGTATAAACATGGAAATATCTACATGGCTGTCTCAATAAACATGGAAATATCTTCACCGCCATCTGTATAAACATGGAAATAACTACACAGTCCTCTGTATAAACGTGGAAATATCTACACCACTATCTGTATAAACATGAAAATAACTACACTGCCGTCTGTATAAACATGTAAATATCTACACAGCCATCTCTATTAACATGGAAATATCTACACCGCTATCTGTATAAACATGGAAATAGCCACACCGCTATCTGTATAAACATGGAAATATCTACACCGCCATCTGTAAAAACATGGAAATATCTACACAGTCATCTGTATAAACATGGAAATATCTACACCTCCATCTGTATAAACATGGAAATATCTACACTGCCATCTGTATACACATGGAAATATGTACACAGTCATCTGTATAAACATGGAAATATCTCCACCTCTATCTGTATAAACATGGAAATATCTACACCGCCATCTGTATAAAAATAGAAATAACTACACAGTCATCTGTATTAATATGGAAATATGCACACCGCTATCTGTATGAACTTGGAATTACCTGCACCGTCATCTGCATAAACATGGAAATATCTACACCGCCATCTGTATAAACATGGAAATATCTCCAACGCTATCTGTATAAACATGGAAATAGCCACACCGGTATCTGTATAAACATGGAAATATCTACACCGCCATCTGTGAAAACATGGAAATATCTTCATGGCTGTCTCTATAAACATGGAAATATCTTCACCGCCATCTGTATAGACATGGAAATAACTACACAATCATCTGTATAAACCTGTAGATATCTACACCACTATCTGTATAAACATGAAAATATCTACACCGGAGTCTGTATAAACATGAAAATATCTACACAGCCATCTCTATAAACATGGAAATATCTACACTGCCATCTGTATACACATGGAAATATCTACACAGCCATTTGTATAAACATGGAAATATCTACACCGCTATCTCTATAAACATGGAAATACTTACACCGCAATCTTCATAAACATGGAAATATCTACACCAATATCTGTCTAAACATGGAAATATCTACACTGCCATCTGTATAAATATGTAAATATCTACATAGCCATCTCTTTAAACATGGAAATATCTACACCGCTATCTGTATAAACATGGGAATAGCCACACAGCTATCTGTATAAACATGGAAATACCTACACCGCTATCTGTATAAACATGGAAATACCTCCACCGCTATCTGTATAAACATGGAAATATCTCCACCGCTATCTGTATAAACATGGAAATAGTGACATCGCTATCTGTATAAATAAGGAAATATCTACACCGCTATCTCTATAAACATGGAAATGTCTACACCGCTATCTGTATAAACATGGAAATATCTACATGGCTGTCTCTATGAACATGGAAATATCTTCACCGCCATCTGTATAAACATGGAAATATCTACACAGTCATCTGTATAAACCTGGATATATCTACAACACTATCTGTATAAACACGAAAATATCTACACTGCCATCTGTATAAACATGTAAATATCTACACAGCAATCTCTGTAAACATGGAAATATCTCCACCGCTATCTGTATAAACATGGAAATAGCCACACCGCTATCTGTATAAACATGGAAATATCTACACCGCCATCTGTAAAAACGTTTAAATATCTACAAAGTCATCTGTATAAACATGGAAATATGTACACCTCCATCTGTATAAACATGGAAATATCTACACAGTCATCTGTATAAACATGGAAATATCTCCACCGCTATCTGTATAAACATGGAAATACCTACACCGCCATCTGTATAAAAATGGAAATAACTACACAGTCATCTGTATAAATATGGAAATATGTACACCGCTATCTGTATAAACATGGAAATATCTGCAACGCTATCTGCATAAACATGGAAATATCTACACCGCCATCTGTATAAACATGGAAATATCTCCAAAGCTATCAGTATAAACATGGAAATAGCCACACAGCTATCTGTATAAACATGGAAATATCTACATCGCTATCTCTATAAACATGGAAATATCTCCACCGCTAGCTGTATAAACATGGTAATATCTCCAACTCTCTCTGTATAAACATGGAAATAGTGACACCGCTATCTGTATAAATATGGAAATATCTACACCGCTATCTCTATAAACATGGAAATGTCTACACCGCTATCTGTATAAACATGGAAATATCTACATGGCTGTCTCTATAAACATCGAAATACCTTCACCGCCATCTGTATAAACATGGAAATAACTACAGAGTCATCTGTATAAACCTGGAAATATGTACACCACTATCTATATAAACATGAAAATATCTACACTGCCAAATGCATAAACATGTAAATATCTACACAGCCATCTCTATAAACATGGAAATATCTCCACAGCTATCTGTATAAGCATGGAAATAGCCACACCGCTATCTCTATAAACATGGAAATGTCTACACCGCCATCTGTAAAAACATGGAAATATCTACACAGTCATCTGTATAAACATGGAAATATCTACACCTCCATCTGTATAAACATGGAAATATCTACACTGCCATCTGTATACACGTGGAAATATCTACACAGCAATCTCTATAAACATGGAAATACCTACACCGCTATCTGTATAAACATGGAAATACCTACACCGCAATCTGTATAAACATGGAAATATCTACACCATTATCTGTCTAAACATGGAAATATCTACACTGCCATCTGTATAAATACGTAAATATCTACAAAGTCATCTGTATAAACATGGAAATATCTACACCGCTATCTGTATAAACATGGAGATAGCCACACAGATATCTGCATAAACATGGAAATATATACACTGCTATCTCTATAAAGATGGGAATATCTCCACCGCTATCAGTATAAACATGGAAATATCCCCACCGCTATCTGTATAAACATGGAAATATCTCAAACGCTATCTGTATAAACATGGAAATAGCCACACCGCTCTCTGTATAAACATGGAAATATCTACACCGCCATCTGTAAAAACATGGAAATATCTACACAGTCATCTGTATACACATGGAAATATCTACACCTCCATCTGTATAAACATGGAAATATCTACACTGCCATCTGTATACACATGGAAATATCCACACAGCCATCTGTATAAACATGGAAATATCTACACCACTATCTCTATAAACATGGAAATAGCTACACCGCAATCTGTATAAACATGGAAATATCTACACCATTATCTGTCTAAACATGGAAATATCTACACTGCCATCTGTATAAATATGTAAATATATACAAAGCCATCTCTATAAACATGGAAATATCTACACCGCTATTTGTATAAACATGGAAATAGCCACACCGCTATCTGTATAAACATGGAAATATCTACACCGCTATCTCTATAAACATGGAAATATCTCCACCGCTATCTGTATAAACATGGAAATATCTACACAGACATCTGTATAAACATGGAAATATCTCCACCGCTATCTGTATAAACATGGAAATATCTACACCGCCATCTGTGTAAAAATGGAAATAACTACACAGTCATCTGTATAAATATGGAAATATGTACACCGCTATCAGTATAAACATGGAAATATCTCCAGTGCTATCTGTATAAACATGGAAATAGTGACACCGCTATCTGTATAAATATGGAAATATCTACAGGGCTATCTCTATAAACATGGAAATGTCTACACTGCTATCTGTATAAACATGGAAATATCTACATGGCTGTCTCTATAAACATCGAAATATCTTCAACGCCATCTGTATAAACATGGAAATAACTACAGAGTCATCTGTATAAACCTGGAAATATGTACAACACTATCTATATAAACATGAAAATATCTACACTGCCATCTGTATAAACATGTAAGTATCTACACAGCCATCTGTATAAACATGGAAATCTCTCCACCGCTATCTGTATAAACATGGAAATATCTCCACCGCTATCCCTATAAACATGGAAATAGTGACACCGCTATCCGTATAAATATGGAAATATCTACAACGCTATCTCTGTAAACATGGAAATGTCTACACCGCTACCTGCATAAACATGGAAATATCTACATGGCTCTCTGTATAAACATGGAAATACCTTCACCGCCATCTGTATATACATGGTAATAACTGCACAGTCATCTGTAAACCTGGAAATGTCTACACCACTATCTGTATAAACATGAAAATATCTACACTGCCATCTGTATAAACATGTAAATATCTGCACAGCCATCTCTATAAACATGGAAATATCTACACCGCTATCTGTATGAACATGGAAGTAGCGACACCGCTATCTGTATAAACATGGAAATATCTACACCGCCATCTGTAAAAACATGGAAATATCTGCACAGTCATCTGTATAAACATGGAAATATCTACACCTCCATCTGTATAAACATGGAAATATCTACACTGCCATCTGTATACACATGGAAATATACACACAGACATCTGTATAAACATGGAAATATCTACACCTCCATCTGTATAAACATGGAAATATCTACACTGCCATCTGTATACACATGGAAATATCCACACAGCCATCTGTATAAACATGGAAATATCTACACCGCTATCTCTTTAAATATGGAAATACCTACACCGCAATCTGTATAAACATGGAAATATCTACACCATTATCTGTCTAAACATGGAAATATCTACACTGCCATCTGTATAAATATGTAAATATCTACAAAGCCATCTCTATAAACGTGGAAATATCTACACCGCTATCTGTATAAACATGGAAATAGCCACACAGCTATCTGTATAAACATGGAAATAACTACGCCGCTATCTCTATAAACATGGAAATATCACCACCGCTATCTGTATAAACATGGAAATATCTCCACCGCTATCTGTATAAACATGGAAATATCTCCACCGCTATCAGTATAAACATGGAAATAGTGACACAGCCATCTGTATAAATATGGAAATATCTACACCGCTATCTCTATATACATGGAAATATCTACACCGCTATCTGTATAAACATGGAAATAGCCACACAGCTATCTGTATAAACATGGAAATATATACACTGCTATCTCTATAAACATGGAAATATCTCCACCGATATCTGTATAAACATGGAAATAACTCCACCGCTATCTGTATAAACATGGAAATATCTCCAACGCTATCTGTATAAACATGGAAATATCTCTACCGCTATCTGTAAAAACATGGAAATATCTCCACCGCTATCTGTATACACATGGAAATAGTGACACCGCTATCTGTATAAATATGGAAATATCTACACTGCTATCTCTATAATCATGGAAATGTCTACACCGCTATCTGTATAAACATGGAAATATCTACATGGCTGTCTCTATAAACGTGGAAATATCTTCACCGCCATCTGTATAGACATGGAAATAACGACACAGTCTTCTGTATAAACCTGGAAATATCTTCACCACTATCTGTATAAACATGAAAATATCTACACTGCCATCTGTATAAACATGTAAATATCTACACAGCCATCTCTATAAACATGGAAATGTCTACACCGCTATCTGTATTAACATGGAAATAGCCACATCGCTATCTGTATAAACATGGAAATATCTACACCGCCATCTGTAAAAACATGGAAATATCTACACAGTCATCTGTGTAAACATGGAGATATCTACACATCCATGTGTATAAACATGGAAATATCTACACTGCCATCTGTATACACGTGGAAATATCCACACAGCCATCTGTAGAAACATGGAAATATCTACACCGCTATCTCTATAAACATGGAAATAACTACACCGCAATCTGTATAAACATGGAAATATCTACACCATTATCTGTCTAAACATGGAAATATCTACACTGCCATCTGTATAAATATGTAAATATCTACACAGCCATCTCTATAAACATGGAAATAACTACACCGCTATCTGTATAAACATGGAAATATCTACATGGCTATCTCAATAAACATGGAAATATCTACACCGCCAACTGTATAAACATGGAAATACCTACACAGTCATCTGTATAGACCTGGAAATATCTACACCACTATCTGTATAAACATGGAAATATCTACACTGCCATCAGTATAAACATGTAAATATCTACACAGCCATCTCTATAAACATGGAAATATCTACACTGCTATCTGTATAAACATGGAAATAGCCACACCGCTATCTGTATAAACGTGGAAATATCTACACAGACATGTGTAAAAATATGAAAATATCTACACAGTCATCTGTATAAGCATGGAAATATCTCCACCGCTATCTGTATAATCATGGAAATATCTTCACCACCATCTGTATAAAAATGGAAATAACTACACAGTCATCTGTATAAATATGGAAATATGTACACCACTATCTGCATAAACATGGAAATATCTGCACCGCCATCTGCATAAACATGGAAATATCTTCACCGCCATCTGTATAAACATGGAAATATCTCCAACGCTATCTGTATAAACATGGATATAGCCACACAGCTATCTGTATAAACATGGAAATATCTACACCGCTATCACTATAAACATGGAAATATCTCCACCGAATCTGTGTAAACCTGGAAATATCTCCACCGCTATCTGTATAAACATGGAAATAGTGACACCGCTATCTGTATAAATAAGTAAATATTTACACCGCTATCTCTATAAACATGGAAATGTCTACACCGCTATCTGTATAAACATGGTAATATCTACACCTCCATCTGTATAAACATGGAAATATCTACACTGACGTCTGTATACACAGGGAAATAACTACACAGCCATCTGTATAAACATGGAAATATCTACACTGCTATCTCTATAAACATGGAAATACCTACACCGCAATCTGTATAAACATGAAAATATCTACACCATTATCTGTCTAAACATGGAAATATCTACACTGCCATCGGTATAAATATGTAAATATCTACAGAGCCATCTCTATAAACATGGAAATATCTACACCGCTATCTGTATAAACATGGAAATAGCCACACAGCTATCTGTATAAACATGGAAATATATACACTGCTATCTCTATAAACATGGAAATATCTCCACCGATATCTGTATAAACATGGAAATAACTCCACCGCTATCTGTATAAACATGGAAATATCTCCAACGATATCTGTATAAACATGGAAATATCTCTACCGCTATCTGTATAAACATGGAAATATCTCCACCGCTATCTGTATACACATGGAAATAGTGACACCGCTATCTGTATAAATATGGAAATATCTACACTGCTATCTCTATAATCATGGAAATGTCTACACCGCTACCTGTATAAACATGGAAATATCTACATGGCTGTCTCTATAAACGTGGAAATATCTTCACCGACATCTGTATAGACATGGAAATAACGACACAGTCTTCTGTATAAACCTGGAAATATCTTCACCACTATCTGTATAAACATGAAAATATCTGCACTGCCATCTGTATAAACATGTAAATATCTACACAGCCATCTCTATAAACATGGAAATGCCTACACCGCTATCTGTATTAACATGGAAATAGCCACATCGCTATCTGTATAAACATGGAAATATCTACACCGCCATCTGTAAAAACATGGAAATATCTACACAGTCATCTGTGTAAACATGGAGATATCTACACATACATGTGTATAAACATGGAAATATCTACACTGCCATCTGTATACACATGGAAATATCCACACAGCCATCTGTAGAAACATGGAAATATCTACACCGCTATCTCTATAAACATGGAAATACCTACACCGCAATCTGTATAAACATGGAAATATCTACACCATTATCTGTCTAAACATGGAAATATCTACACTGCCATCTGTATAAATATGTAAATATCTACACAGCCATCTCTATAAACATGGAAATAACTACACCGCTATCTGTATAAACATGGAAATAGCCACACCGCTATCTGTATAAACATGGAAATATCTACACTGCTATCTCTATAAATATGGAAATATCTCCACCGGTATCTGTATAAACATGGAAATATCTCCACTGCTATCTGTATAAACATGGAAATAGTGACACCGCTATCTGTATAAATATGGAAATATCTACACCGCTATCTCTATAAACGTGGAAATGTCTACACCGCTATCTGCATAAACATGGAAATATCTACATGGCTGTCTCTATAAACATGGAAATATCTTCACCGCCATGTGCATAAACATGGAAATATCTACACAGTCATCTGTATAAACCTGGAAATATCTACACCACTATCTGTATAAACATGAAAATATCTACACTGCCATCTGTATAAACATGTAAATATCTACACAGCCATCTCTACAAACATGGAAATATCTACACCGCTATCTGTATGAACATGGAAATATACACACCGCTATCTGTATGAACATGGAAATAGCCACACCGCTATCTGTATAAACATGGAAATAACTACACCGCCATCTGTAAAAACATGGAAATATCTACACAGTCATCTGTATACACATGGAAATATCTACACCTTCGTCTGTATAAACATGGAAATATCTACACTGCCATCTGTATACACATGGAAATATCCACACAGCCATCTGTAGAAACATGGAAATATCTAGACCGCTATCTCTATAAACATGGAAATACCTACGCCGCAATCTGTATAAACATGGAAATATCTACACCATTATCTGTCTAAACATGGAAATATCTACACTGCCATCTGTATAAATATGTAAATATCTACACAGCCATCTCTATATACATGGAAATATCTAGACCGCTATGTGTATAAACATGGAAATAGCCACACAGATATCTGTATAAACATGGAAATATATACACTGCTATCTCTATAAACATGGAAATATCTCCACCGCTATCTGCATAAACATGGAAATATCTCCAACGCTATCTGTATAAACATGGAAATAGCCACACAGCTATCGGTATAAACATGGAAATAACTACACCGCTATCTCTATAAACATGGAAATATCTCCACCGCTATCTGTATAAACATGGAAATAGCCACACCGCTATCTGTATAAACATGGAAATATCTACACAGTCATCTGTATAAACATGGAATTATCTACACCTCCATCTGTATAAACATGGAAATATCTCCACTGCCATCTGTATACACATGGAAATACCTACACAGCCATCTGTATAAACATGGAAATATCGACACCGCTGTCTCTATAAACACGGAAATACCTACACCGCAATCTGTATAATCATGGAAATATCTGCACCATTATCTGTCTAAATATGGAAATATCTGCACTGCCATCTGTATAAATATGTAAATATCTACACAGCCATCTCTATAAACATGGAAATATCTACACCGCTATCTGTATAAACATGGAAATAGCCACACAGCTATCTGTATATACATGGAAATATATACACTGCTATATCTATAAACATGGAAATATCTCCACCGCTATCTGTATAAACATGGAAATATCTTCACCGCTATCTGTATAAACATGGGAATATCTCCAATGCTATCTGTATGAACATGGAAATCGCCACAAAGCTATCTGTATAAACATGGAAATAGTGACACCACTATCTGTATAAATATGGAAATACCTACACCGCTATCTCTATAAACATGGAAATGTCTACACCGCTATCTGTATAAACATGGAAATATCTACATGGCTGTCTCTATAAACACGGAAATATCTTCACCGCCATCTGTATAAACATGGAAATAACCACAAAGTCATCTGTATAAACCTGGAAATATCTACACCACTATCTGTAAAAACATGAAAATAACTACACTGCCGTCTGTATAAACATGTAAATATCTACACAGCCATCACTATAAACATGGAAATATCTACACCGCTATCTGTATGAACATGGAAATAGCCACACCGCTCTCTGTATAAACATGGGAATATCTACAATGCCATCTGTAAAAACATGGAAATATCTACACAGTCATCTGTATACACATGGAAATATCTACACCTCCATCTGTATAAACATGGAAATATCTACACTGCCATCTGTATACACGTGGAAATATCTACACAGCCATCTGTATAAACATGGAAATATCTACACCGATATCTGTATAAACATGGAAATACCTACACCGCAATCTGTATAAACATGGAAATATCTACACCATTATCTGTCTAAAAATGGAAATATCTACACTGCCATCTGTATAAATATGTAAATATCTACACAGCCATCTCTATAAACATGGAAATATCTACACCGCTATCTGTATAAACAAGGAAATAGCCACACAGATATCTGTATAAACATGGAAATATACACACTGCTATCTCTATAAACATGGAAATATATCCACCGCAAACTGTATAAACATCTAAATATCTCCACCGCTATCTGTATAAACATGGAAATATCTACACCATTATCTGTCTAAACATGGAAATATCTACACTGCCATCTGTATATATATGTAAATATCTACATAGCCATCTCTATAAATATGTAAATATCTACACAGCCATCTCTATATACATGGAAATATCTAGACCGCTATCTGTATATACATGGAAATAGCCACACAGATATCTGTATAAACATGGAAATATATACACTGCTATCTCTATAAACATGGAAATATCTCCACCGCTATCTGCATAAACATGGAAATATCTCCAACGCTATCTGTATAAACATGGAAATAGACACAGCTATCGGTATAAACATGGAAATAACTACACCACTATCTCTATAAACATGGAAATATCTCCACCGCTATCTGTATAAACATGGAAATAGCCACACCGCTATCTGTATAAACATGGAAATATCTACACAGTCATCTGTATAAACATGGAATTATCTACACCTCCATCTGTATAAACATGAAAATATCTCCACTGCCATCTGTATACACATGGAAATACCTACACAGCCATCTGTATAAACATGGAAATATCTACACCGCTGTCTCTATAAACACGGAAATACCTACACCGCAATCTCTATAATCATGGAAATATACACACCATTATCTGTCTAAACATGGAAATATCTGCACTTCCATCTGTATAAATATGTAAATATCTACACAGCCATCTCTATAAACATGGAAATATCTACACCGCTATCTGTATAAACATGGAAATAGCCACACAGCTATCTGTATATACATGGAAATATATACACTGCTATCTCTATAAACATGGAAATATCTCCACCGCTATCTGTATAAACATGGAAATATCTTCACCGCTATCTGTATAAACATGGGAATATCTCCAACGCTATCTGTATGAACATGGAAATCGCCACAAAGCTATCTGTATAAACATGGAAATAGTGACACCACTATCTGTATAAATATGGAAATACCTACACCGCTATCTCTATAAACATGGAAATGTCTACACCGCTATCTGTATAAACATGGAAATATCTACATGGCTGTCTCTATAAACACGGAAATATCTTCACCGCCATCTGTATAAACATGGAAATAACCACAAAGTCATCTGTATAAACCTGGAAATATCTACACCACTATCTCTATAAACATGAAAATATCTACACTGCATATGTATAAACACGTATATATCTACACAGCCATCTCTATAAACATGGAAATATCTACACCGCTATCTGTATGAACATGGAAATAGCCACACCGCTCTCTGTATAAACATGGGAATATCTACACCGCCATCTGTAAAAACATGGAAATATCTACACAGTCATCTGTATACACATGGAAATATCTACACCTCCATCTGTATAAACATGGAAATATCTACACTGCCATCTGTATACACGTGGAAATATCTACACAGCCATCTGTATAAACATGGAAATATCTACACCGCTATCTGTATAAACATGGAAATAACTACACCGCAATCTGTATAAACATGGAAATATCTACACCATTATCTGTCTAAAAATGGAAATATCTACACTGCCATCTGTATAAATATGTAAATATCTACACAGCCATCTCTATAAACATGGAAATATCTACACCGCTATCTGTATAAACATGGAAATAGCCACACAGATATCTGTATAAACATGGAAATATACACACTGCTATCTCTATAAACATGGAAATATATCCACCGCAAACTGTATAAACATCTAAATATCTCCACCGCTATCTGTATAAACATGGTAATATCTCCAACGCTATCTGTATAAACATGGAAATAGCCACACAGCTATCTGTATAAACATGGAAAAATCTGCACCGCTATCTCTATAAACATGGAAATATCTCCACCGCTATCTGTATAAACATGAAAATATCTCCACCGCTATCTGTATAAACATGGAAATAGTGACACCGCTATCTGTATAAATATGGAAATATCTACACCGCTATCTCTATAAACATGGAAATGTCTATACCGCTATCTGTATAAACATGGAAATATCTACATGGCTGTCTCTATAAAAATGGAAATATCTTCACCGCCATCTGTATAAACATGGAAATAACTACACAGTCATCTGTATAAACCTGGAAATATCTACACCACTATCTGTATAAACATGAGAATATCTACACTGCCATCTGTATAAACATGTAAATATCTAAACAGCCATCTCTATTAACATGGAAATATCTACACCGCTATCTGTATAAACATGGAAATAGCCACACCGCTATCTGTATAAACATGGAAATATGTACACCGCCATCTGTAAAAACATGGAAATATCTACACAGTCATCTGTATAAACATGGAAATATCTACACCGCTATCTCTATAAACATGGAAATACCTACACTGCAATCTGTATAAACATGTAAATATCTACACCATTATCTGTCTAAACATGGAAATACCAACACTGCTATCTGTATAAACATAGAAATATATACACTGCTATCTCTATAAACATGGAAATATCTCCACCGCTATCTGTATAAACATGGAAATATCTCCAACGCTATCTGTATAAACATGGAAATATCTCCAACACTATCTGTATAAACATGGAAATAGCCACACAGCTATCTGTGTAAACATGGAAATATCTACACCGCTATCTCTATAAACATGGAAATATCTCCACCTATATCTGTATAAACATGGAAATACCTCCACCGCTATCTGTATAAAGATGGAAATAGTGACACCGCTATCTGTATAAATATGGAAATATCTACACCGCTATCTCTATGAACCTGGAAATGTCTACACCGCTATCTGTAAAAACATGGAAATATCTACATGGCTGTCTCTATAAACATGGAAATATCTTCACCGCCATCTGTATAAACATGGAAATAACTGCACAGTCATCTGTATAAACCTGGAAATATCTACACCACTATCTGTATTAACATGAAAATATCTACACTGCCGTCTGTATAAACATGTAAATATCTACACAGCCATCTCTATAAACTTGGAAATATCTACACCGCTATCTGTATAAACATGGAAATAGCCACACCGCTATCTGTATAAACATGGAAATATCTACACCGCCATCTGTAAAAACATGGAAATACCTACACAGTCATCTGTATAAACATGGAAATATCTACACCTCCATCTGTATAAACATGGAAATATCTATATTGCCATCTGTATACACATGGAAATATCTAAACAGCCATCTGTATAAACATGGAAATATCTACACCGCTATCTCTATAAACATGGAAATACCTACACTGCAATCTGTATAAACATGTAAATATCTACACCATTATCTGTCTAAACATGGAAATAGCCACACTGCTATCTGTATAAACATGGAAATATATACACTGCTATATCTATAAACATGGAAATATCTCCACCGCTATCTGTATAAACATGGAAATGACTCCACCGCTATCTGTATAAACATGGAAATATCTCCAACGCTATCTGTATAAACATGTAAATAGCCACACAGCTATCTGTATAAACATGGAAATATCTACACCGCTATCTCTATAAACATGGAAATATCTCCACCGCTATCTGTATAAACATGGAAATATCTCCACCGCTATCTGTATAAACATGGAAATAGTGACACCGCTATCTGTATACATATGGAAATATCTACACCGCTATCTCTATGAACATGGAAATGTCTACACCGCTATCTGTAAAAACATGGAAATATCTACATGGCTGTCTCTATAAACATGGAAATATCTTCACCGCCATCTGTATAAACATGGAAATATCTACACAGTCATCTGTATAAAGCTGGAAATATCTACACCACTATCTGTATTAACATGAAAATATCTACACTGCCGTCTGTATAAACATGTAAATATCTACACAGCCATCTCTATAAACATGGAAATATCTACACCGCTATCTGTATAAACATGGAAATAGCCACACCGCTATCTGTATAAACATGGAAATATCTACACCGCCATCTGTAAAAACATGGAAATACCTACACAGTCATCTGTATAAACATGGAAATATCTACACCTCCATCTGTATAAAGATGGAAATATCTACACTGCCATCTGTATACACATGGAAATATCTACACCGCTACCTGTATAAACATGGAAATAGACACACCGCTATCTGTATAAACATGGAAATGTCTACACCGCCATCTGTGTAAACATGGAAATACCAACAGAGTCATCTGTATAAACATGGAAATATCTACACCACTGTCTGTACAAACATGGAAATATCTACACTGCCATCTGTATCAACATGGAAATATCTACACAGCCATCTCTATAAACACGGAAATATCTACACTGCTATATGTATAAACATGGAAATAGCCACACCGCTGTCTGTATAAACAAGGAAATATCTAAACCGACATGAGTAAAAATATGAAAATATCTACACAGTCATCTGTATAAACATGGAAATATCTCCACCGCTATCTGTATAAACATGGAAATACCTACAACGCCATCAGTATAATAATGGAAATAACTAAACAGTCATCTGTATAAATATGGAAATATGTACACCGCTATCTGTATAAACATGGAAATATCTGCACCAACATCTGCATAAACATGGAAATATCTACACCGTTATCTCTATAAACATGGAAATACCTACACCGCTATCTCCATAAACATGGAAATACCTACACCACAATCTGTATAAACATGGAAATATCTCCACCGCTATCTGTATATACATGGAAATAGTGACACCGCTATGTGTATAAATATGGAAATATCTAAACCGCTATCTCTATAAACATGGAAATGTCTACAGCGCTATCTGTATAAACATGGAAATATCTTCATGGCTGTCTCTATAAACATGGAAATATCTACACTGCAATCTGTATAAACATGGAAATACATACACAGTCATCTGTATAAACCTGGAAACATCTACACCACTATCTGTATAAACATGGAAAAATCTACACTGACATCTGTATAAACATGTAAATATCTACACTGCCATCTCTATAAACATGGAAATATCTAAACCGCTATCAGTATAAACATGGAAATAGCCACACCGCTATCTCTACAAACATGGAAATATGTACACTGCCATCTGTATAAACATGTAAATATCTACCCAACCATGTCTATAAACATGGAAATATCTACAGCGCTATCTGTATAAACATGGAAATAGCCACACCGCTATCTGTATAAACATGGAAATAGCCACACCGCTATCTGTATAAACATGGAAATATCTACACCGCCATCTGTAAAAACATGGAAATACCTACACAGTCATCTGTATAAACATGGAAATATCTACACCTCCATCTGTATAAAGATGGAAATATCTACACTGCCATGTGTATACACATGGAAATATCTACACCGCTACCTGTATAAACATGGAAATAGACACACCGCTATCTGTATAAACATGGAAATGTCTACACCGCCATCTGTGTAAACATGGAAATACCAACAGAGTCATCTGTATAAACATGGAAATATCTACACCACTGTCTGTACAAACATGGAAATATCTACACTGCCATCTGTATAAACATGGAAATATCTACACAGCCATCTCTATAAACACTGAAATATCTACACTGCTATATGTATAAACATGGAAATAGCCACACCGCTATCTGTATAAACAAGGAAATATCTAAACCGACATGAGTAAAAATATGAAAATATCTACACAGTCATCTGTATAAACATGGAAATATCTCCACCGCTATCTGTATAAACATGGAAATACCTACAACGCCATCAGTATAATAATGGAAATAACTAAACAGTCATCTGCATAAATATGGAAATATGTACACCGCTATCTGTATAAACATGGAAATATCTGCACCAACATCTGCATAAACATGGAAATATCTACACCGCTATCTCTATAAACATGGAAATACCTACACCGCTATCTCCATAAACATGGAAATACCTACAACACAATCTGTATAAACATGGAAATATCTCCACCGCTATCTGTATAAACATGGAAATATCTCCAGTGCTATCTGTATAAACATGGAAATAGTGACACCGCTATCTGTATAAATATGGAAATATCTACAGCGCTATCTCTATAAACATGGAAATGTCTACACCGCTATCTGTATAAACATGGAAATATCTACATGGCTGTCTCTATAAACATGGAAATATCTTCACCGCCGTCTGTATAAACATGGAAATAACTACAGAGTCATCTGTATAAACCTGGAAATATCTACACCACTGTCTGTACAAACATGGAAATATCTACACTGCCATCTCTATAAACATGGAAGTATCTACACTGCTATCTGTATAAACATGGAATTATCTACACCGACATGTGTAAAAATATGAAAATACCTACACAGTCATCTGTATAAACATGGAAATATCTCCACCGCTATCTGTATAAACATGGAAATATCTACACCGCCATCTGTATAAAAATAGAAATAACTGCACAGTCATCTGTATAAATATGGAAATATGTACACCGCTATCTGTATAAACATGGAAATATCTGCACCGCCATCTGCATAAACATGGAAATATCTACACCGCCATCTGTATAAACAAGGAAATATCTCCAACGCTATCTGTATAAACATGGAAATAGCCACACTGCTATCTGTATAAACATGGAAATATCTACACCGCTATCTCTATAAACATGGAAATATCTCCACCTCTATCTGTATAAACATGGAAAAATCTCCACCGCTATCTGTATAAACATGGAAATAGTGACACCGCTATCTGTATAAATATGGAAATATTTACACTGCTATCTCTATAAACATGGAAATGTCTACACCGCTATCTGTATAAACATGGAAATATCTACATGGCTGTCTCAATAAACATGGAAATATCTTCACCGCCATCTGTATAAACATGGAAATAACTACACATTCTACTGTATAAACGTGGAAATATCTACACCACTATCTGTATAAACATGAAAATAACTACACTGCCGTCTGTATAAACATGTAAATATCTACACAGCCATCTCTATTAACATGGAAATATCTACACCGCTATCTGTATAAACATGGAAATAGCCACACCGCTATCTGTATAAACATGGAAATATCTACACCGCCATCTGTAAAAACATGGAAATATCTACACAGTCATCTGTATAAACATGGAAATATCTACACCTCCATCTGTATAAACATGGAAATATCTACACTGCCATCTGTATACACATGGAAATATGTACACAGTCATCTGTATAAACATGGAAATATCTCCACCTCTATCTGTATAAACATGGAAATATCTACACCGCCATCTGTATAAAAATAGAAATAACTACACAGTCATCTGTATTAATATGGAAATATGCACACCGCTATCTGTATGAACTTGGAATTACCTGCACCGTCATCTGCATAAACATGGAAATATCTCCAACGCTATCTGTATAAACATGGAAATAGCCACACCGGTATCTGTATAAACATGGAAATATCTACACCGCCATCTGTGAAAACATGGAAATATCTTCATGGCTGTCTCTATAAACATGGAAATATCTTCACCGCCATCTGTATAGACATGGAAATAACTACACAATCATCTGTATAAACCTGTAAATATCTACACCACTATCTGTATAAACATGAAAATATCTACACCGGAGTCTGTATAAACATGAAAATATCTACACAGCCATCTCTATAAACATGGAAATATCTACACTGCCATCTGTATACACATGGAAATATCTACACAGCCATTTGTATAAACATGGAAATATCTACACCGCTATCTCTATAAACATGGAAATACTTACACCGCAATCTTCATAAACATGGAAATATCTACACCAATATCTGTCTAAACATGGAAATATCTACACTGCCATCTGTATAAATATGTAAATATCTACATAGCCATCTTTTTAAACATGGAAATATCTACACCGCTATCTGTATAAACATGGGAATAGCCACACAGCTATCTGTATAAACATGGAAATATCTACACCGCTATCTGTATAAACATGGAAATACCTCCACCGCTATCTGTATAAACATGGAAATATCTCCACCGCTATCTGTATAAACATGGAAATAGTGACACCGCTATCTGTATAAATAAGGAAATATCTACACCGCTATCTCTATAAACATGGAAATGTCTACACCGCTATCTGTATAAACATGGAAATATCTACATGGCTGTCTCTATGAACATGGAAATATCTTCACCGCCATCTGTATAAACATGGAAATATCTACACAGTCATCTGTATAAACCTGGATATATCTAAAACACTATCTGTATAAACACGAAAATATCTACACTGCCATCTGTATAAACATGTAAATATCTACACAGCAATCTCTGTAAACATGGAAATATCTCCACCGCTATCTGTATAAACATGGAAATAGCCACACCGCTATCTGTATAAACATGGAAATATCTACACCGCCATCTGTAAAAACGTTTAAATATCTACAAAGTCATTTGTATAAACATGGAAATATGTACACCTCCATCTGTATAAACATGGAAATATCTACACAGTCATCTGTATAAACATGGAAATATCTCCACTGCTATCTGTATAAACATGGAAATACCTACACCGCCATCTGTATAAAAATGGAAATAACTACACAGTCATCTGTATAAATATGGAAATATGTACACCGCTATCTGTATAAACATGGAAATATCTGCACCGCTATCTGCATAAACATGGAAATATCTACACCGCCATCTGTATAAACATGGAAATATCTCCAAAGCTATCAGTATAAACATGGAAATAGCCACACAGCTATCTGTATAAACATGGAAATATCTACATCGCTATCTCTATAAACATGGAAATATCTCCACCGCTAGCTGTATAAACATGGTAATATCTCCAACTCTCTCTGTATAAACATGGAAATAGTGACACCGCTATCTGTATAAATATGGAAATATCTACACCGCTATCTCTATAAACATGGAAATGTCTACACCGCTATCTGTATAAACATGGAAATATCTACATGGCTGTCTCTATAAACATCGAAATACCTTCACCGCCATCTGTATAAACATGGAAATAACTACAGAGTCATCTGTATAAACCTGGAAATATGTACACCACTATCTATATAAACATGAAAATATCTACACTGCCATATGCATAAACATGTAAATATCTACACAGCCATCTCTATAAACATGGAAATATCTCCACAGCTATCTGTATAAGCATGGAAATAGCCACAACGCTATCTCTATAAACATGGAAATGTCTACACCGCCATCTGTAAAAACATGGAAATATCTACACAGTCATCTGTATAAACATGGAAATATCTACACCTCCATCTGTATAAACATGGAAATATCTACACTGCCATCTGTATACACGTGGAAATATCTACACAGCAATCTCTATAAACATGGAAATACCTACACCGCTATCTGTATAAACATGGAAATACCTACACCGCAATCTGTATAAACATGGAAATATCTACACCATTATCTGTCTAAACATGGAAATATCTACACTGCCATCTGTATAAATACGTAAATATCTACAAAGTCATCTGTATAAACATGGAAATATCTACACCGCTATCTGTATAAACATGGAGATAGCCACACAGATATCTGCATAAACATGGAAATATATACACTGCTATCTCTATAAACATGGGAATATCTCCACCGCTATCTGTATAAACATGGAAATATCCCCACCGCTATCTGTATAAACATGGAAATATCTCAAACGCTATCTGTATAAACATGGAAATAGCCACACCGCTCTCTGTATAAACATGGAAATATCTACACCGCCATCTGTAAAAACATGGAAATATCTACACAGTCATCTGTATACACATGGAAATATCTACACCTCCATCTGTATAAACATGGAAATATCTACACTGCCATCTGTATACACATGGAAATATCCACACAGCCATCTGTATAAACATGGAAATATCTACACCACTATCTCTATAAACATGGAAATAGCTACACCGCAATCTGTATAAACATGGAAATATCTACACCATTATCTGTCTAAACATGGAAATATCTACACTGCCATCTGTATAAATATGTAAATATATACACAGCCATCTCTATAAACATGGAAATATCTACACCGCTATCTGTATAAACATGGAAATAGCCACACCGCTATCTGTATAAACATGGAAATATCTACACCGCTATCTCTATAAACATGGAAATATCTCCACCGCTATCTGTATAAACATGGAAATATCTACACAGACATCTGTATAAACATGGAAATATCTCCACCGCTATCTGTATAAACATGGAAATATCTACACCGCCATCTGTGTAAAAATGGAAATAACTACACAGTCATCTGTATAAATATGGAAATATGTACACCGCTATCAGTATAAACATGGAAATATCTCCAGTGCTATCTGTATAAACATGGAAATAGTGACACCGCTATCTGTATAAATATGGAAATATCTACAGGGCTATCTCTATAAACATGGAAATGTCTACACTGCTATCTGTATAAACATGGAAATATCTACATGACTGTCTCTATAAACATCGAAATATCTTCAACGCCATCTGTATAAACATGGAAATAACTACAGAGTCATCTGTATAAACCTGGAAATATGTACACCACTATCTATATAAACATGAAAATATCTACACTGCCATCTGTATAAACATGTAAGTATCTACACAGCCATCTCTATAAACATGAAAATATCTCCACAGCTATCTGTATAAACATGGAAATAGCCACACCGCTATCTCTATAAACATGGAAATATCTACACCGCCATCTGTAAAAACATGGAAATATCAACACAGTCATCTGTATAAACATGGAAATATCTCCACCGCTATCTGTATAAACATGGAAATATCTCCACCGCTATCTGTATAAACATGGAAATAGTGACACCGCTATCCGTATAAATATGGAAATATCTACAACGCTATCTCTGTAAACATGGAAATGTCTACACCGCTACCTGTATAAACATGGAAATATCTACATGGCTCTCTGTATAAACATGGAAATACCTTCACCGCCATCTGTATATACATGGTAATAACTGCACAGTCATCTGTAAACCTGGAAATGTCTACACCACTATCTGTATAAACATGAAAATATCTACACTGCCATCTGTATAAACATGTAAATATCTGCACAGCCATCTCTATAAACATGGAAATATCTACACCGATATCTGTATGAACATGGAAGTAGCGACACCGCTATCTGTATAAACATGGAAATATCTACACCGCCATCTGTAAAAACATGGAAATATCTGCACAGTCATCTGTATAAACATGGAAATATCTACACCTCCATCTGTATAAACATGGAAATATCTACACTGCCATCTGTATACACATGGAAATATACACACAGACATCTGTATAAACATGGAAATATCTACACCTCCATCTGTATAAACATGGAAATATCTACACTGCCATCTGTATACACATGGAAATATCCACACAGCCATCTGTATAAACATGGAAATATCTACACCGCTATCTCTTTAAATATGGAAATACCTACACCGCAATCTGTATAAACATGGAAATATCTACACCATTATCTGTCTAAACATGGAAATATCTACACTGCCATCTGTATAAATATGTAAATATCTACACAGCCATCTCTATAAACGTGGAAATATCTACACCGCTATCTGTATAAACATGGAGATAGCCACACAGATATCTGCATAAACATGGAAATATATACACTGCTATCTCTATAAACATGGGAATATCTCCACCGCTATCTGTATAAACATGGAAATATCCCCACCGCTATCTGTATAAACATGGAAATACCTCAAACGCTATCTGTATAAACATGGAAATAGCCACACCGCTCTCTGTATAAACATGGAAATATCTACACCGCCATCTGTAAAAACATGGAAATATCTACACAGTCATCTGTATACACATGGAAATATCTACACCTCCATCTGTATAAACATGGAAATATCTACACTGCCATCTGTATACACATGGAAATATCCACACAGCCATCTGTATAAACATGGAAATATCTACACCACTATCTCTATAAACATGGAAATAGCTACACCGCAATCTGTATAAACATGGAAATATCTACACCATTATCTGTCTAAACATGGAAATATCTACACTGCCATCTGTATAAATATGTAAATATATACACAGCCATCTCTATAAACATGGAAATATCTACACCGCTATCTGTATAAACATGGAAATAGCCACACCGCTATCTGTATAAACATGGAAATATCTACACCGCTATCTCTATAAACATGGAAATATCTCCACCGCTATCTGTATAAACATGGAAATATCTACACAGACATCTGTATAAACATGGAAATATCTCCACCGCTATCTGTATAAACATGGAAATATCTACACCGCCATCTGTGTAAAAATGGAAATAACTACACAGTCATCTGTATAAATATGGAAATATGTACACCGCTATCAGTATAAACATGGAAATATCTCCAGTGCTATCTGTATAAACATGGAAATAGTGACACCGCTATCTGTATAAATATGGAAATATCTACAGGGCTATCTCTATAAACATGGAAATGTCTACACTGCTATCTGTATAAACATGGAAATATCTACATGACTGTCTCTATAAACATCGAAATATCTTCAACGCCATCTGTATAAACATGGAAATAACTACAGAGTCATCTGTATAAACCTGGAAATATGTACACCACTATCTATATAAACATGAAAATATCTACACTGCCATCTGTATAAACATGTAAGTATCTACACAGCCATCTCTATAAACATGAAAATATCTCCACAGCTATCTGTATAAACATGGAAATAGCCACACCGCTATCTCTATAAACATGGAAATATCTACACCGCCATCTGTAAAAACATGGAAATATCAACACAGTCATCTGTATAAACATGGAAATATCTCCACCGCTATCTGTATAAACATGGAAATATCTCCACCGCTATCTGTATAAACATGGAAATAGTGACACCGCTATCCGTATAAATATGGAAATATCTACAACGCTATCTCTGTAAACATGGAAATGTCTACACCGCTACCTGTATAAACATGGAAATATCTACATGGCTCTCTGTATAAACATGGAAATACCTTCACCGCCATCTGTATATACATGGTAATAACTGCACAGTCATCTGTAAACCTGGAAATGTCTACACCACTATCTGTATAAACATGAAAATATCTACACTGCCATCTGTATAAACATGTAAATATCTGCACAGCCATCTCTATAAACATGGAAATATCTACACCGCTATCTGTATGAACATGGAAGTAGCGACACCGCTATCTGTATAAACATGGAAATATCTACACCGCCATCTGTAAAAACATGGAAATATCTGCACAGTCATCTGTATAAACATGGAAATATCTACACCTCCATCTGTATAAACATGGAAATATCTACACTGCCATCTGTATACACATGGAAATATACACACAGACATCTGTATAAACATGGAAATATCTACACCTCCATCTATATAAACATGGAAATATCTACACTGACATCTGTATACACATGGAAATATCCACACAGCCATCTGTATAAACATGGAAATATCTACACCGCTATCTCTTTAAATATGGAAATACCTACACCGCAATCTGTATAAACATGGAAATATCTACACCATTATCTGTCTAAACATGGAAATATCTACACTGCCATCTGTATAAATATGTAAATATCTACACAGCCATCTCTATAAACGTGGAAATATCTACACCGCTATCTGTATAAACATGGAAATAGCCACACAGCTATCTGTATAAACATGGAAATAACTACGCCGCTATCTCTATAAACATGGAAATATCACCACCGCTATCTGTATAAACATGGAAATATCTCCACCGCTATCTGTATAAACATGGAAATATCTCCACCGCTATCAGTATAAACATGGAAATAGTGACACAGCCATCTGTATAAATATGGAAATATCTACACCGCTATCTCTATATACATGGAAATATCTACACCGCTATCTGTATAAACATGGAAATAGCCACACAGCTATCTGTATAAACATGGAAATATATACACTGCTATCTCTATAAACATGGAAATATCTCCACCGATATCTGTATAAACATGGAAATAACTCCACCGCTATCTGTATAAACATGGAAATATCTCCAACGCTATCTGTATAAACATGGAAATATCTCTACCGCTATCTGTAAAAACATGGAAATATCTCCACCGCTATCTGTATACACATGGAAATAGTGACACCGCTATCTGTATTAATATGGAAATATCTACACTGCTATCTCTATAATCATGGAAATGTCTACACCGCTATCTGTATAAACATGGAAATATCTACATGGCTGTCTCTATAAACGTGGAAATATCTTCACCGCCATCTGTATAGACATGGAAATAACGACACAGTCTTCTGTATAAACCTGGAAATATCTTCACCACTATCTGTATAAACATGAAAATATCTACACTGCCATCTGTATAAACATGTAAATATCTACACAGCCATCTCTATAAACATGGAAATGTCTACACCGCTATCTGTATTAACATGGAAATAGCCACATCGCTATCTGTATAAACATGGAAATATCTACACCGCCATCTGTAAAAACATGGAAATATCTACACAGTCATCTGTGTAAACATGGAGATATCTACACATCCATGTGTATAAACATGGAAATATCTACACTGCCATCTGTATACACGTGGAAATATCCACACAGCCATCTGTAGAAACATGGAAATATCTACACCGCTATCTCTATAAACATGGAAATACCTACACCGCAATCTGTATAAACATGGAAATATCTACACCATTATCTGTCTAAACATGGAAATATCTACACTGCCATCTGTATAAATATGTAAATATCTACACAGCCATCTCTATAAACATGGAAATAACTACACCGCTATCTGTATAAACATGGAAATATCTACATGGCTATCTCAATAAACATGGAAATATCTACACCGCCAACTGTATAAACATGGAAATACCTACACAGTCATCTGTATAGACCTGGAAATATCTACACCAGTATCTGTATAAACATGGAAATATCTACACTGCCATCAGTATAAACATGTAAATATCTACACAGCCATCTCTATAAACATGGAAATATCTACACTGCTATCTGTATAAACATGGAAATAGCCACACCGCTATCTGTATAAACGTGGAAATATCTACACAGACATGTGTAAAAATATGAAAATATCTACACAGTCATCTGTATAAGCATGGAAATATCTCCACCGCTATCTGTTTAATCATGGAAATATCTTCACCACCATCTGTATAAAAATGGAAATAACTACACAGTCATCTGTATAAATATGGAAATATGTACACCACTATCTGCATAAACATGGAAATATCTGCACCGCCATCTGCATAAACATGGAAATATCTTCACCGCCATCTGTATAAACATGGAAATATCTCCAACGCTATCTGTATAAACATGGATATAGCCACACAGCTATCTGTATAAACATGGAAATATCTACACCGCTATCTCTATAAACATGGAAATATCTCCACCGAATCTCTGTAAACCTGGAAATATCTCCACCGCTATCTGTATAAACATGGAAATAGTGACACCGCTATCTGTATAAATAAGGAAATATTTACACCGCTATCTCTATAAACATGGAAATGTCTACACCGCTATCTGTATAAACATGGTAATATCTACACCTCCATCTGTATATACATGGAAATATCTACACTGACGTCTGTATACACAGGGAAATAACTACACAGCCATCTGTATAAACATGGAAATATCTACACTGCTATCTCTATAAACATGGAAATACCTACACCGCAATCTGTATAAACATGGAAATATCTACACCATTATCTGTCTAAACATGGAAATATCTACACTGCCATCGGTATAAATATGTAAATATCTACAGAGCCATCTCTATAAACATGGAAATATCTACACCGCTATCTGTATAAACATGGAAATAGCCACACAGCTATCTGTATAAACATGGAAATATATACACTGCTATCTCTATAAACATGGAAATATCTCCACCGATATCTGTATAAACATGGAAATAACTCCACCGCTATCTGTATAAACATGGAAATATCTCCAACGATATCTGTATAAACATGGAAATATCTCTACCGCTATCTGTATAAACATGGAAATATCTCCACCGCTATCTGTATACACATGGAAATAGTGACACCGCTATCTGTATAAATATGGAAATATCTACACCGCTATCTCTATAAACGTGGAAATGTCTACACCGCTATCTGCATAAACATGGAAATATCTACATGTCTGTCTCTATAAACATGGAAATATCTTCACCGCCATGTGCATAAACATGGAAATATCTACACAGTCATCTGTATAAACCTGGAAATATCTACACCACTATCTGTATAAACATGAAAATATCTACACTGCCATCTGTATAAACATGTAAATATCTACACAGCCATCTCTACAAACATGGAAATATCTACACCGCTATCTGTATGAACATGGAAATATACACACCGCTATCTGTATGAACATGGAAATAGCCACACCGCTATCTGTATAAACATGGAAATAACTACACCGCCATCTGTAAAAACATGGAAATATCTACACAGTCATCTGTATACACATGGAAATATCTACACCTTCGTCTGTATAAACATGGAAATATCTACACTGCCATCTGTATACACATGGAAATATCCACACAGCCATCTGTAGAAACATGGAAATATCTACACCGCTATCTCTATAAACATGGAAATACCTACGCCGCAATCTGTATAAACATGGAAATATCTACACCATTATCTGTCTAAACATGGAAATATCTACACTGCCATCTGTATAAATATGTAAATATCTACACAGCCATCTCTATATACATGGAAATATCTAGACCGCTATGTGTATAAACATGGAAATAGCCACACAGATATCTGTATAAACATGGAAATATATACACTGCTATCTCTATAAACATGGAAATATCTCCACCGCTATCTGCATAAACATGGAAATATCTCCAACGCTATCTGTATAAACATGGAAATAGCCACACAGCTATCGGTATAAACATGGAAATAACTACACCGCTATCTCTATAAACATGGAAATATCTCCACCGCTATCTGTATAAACATGGAAATAGCCACACCGCTATCTGTATAAACATGGAAATATCTACACAGTCATCTGTATAAACATGGAATTATCTACACCTCCATCTGTATAAACATGGAAATATCTCCACTGCCATCTGTATACACATGGAAATACCTACACAGCCATCTGTATAAACATGGAAATATCTACACCGCTGTCTCTATAAACACGGAAATACCTACACCGCAATCTGTATAATCATGGAAATATCTACACCATTATCTGTCTAAACATGGAAATATCTGCACTGCCATCTGTATAAATATGTAAATATCTACACAGCCATCTCTATAAACATGGAAATATCTACACCGCTATCTGTATAAACATGGAAATAGCCACACAGCTATCTGTATATACATGGAAATATATACACTGCTATATCTATAAACATGGAAATATCTCCACCGCTATCTGTATAAACATGGAAATAACTTCACCGCTATCTGTATAAACATGGGAATATCTCCAATGCTATCTGTATGAACATGGAAATCGCCACAAAGCTATCTGTATAAACATGGAAATAGTGACACCACTATCTGTATAAATATGGAAATACCTACACCGCTATCTCTATAAACATGGAAATGTCTACACCGCTATCTGTATAAACATGGAAATATCTACATGGCTGTCTCTATAAACACGGAAATATCTTCACCGCCATCTGTATAAACATGGAAATAACCACAAAGTCATCTGTATAAACCTGGAAATATCTACACCACTATCTGTATAAACATGAAAATAACTACACTGCCGTCTGTATAAACATGTAAATATCTACACAGCCATCACTATAAACATGGAAATATCTACACCGCTATCTGTATGAACATGGAAATAGCCACACCGCTCTCTGTATAAACATGGGAATATCTACAACGCCATCTGTAAAAACATGGAAATATCTACACAGTCATCTGTATACACATGGAAATATCTACACCTCCATCTGTATAAACATGGAAATATCTACACTGCCATCTGTATACACGTGGAAATATCTACACAGCCATCTGTATAAACATGGAAATATCTACACCGATATCTGTATAAACATGGAAATACCTACACCGCAATCTGTATAAACATGGAAATATCTACACCATTATCTGTCTAAAAATGGAAATATCTACACTGCCATCTGTATAAATATGTAAATATCTACACAGCCATCTCTATAAACATGGAAATATCTACACCGCTATCTGTATAAACAAGGAAATAGCCACACAGATATCTGTATAAACATGGAAATATACACACTGCTATCTCTATAAACATGGAAATATATCCACCGCAAACTGTATAAACATCTAAATATCTCCACCGCTATCTGTATAAACATGGAAATATCTACACCATTATCTGTCTAAACATGGAAATATCTACACTGCCATCTGTATATATATGTAAATATCTACATAGCCATCTCTATAAATATGTAAATATCTACACAGCCATCTCTATAAACATGGAAATATCTAGACCGCTATCTGTATATACATGGAAATAGCCACACAGATATCTGTATAAACATGGAAATATATACACTGCTATCTCTATAAACATGGAAATATCTCCACCGCTATCTGCATAAACATGGAAATATCTCCAACGCTATCTGTATAAACATGGAAATAGACACAGCTATCGGTATAAACATGGAAATAACTACACCGCTATCTCTATAAACATGGAAATATCTCCACCGCTATCTGTATAAACATGGAAATAGCCACACCGCTATCTGTATAAACATGGAAATATCTACACAGTCATCTGTATAAACATGGAATTATCTACACCTCCATCTGTATAAACATGAAAATATCTCCACTGCCATCTGTATACACATGGAAATACCTACACAGCCATCTGTATAAACATGGAAATATCTACACCGCTGTCTCTATAAACACGGAAATACCTACACCGCAATCTCTATAATCATGGAAATATACACACCATTATCTGTCTAAACATGGAAATATCTGCACTGCCATCTGTATAAATATGTAAATATCTACACAGCCATCTCTATAAACATGGAAATATCTACACCGCTATCTGTATAAACATGGAAATAGCCGCACAGCTATCTGTATATACATGGAAATATATACACTGCTATCTCTATAAACATGGAAATATCTCCACCGCTATCTGTATAAACATGGAAATATCTTCACCGCTATCAGTATAAACATGGGAATATCTCCAACGCTATCTGTATGAACATGGAAATCGCCACAAAGCTATCTGTATAAACATGGAAATAGTGAAACCACTATCTGTATAAATATGGAAATACCTACACCGCTATCTCTATAAACATGGAAATGTCTACACCGCTATCTGTATAAACATGGAAATATCTACATGGCTGTCTCTATAAACACGGAAATATCTTCACCGCCATCTGTATAAACATGGAAATAACCACAAAGTCATCTGTATAAACCTGGAAATATCTACACCACTATCTGTATAAACATGAAAATATCTACACTGCATCTGTATAAACACGTATATATCTACACAGCCATCTCTATAAACATGGAAATATCTACACCGCTATCTGTATGAACATGGAAATAGCCACACCGCTCTCTGTATAAACATGGGAATATCTACACCGCCATCTGTAAAAACATGGAAATATCTACACAGTCATCTGTATACACATGGAAATATCTACACCTCCATCTGTATAAACATGGAAATATCTACACTGCCATCTGTATACACGTGGAAATATCTACACAGCCATCTGTATAAACATGGAAATATCTACACCGCTATCTGTATAAACATGGAAATAACTACACCGCAATCTGTATAAACATGGAAATATCTACACCATTATCTGTCTAAAAATGGAAATATCTACACTGCCATCTGTATAAATATGTAAATATCTACACAGCCATCTCTATAAACATGGAAATATCTACACCGCTATCTGTATAAACATGGAAATAGCCACACAGATATCTGTATAAACATGGAAATATACACACTGCTATCTCTATAAACATGGAAATATATCCACCGCAAACTGTATAAACATCTAAATATCTCCACCGCTATCTGTATAAACATGGTAATATCTCCAACGCTATCTGTATAAACATGGAAATAGCCACACAGCTATCTGTATAAACATGGAAAAATCTGCACCGCTATCTCTATAAACATGGAAATATCTCCACCGCTATCTGTATAAACATGAAAATATCTCCACCGCTATCTGTATAAACATGGAAATAGTGACACCGCTATCTGTATAAATATGGAAATATCTACACCGCTATCTCTATAAACATGGAAATGTCTACACCGCTATCTGTATAAACATGGAAATATCTACATGGCTGTCTCTATAAAAATGGAAATATCTTCACCGCCATCTGTATAAACATGGAAATAACTACACAGTCATCTGTATAAACCTGGAAATATCTACACCACTATCTGTATAAACATGAGAATATCTACACTGCCATCTGTATAAACATGTAAATATCTAAACAGCCATCTCTATTAACATGGAAATATCTACACCGCTATCTGTATAAACATGGAAATAGCCACACCGCTATCTGTATAAACATGGAAATATGTACACCGCCATCTGTAAAAACATGGAAATATCTACACAGTCATCTGTATAAACATGAAAATATCTACACCTCCATCTGTATAAACATGGAAATATCTATACTGCCATCTGTATACACATGGAAATATCTAAACAGCCATCTGTATAAACATGGAAATATCTACACCGCTATCTCTATAAACATGGAAATACCTACACTGCAATCTGTATAAACATGTAAATATCTACACCATTATCTGTCTAAACATGGAAATACCAACACTGCTATCTGTATAAACATAGAAATATATACACTGCTATCTCTATAAACATGGAAATATCTCCACCGCTATCTGTATAAACATGGAAATATCTCCAACGCTATCTGTATAAACATGGAAATATCTCCAACACTTTCTGTATAAACATGGAAATAGCCACACAGCTATCTGTATAAACATGGAAATATCTACACCGCTATCTCTATAAACATGGAAATATCTCCACCTATATCTGTATAAACATGGAAATACCTCCACCGCTATCTGTATAAAGATGGAAATAGTGACACCGCTATCTGTATAAATATGGAAATATCTACACCGCTATCTCTATGAACCTGGAAATGTCTACACCGCTATCTGTAAAAACATGGAAATATCTACATGGCTGTCTCTATAAACATGGAAATATCTTCACCGCCATCTGTATAAACATGGAAATAACTGCACAGTCATCTGTATAAACCTGGAAATATCTACACCACTATCTGTATTAACATGAAAATATCTACACTGCCGTCTGTATAAACATGTAAATATCTACACAGCCATCTCTATAAACTTGGAAATATCTACACCGCTATCTGTATAAACATGGAAATAGCCACACCGCTATCTGTATAAACATGGAAATATCTACACCGCCATCTGTAAAAACATGGAAATACCTACACAGTCATCTGTATAAACATGGAAATATCTACACCTCCATCTGTATAAACATGGAAATATCTATATTGCCATCTGTATACACATGGAAATATCTAAACAGCCATCTGTATAAACATGGAAATATCTACACCGCTATCTCTATAAACATGGAAATACCTACACTGCAATCTGTATAAACATGTAAATATCTACACCATTATCTGTCTAAACATGGAAATAGCCACACTGCTATCTGTATAAACATGGAAATATATACACTGCTATATCTATAAACATGGAAATATCTCCACCGCTATCTGTATAAACATGGAAATGACTCCACCGCTATCTGTATAAACATGGAAATATCTCCAACGCTATCTGTATAAACATGTAAATAGCCACACAGCTATCTGTATAAACATGGAAATATCTACACCGCTATCTCTATAAACATGGAAATATCTCCACCGCTATCTGTATAAACATGGAAATATCTCCACCGCTATCTGTATAAACATGGAAATAGTGACACCGCTATCTGTATACATATGGAAATATCTACACCGCTATCTCTATGAACATGGAAATGTCTACACCGCTATCTGTAAAAACATGGAAATATCTACATGGCTGTCTCTATAAACATGGAAATATCTTCACCGCCATCTGTATAAACATGGAAATAACTACACAGTCATCTGTATAAAGCTGGAAATATCTACACCACTATCTGTATTAACATGAAAATATCTACACTGCCGTCTGTATAAACATGTAAATATCTACACAGCCATCTCTATAAACATGGAAATATCTACACCGCTATCTGTATAAACATGGAAATAGCCACACCGCTATCTGTATAAACAAGGAAATATCTAAACCGACATGAGTAAAAATATGAAAATATCTACACAGTCATCTGTATAAACATGGAAATATCTCCACCGCTATCTGTATAAACATGGAAATACCTACAACGCCATCAGTATAATAATGGAAATAACTAAACAGTCATCTGTATAAATATGGAAATATGTACACCGCTATCTGTATAAACATGGAAATATCTGCACCAACATCTGCATAAACATGGAAATATCTACACCGCTATCTCTATAAACATGGAAATACCTACACCGCTATCTCCATAAACATGGAAATACCTACACCACAATCTGTATAAACATGGAAATATCTCCACCGCTATCTGTATATACATGGAAATAGTGACACCGCTATGTGTATAAATATGGAAATATCTAAACCGCTATCTCTATAAACATGGAAATGTCTACAGCGCTATCTGTATAAACATGGAAATATCTTCATGGCTGTCTCTATAAACATGGAAATATCTACACTGCAATCTGTATAAACATGGAAATACATACACAGTCATCTGTATAAACCTGGAAACATCTACACCACTATCTGTATAAACATGGAAAAATCTACACTGACATCTGTATAAACATGTAAATATCTACACTGCCATCTCTATAAACATGGAAATATCTAAACCGCTATCAGTATAAACATGGAAATAGCCACACCGCTATCTCTACAAACATGGAAATATGTACACTGCCATCTGTATAAACATGTAAATATCTACCCAACCATGTCTATAAACATGGAAATATCTACAGCGCTATCTGTATAAACATGGAAATAGCCACACCGCTATCTGTATAAACATGGAAATATCTACACCGCCATCTGTAAAAACATGGAAATATCTACACAGTCATCTGTATAAACATGGAAATATCTACACCTCCATCTGTATAAACATGGAAATATCTATACTGCCATCTGTATACACATGGAAATATCTACACAGCCATCTGTATAAACATGTAAATATCTACACCGCTATCTCTATAAACATGGAAATAACTACAACGCAATCAGTATAAACATGGAAATAGCCACACCGCTATCTGTATAAACATAGAAATGTCTACACCGCCAACTGTATAAACATGGAAATACCTACACATTCATCAGTATAAACATGGAAATATCTACACCACTGTCTGTACAAACATGGAAATATCTACACCGCCATCTGTAAAAACATGGAAATATCTACAAAGTCATCTGTATAAACATGGAAATATCTACACTGCCATCTGTATACACATGGAAATATCCACGCAGCCATCTGTATAATCATGGAAATATCTACACCGCTATCTCTATAAACATGGAAATACCTACACCGCAATCTGTATAAACATGGAATTATCTACATCGTTATCTGTCTAAACATGAAAATATCTACACTGCCATCTGTATAATTATGTAAATACCTACACAGCCATCTCTATAAACATGGAAATATCTACACCGCTATCTGAACAAACATGGAAATAGCCACACCGCTATCTGTATAAACATGGAAATATCTACACCGCTCTCTCTATAAACATGGAAATATCTCCACCGCTATCTGTATAAACATGGAAATATCTCCACCACTATCTGTATAAACATGGAAATATCTACACGGCTATCTGTATAAACATGGAAATTGTGACACCGCTATCTGTATAAATATGGAAATATCTACACCGCTATCTCTGTAAACATGGAAATGTCAACACCGCTATCTGTATAAACATGGAAATATCTACATGGCTGTCCCTATGAACATGGAAATATCTTCACCGCCATCTGTATAAACATGGAAATAACTACACAGTCATCTGTATAAACCTGGAAATATCTACACCACTATCTGTATAAACATGAACATATCTACACTGCCATCTGTATAAACATGTAAATAGCCACACAGCTATCTGTATAAACATGGAAATATCTTCACCGCTATCTGTATAAGCATGGAAATAGTCACACCGCTATCTGTATAAACATGGAAATATCTACACCGCCATCTGTAAAAACATGGAAATATCTACACAGTCATCTGTATAAACATGGAAATATCTACACCTCCATCTGCATAAACATGGAAATATTTACACTGCCATCTGTATACTCATGGAAATATCTACACAGCCATCTGTACAAACACGGAAATATCTACACCGCTATCTCTATAAGCAAGGAAATACCTACACCGCAATCTGTATAAACTTGGAAATATCTACAACATTATCTGTCTAAACATGGAAATACCTACACTGCCATCTGTATAAATATGTAAATATCTACACAGACATCTCTATAAACATGGAAATATCTACACCGCTATCTGTATAAACATGAAATTAGCCACACAGATATCTGTATAAACATGTAAATATATACACTGCTATCTCTTTAAACATGGAAATATCACCACCGCTTTCTGTATAAACATGGAAATATCTCCACCGCTATCTGTATAAAAATGGAAATATCTCCACCGCTATCTGTATAAACATGGAAATATCTCCAGCGCTATCGGTATAAACATGGAAATAGCCACACAGCTATCTCTATAAACATGGAAATATCTCCACCGCTATCAGTATAAACATGGAAATATCTCCAGTGCTATCTGTATAAACATGGAAATAGTGACACCGCTATCTGTATAAACATGGAAATATCTACATGGCTGTCTCTATAAACATGGAAATATCTTCACCGCCGTCTGTATAAACATGGAAATAACTACAGAGTCATCTGTATAAACCTGGAAATATCTACACCACTGTCTGTACAAACATGGAAATATCTACACTGCCATCTCTATAAACATGGAAGTATCTACACTGCTATCTGTATAAACATGGAATTATCTACACCGACATGTGTAAAAATATGAAAATACCTACACAGTCATCTGTATAAACATGGAAATATCTCCACCGCTATCTGTATAAACATGGAAATATCTACACCGCCATCTGTATAAAAATAGAAATAACTGCACAGTCATCTGTATAAATATGGAAATATGTACACCGCTATCTGTATAAACATGGAAATATCTGCACCGCCATCTGCATAAACATGGAAATATCTACACCGCCATCTGTATAAACAAGGAAATATCTCCAACGCTATCTGTATAAACATGGAAATAGCCACACTGCTATCTGTATAAACATGGAAATATCTACACCGCTATCTCTATAAACATGGAAATATCTCCACCTCTATCTGTATAAACATGGAAAAATCTCCACCGCTATCTGTATAAACATGGAAATAGTGACACCGCTATCTGTATAAATATGGAAATATTTACACTGCTATCTCTATAAACATGGAAATGTCTACACCGCTATCTGTATAAACATGGAAATATCTACATGGCTGTCTCAATAAACATGGAAATATCTTCACCGCCATCTGTATAAACATGGAAATAACTACACAGTCCTCTGTATAAACGTGGAAATATCTACACCACTATCTGTATAAACATGAAAATAACTACACTGCCGTCTGTATAAACATGTAAATATCTACACAGCCATCTCTATTAACATGGAAATATCTACACCGCTATCTGTATAAACATGGAAATAGCCACACCGCTATCTGCATAAACATGGAAATATCTACACCGCCATCTGTAAAAACATGGAAATATCTACACAGTCATCTGTATAAACATGGAAATATCTACACCTCCATCTGTATAAACATGGAAATATCTACACTGCCATCTGTATACACATGGAAATATGTACACAGTCATCTGTATAAACATGGAAATATCTCCACCTCTATCTGTATAAACATGGAAATATCTACACCGCCATCTGTATAAAAATAGAAATAACTACACAGTCATCTGTATTAATATGGAAATATGCACACCGCTATCTGTATGAACTTGGAATTACCTGCACCGTCATCTGCATAAACATGGAAATATCTACACCGCCATCTGTATAAACATGGAAATATCTCCAACGCTATCTGTATAAACATGGAAATAGCCACACCGGTATCTGTATAAACATGGAAATATCTACACCGCCATCTGTGAAAACATGGAAATATCTACACCGCTATCTCTATAAACATGGAAATACCTACACCGCTATCTCCATAAACATGGAAATACCTACACCACAATCTGTATAAACATGGAAATATCTCCACCGCTATCTGTATATACATGGAAATAGTGACACCGCTATGTGTATAAATATGGAAATATCTAAACCGCTATCTCTATAAACATGGAAATGTCTACAGCGCTATCTGTATAAACATGGAAATATCTTCATGGCTGTCTCTATAAACATGGAAATATCTACACTGCAATCTGTATAAACATGGAAATACATACACAGTCATCTGTATAAACCTGGAAACATCTACACCACTATCTGTATAAACATGGAAAAATCTACACTGACATCTGTATAAACATGTAAATATCTACACTGCCATCTCTATAAACATGGAAATATCTAAACCGCTATCAGTATAAACATGGAAATAGCCACACCGCTATCTCTACAAACATGGAAATATGTACACTGCCATCTGTATAAACATGTAAATATCTACCCAACCATGTCTATAAACATGGAAATATCTACAGCGCTATCTGTATAAACATGGAAATAGCCACACCGCTATCTGTATAAACATGGAAATATCTACACCGCCATCTGTAAAAACATGGAAATATCTACACAGTCATCTGTATAAACCTGTAAATATCTACACCTCCATCTGTATAAACATGGAAATATCTATACTGCCATCTGTATACACATGGAAATATCTACACAGCCATCTGTATAAACATGTAAATATCTACACCGCTATCTCTATAAACATGGAAATAACTACAACGCAATCAGTATAAACATGGAAATAGCCACACCGCTATCTGTATAAACATGGAAATGTCTACACCGCCAACTGTATAAACATGGAAATACCTACACATTCATCAGTATAAACATGGAAATATCTACACCACTGTCTGTACAAACATGGAAATATCTACACCGCCATCTGTAAAAACATGGAAATATCTACAAAGTCATCTGTATAAACATGGAAATATCTACACTGCCATCTGTATACACATGGAAATATCCACGCAGCCATCTGTATAATCATGGAAATATCTACACCGCTATCTCTATAAACATGGAAATACCTACACCGCAATCTGTATAAACATGGAATTATCTACATCGTTATCTGTCTAAACATGAAAATATCTACACTGCCATCTGTATAATTATGTAAATACCTACACAGCCATCTCTATAAACATGGAAATATCTACACCGCTATCTGAACAAACATGGAAATAGCCACACCGCTATCTGTATAAACATGGAAATATCTACACCGCTCTCTCTATAAACATGGAAATATCTCCACCGCTATCTGTATAAACATGGAAATATCTCCACCACTATCTGTATAAACATGGAAATATCTACACGGCTATCTGTATAAACATGGAAATTGTGACACCGCTATCTGTATAAATATGGAAATATCTACACCGCTATCTCTGTAAACATGGAAATGTCAACACCGCTATCTGTATAAACATGGAAATATCTACATGGCTGTCCCTATGAACATGGAAATATCTTCACCGCCATCTGTATAAACATGGAAATAACTACACAGTCATCTGTATAAACCTGGAAATATCTACACCACTATCTGTATAAACATGAACATATCTACACTGCCATCTGTATAAACATGTAAATAGCCACACAGCTATCTGTATAAACATGGAAATATCTTCACCGCTATCTGTATAAGCATGGAAATAGTCACACCGCTATCTGTATAAACATGGAAATATCTACACCGCCATCTGTAAAAACATGGAAATATCTACACAGTCATCTGTATAAACATGGAAATATCTACACCTCCATCTGCATAAACATGGAAATATTTACACTGCCATCTGTATACTCATGGAAATATCTACACAGCCATCTGTACAAACACGGAAATATCTACACCGCTATCTCTATAAGCATGGAAATACCTACACCGCAATCTGTATAAACTTGGAAATATCTACAACATTATCTGTCTAAACATGGAAATACCTACACTGCCATCTGTATAAATATGTAAATATCTACACAGACATCTCTATAAACATGGAAATATCTACACCGCTATCTGTATAAACATGAAATTAGCCACACAGATATCTGTATAAACATGTAAATATATACACTGCTATCTCTTTAAACATGGAAATATCACCACCGCTTTCTGTATAAACATGGAAATATCTCCACCGCTATCTGTATAAAAATGGAAATATCTCCACCGTTATCTGTATAAACATGGAAATATCTCCAGCGCTATCGGTATAAACATGGAAATAGCCACACAGCTATCTCTATAAACATGGAAATATCTCCACCGCTATCAGTATAAACATGGAAATATCTCCAGTGCTATCTGTATAAACATGGAAATAGTGACACCGCTATCTGTATAAACATGGAAATATCTACATGGCTGTCTCTATAAACATGGAAATATCTTCACCGCCGTCTGTATAAACATGGAAATAACTACAGAGTCATCTGTATAAACCTGGAAATATCTACACCACTGTCTGTACAAACATGGAAATATCTACACTGCCATCTCTATAAACATGGAAGTATCTACACTGCTATCTGTATAAACATGGAATTATCTACACCGACATGTGTAAAAATATGAAAATACCTACACAGTCATCTGTATAAACATGGAAATATCTCCACCGCTATCTGTATAAACATGGAAATATCTACACCGCCATCTGTATAAAAATAGAAATAACTGCACAGTCATCTGTATAAATATGGAAATATGTACACCGCTATCTGTATAAACATGGAAATATCTGCACCGCCATCTGCATAAACATGGAAATATCTACACCGCCATCTGTATAAACAAGGAAATATCTCCAACGCTATCTGTATAAACATGGAAATAGCCACACTGCTATCTGTATAAACATGGAAATATCTACACCGCTATCTCTATAAACATGGAAATATCTCCACCTCTATCTGTATAAACATGGAAAAATCTCCACCGCTATCTGTATAAACATGGAAATAGTGACACCGCTATCTGTATAAATATGGAAATATTTACACTGCTATCTCTATAAACATGGAAATGTCTACACCGCTATCTGTATAAACATGGAAATATCTACATGGCTGTCTCAATAAACATGGAAATATCTTCACCGCCATCTGTATAAACATGGAAATAACTACACAGTCCTCTGTATAAACGTGGAAATATCTACACCACTATCTGTATAAACATGAAAATAACTACACTGCCGTCTGTATAAACATGTAAATATCTACACAGCCATCTCTATTAACATGGAAATATCTACACCGCTATCTGTATAAACATGGAAATAGCCACACCGCTATCTGTATAAACATGGAAATATCTACACCGCCATCTGTAAAAACATGGAAATATCTACACAGTCATCTGTATAAACATGGAAATATCTACACCTCCATCTGTATAAACATGGAAATATCTACACTGCCATCTGTATACACATGGAAATATGTACACAGTCATCTGTATAAACATGGAAATATCTCCACCTCTATCTGTATAAACATGGAAATATCTACACCGCCATCTGTATAAAAATAGAAATAACTACACAGTCATCTGTATTAATATGGAAATATGCACACCGCTATCTGTATGAACTTGGAATTACCTGCACCGTCATCTGCATAAACATGGAAATATCTACACCGCCATCTGTATAAACATGGAAATATCTCCAACGCTATCTGTATAAACATGGAAATAGCCACACCGGTATCTGTATAAACATGGAAATATCTACAACGCCATCTGTGAAAACATGGAAATATCTTCATGGCTGTCTCTATAAACATGGAAATATCTTCTCCGCCATCTGTATAGATATGGAAATAACTACACAATCATCTGTATAAACCTGTAAATATTTACACCACTATCTGTATAAACATGAAAATATCTACACCGGAGTCTGTATAAACATGAAAATATCTACACAGCCATCTCTATAAACATGGAAATATCTACACTGCCATCTGTATACACATGGAAATATCTACACAGCCATTTGTATAAACATGGAAATATCTACACCGCTATCTCTATAAACATGGAAATACTTACACCGCAATCTTCATAAACATGGAAATATCTACACCAATATCTGTCTAAACATGGAAATATCTACACTGCCATCTGTATAAATATGTAAATATCTACATAGCCATCTCTTTAAACATGGAAATATCTACACCGCTATCTGTATAAACATGGGAATAGCCATACAGCTATCTGTATAAACATGGAAATATCTACACCGCTATCTGTATAAACATGGAAATACCTCCACCGCTATCTGTATAAACATGGAAATATCTCCACCGCTATCTGTATAAACATGGAAATAGTGACACCGCTATCTGTATAAATAAGGAAATATCTACACCGCTATCTCTATAAACATGGAAATGTCTACACCGCTATCTGTATAAACATGGAAATATCTACATGGCTGTCTCTATGAAAATGGAAATATCTTCACCGCCATCTGTATAAACATGGAAATATCTACACAGTCATCTGTATAAACCTGGATATATCTACAACACTATCTGTAGAAACACGAAAATATCTACACTGCCATCTGTATAAACATGTAAATATCTACACAGCAATCTCTGTAAACATGGAAATATCTCCACCGCTATCTGTATAAACATGGAAATAGCCACACCGCTATCTGTATAAACATGGAAATATCTACACCGCCATCTGTAAAAACGTTTAAATATCTACAAAGTCATCTGTATAAACATGGAAATATGTACACCTCCATCTGTATAAACATGGAAATATCTACACAGTCATCTGTATAAACATGGAAATATCTCCACCGCTATCTGTATAAACATGGAAATATCTACACCGCCATCTGTATAAAAATGGAAATAACTACACAGTCATCTGTATAAATATGGAAATATGTACACCGCTATCTGTATAAACATGGAAATATCTGCACCGCTATCTGCATAAACATGGAAATATCTACACCGCCATCTGTATAAACATGGAAATATCTCCAAAGCTATCAGTATAAACATGGAAATAGCCACACAGCTATCTGTATAAACATGGAAATATCTACATCGCTATCTCTATAAACATGGAAATATCTCCACCGCTAGCTGTATAAACATGGTAATATCTCCAACTCTCTCTGTATAAACATGGAAATAGTGACACCGCTATCTGTATAAATATGGAAATATCTACACCGCTATCTCTATAAACATGGAAATGTCTACACCGCTATCTGTATAAACATGGTAATATCTACACCTCCATCTGTATAAACATGGAAATATCTACACTGACGTCTGTATACACAGGGAAATAACTACACAGCCATCTGTATAAACATGGAAATATCTACACTGCTATCTCTATAAACATGGAAATACCTACACCGCAATCTGTATAAACATGGAAATATCTACACCATTATCTGTCTAAACATGGAAATATCTACACTGCCATCGGTATAAATATGTAAATATCTACAGAGCCATCTCTATAAACATGGAAATATCTACACCGCTATCTGTATAAACATGGAAATAGCCACACAGCTATCTGTATAAACATGGAAATATATACACTGCTATCTCTATAAACATGGAAATATCTCCACCGATATCTGTATAAACATGGAAATAACTCCACCGCTATCTGTATAAACATGGAAATATCTCCAACGATATCTGTATAAACATGGAAATATCTCTACCGCTATCTGTATAAACATGGAAATATCTCCACCGCTATCTGTATACACATGGAAATAGTGACACCGCTATCTGTATAAATATGGAAATATCTACACTGCTATCTCTATAATCATGGAAATGTCTACACCGCTACCTGTATAAACATGGAAATATCTACAAGGCTGTCTCTATAAACGTGGAAATATCTTCACCGACATCTGTATAGACATGGAAATAACGACACAGTCTTCTGTATAAACCTGGAAATATCTTCACCACTATCTGTATAAACATGAAAATATCTACACTGCCATCTGTATAAACATGTAAATATCTACACAGCCATCTCTATAAACATGGAAATGTCTACACCGCTATCTGTATTAACATGGAAATAGCCACATCGCTATCTGTATAAACATGGAAATATCTACACCGCCATCTGTAAAAACATGGAAATATCTACACAGTCATCTGTGTAAACATGGAGATATCTACACATACATGTGTATAAACATGGAAATATCTACACTGCCATCTGTATACACATGGAAATATCCACACAGCCATCTGTAGAAACATGGAAATATCTACACCGCTATCTCTATAAACATGGAAATACCTACACCGCAATCTGTATAAACATGGAAATATCTACACCATTATCTGTCTAAACATGGAAATATCTACACTGCCATCTGTATAAATATGTAAATATCTACACAGCCATCTCTATAAACATGGAAATAACTACACCGCTATCTGTATAAACATGGAAATAGCCACACCGCTATCTGTATAAACATGGAAATATCTACACTGCTATCTCTATAAATATGGAAATATCTCCACCGGTATCTGTATAAACATGGAAATATCTCCACTGCTATCTGTATAAACATGGAAATAGTGACACCGCTATCTGTATAAATATGGAAATATCTTCACCGCTATCTCTATAAACGTGGAAATGTCTACACCGCTATCTGCATAAACATGGAAATATCTACATGGCTGTCTCTATAAACATGGAAATATCTTCACCGCCATGTGCATAAAAATGGAAATATCTACACAGTCATCTGTATAAACCTGGAAATATCTACACCACTATCTGTATAAACATGAAAATATCTACACTGCCATCTGTATAAACATGTAAATATCTACACAGCCATCTCTACAAACATGGAAATATCTACACCGCTATCTGTATGAACATGGAAATATACACACCGCTATCTGTATGAACATGGAAATAGCCACACCGCTATCTGTATAAACATGGAAATAACTACACCGCCATCTGTAAAAACATGGAAATATCTACACAGTCATCTGTATACACATGGAAATATCTACACCTTCGTCTGTATAAACATGGAAATATCTACACTGCCATCTGTATACACATGGAAATATCCACACAGCCATCTGTAGAAACATGGAAATATCTACACCGCTATCTCTATAAACATGGAAATACCTACGCCGCAATCTGTATAAACATGGAAATATCTACACCATTATCTGTCTAAACATGGAAATATCTACACTGCCATCTGTATAAATATGTAAATATCTACACAGCCATCTCTATATACATGGAAATATCTAGACCGCTATGTGTATAAACATGGAAATAGCCACACAGATATCTGTATAAACATGGAAATATATACACTGCTATCTCTATAAACATGGAAATATCTCCACCGCTATCTGCATAAACATGGAAATATCTCCAACGCTATCTGTATAAACATGGAAATAGCCACACAGCTATCGGTATAAACATGGAAATAACTACACCGCTATCTCTATAAACATGGAAATATCTCCACCGCTATCTGTATAAACATGGAAATAGCCACACCGCTATCTGTATAAACATGGAAATATCTACACAGTCATCTGTATAAACATGGAATTATCTACACCTCCATCTGTATAAACATGGAAATATCTCCACTGCCATCTGTATACACATGGAAATACCTACACAGCCATCTGTATAAACATGGAAATATCTACACCGCTGTCTCCATAAACACGGAAATACCTACACCGCAATCTGTATAATCATGGAAATATCTACACCATTATCTGTCTAAACATGGAAATATCTGCACTGCCATCTGTATAAATATGTAAATATCTACACAGCCATCTCTATAAACATGGAAATATCTACACCGCTATCTGTATAAACATGGAAATAGCCACACAGCTATCTGTATATACATGGAAATATATACACTGCTATATCTATAAACATGGAAATATCTCCACCGCTATCTGTATAAACATGGAAATATCTTCACCGCTATCTGTATAAACATGGGAATATCTCCAATGCTATCTGTATGAACATGGAAATCGCCACAAAGCTATCTGTATAAACATGGAAATAGTGACACCACTATCTGTATAAATATGGAAATACCTACACCGCTATCTCTATAAACATGGAAATATCAACACCGCTATCTGTATAAACATGGAAATATCTACATGGCTGTCTCTATAAACACGGAAATATCTTCACCGCCATCTGTATAAACATGGAAATAACCACAAAGTCATCTGTATAAACCTGGAAATATCTACACCACTATCTGTATAAACATGAAAATAACTACACTGCCGTCTGTATAAACATGTAAATATCTACACAGCCATCACTATAAACATGGAAATATCTACACCGCTATCTGTATGAACATGGAAATAGCCACACCGCTCTCTGTATAAACATGGGAATATCTACAACGCCATCTGTAAAAACATGGAAATATCTACACAGTCATCTGTATACACATGGAAATATCTACACCTCCATCTGTATAAACATGGAAATATCTACACTGCCATCTGTATACACGTGGAAATATCTACACAGCCATCTGTATAAACATGGAAATATCTACACCGATATCTGTATAAACATGGAAATACCTACACCGCAATCTGTATAAACATGGAAATATCTACACCATTATCTGTCTAAAAATGGAAATATCTACACTGCCATCTGTATAAATATGTAAATATCTACACAGCCATCTCTATAAACATGGAAATATCTACACCGCTATCTGTATAAACAAGGAAATAGCCACACAGATATCTGTATAAACATGGAAATATACACACTGCTATCTCTATAAACATGGAAATATATCCACCGCAAACTGTATAAACATCTAAATATCTCCACCGCTATCTGTATAAACATGGAAATATCTACACCATTATCTGTCTAAACATGGAAATATCTACACTGCCATCTGTATATATATGTAAATATCTACATAGCCATCTCTATAAATATGTAAATATCTACACAGCCATCTCTATAAACATGGAAATATCTAGACCGCTATCTGTATATACATGGAAATAGCCACACAGATATCTGTATAAACATGGAAATATATACACTGCTATCTCTATAAACATGGAAATATCTCCACCGCTATCTGCATAAACATGGAAATATCTCCAACGCTATCTGTATAAACATGGAAATAGACACAGCTATCGGTATAAACATGGAAATAACTACACCGCTATCTCTATAAACATGGAAATATCTCCACCGCTATCTGTATAAACATGGAAATAGCCACACCGCTATCTGTATAAACATGGAAATATCTACACAGTCATCTGTATAAACATGGAATTATCTACACCTCCATCTGTATAAACATGAAAATATCTCCACTGCCATCTGTATACACATGGAAATACCTACACAGCCATCTGTATAAACATGGAAATATCTACACCGCTGTCTCTATAAACACGGAAATACCTACACCGCAATCTCTATAATCATGGAAATATACACACCATTATCTGTCTAAACATGGAAATATCTGCACTGCCATCTGTATAAATATGTAAATATCTACACAGCCATCTCTATAAACATGGAAATATCTACACCGCTATCTGTATAAACATGGAAATAGCCACACAGCTATCTGTATATACATGGAAATATATACACTGCTATCTCTATAAACATGGAAATATCTCCACCGCTATCTGTATAAACATGGAAATATCTTCACCGCTATCAGTATAAACATGGGAATATCTCCAACGCTATCTGTATGAACATGGAAATCGCCACAAAGCTATCTGTATAAACATGGAAATAGTGACACCACTATCTGTATAAATATGGAAATACCTACACCGCTATCTCTATAAACATGGAAATATCTACACCGCTATCTGTATAAACATGGAAATATCTACATGGCTGTCTCTATAAACACGGAAATATCTTCACCGCCATCTGTATAAACATGGAAATAACCACAAAGTCATCTGTATAAACCTGGAAATATCTACACCACTATCTGTATAAACATGAAAATATCTACACTGCATCTGTATAAACACGTATATATCTACACAGCCATCTCTATAAACATGGAAATATCTACACCGCTATCTGTATGAACATGGAAATAGCCACACCGCTCTCTGTATAAACATGGGAATATCTACACCGCCATCTGTAAAAACATGGAAATATCTACACAGTCATCTGTATACACATGGAAATATCTACACCTCCATCTGTATAAACATGGAAATATCTACACTGCCATCTGTATACACGTGGAAATATCTACACAGCCATCTGTATAAACATGGAAATATCTACACCGCTATCTGTATAAACATGGAAATAACTACACCGCAATCTGTATAAACATGGAAATATCTACACCATTATCTGTCTAAAAATGGAAATATCTACACTGCCATCTGTATAAATATGTAAATATCTACACAGCCATCTCTATAAACATGGAAATATCTACACCGCTATCTGTATAAACATGGAAATAGCCACACAGATATCTGTATAAACATGGAAATATACACACTGCTATCTCTATAAACATGGAAATATATCCACCGCAAACTGTATAAACATCTAAATATCTCCACCGCTATCTGTATAAACATGGTAATATCTCCAACGCTATCTGTATAAACATGGAAATAGCCACACAGCTATCTGTATAAACATGGAAAAATCTGCACCGCTATCTCTATAAACATGGAAATATCTCCACCGCTATCTGTATAAACATGAAAATATCTCCACCGCTATCTGTATAAACATGGAAATAGTGACACCGCTATCTGTATAAATATGGAAATATCTACACCGCTATCTCTATAAACATGGAAATGTCTACACCGCTATCTGTATAAACATGGAAATATCTACATGGCTGTCTCTATAAAAATGGAAATATCTTCACCGCCATCTGTATAAACATGGAAATAACTACACAGTCATCTGTATAAACCTGGAAATATCTACACCACTATCTGTATAAACATGAGAATATCTACACTGCCATCTGTATAAACATGTAAATATCTAAACAGCCATCTCTATTAACATGGAAATATCTACACCGCTATCTGTATAAACATGGAAATAGCCACACCGCTATCTGTATAAACATGGAAATATGTACACCGCCATCTGTAAAAACATGGAAATATCTACACAGTCATCTGTATAAACATGAAAATATCTACACCTCCATCTGTATAAACATGGAAATATCTATACTGCCATCTGTATACACATGGAAATATCTAAACAGCCATCTGTATAAACATGTAAATATCCACACCATTATCTGTCTAAACATGGAAATACCAACACGGCTATCTGTATAAACATAGAAATATATACACTGCTATCTCTATAAACATGGAAATATCTCCACCGCTATCTGTATAAACATGGAAATATCTCCAACGCTATCTGTATAAACATGGAAATATCTCCAACACTATCTGTATAAACATGGAAATAGCCACACAGCTATCTGTATAAACATGGAAATATCTACACCGCTATCTCTATAAACATGGAAATATCTCCACCTATATCTGTATAAACATGGAAATACCTCCACCGCTATCTGTATAAAGATGGAAATAGTGACACCGCTATCTGTATAAATATGGAAATATCTACACCGCTATCTCTATGAACCTGGAAATGTCTACACCGCTATCTGTAAAAACATGGAAATATCTACATGGCTGTCTCTATAAACATGGAAATATCTTCACCGCCATCTGTATAAACATGGAAATAACTGCACAGTCATCTGTATAAACCTGGAAATATCTACACCACTATCTGTATTAACATGAAAATATCTACACTGCCGTCTGCATAAACATGTAAATATCTACACAGCCATCTCTATAAACTTGGAAATATCTACACCGCTATCTGTATAAACATGGAAATAGCCACACCGCTATCTGTATAAACATGGAAATATCTACACCGCCATCTGTAAAAACATGGAAATACCTACACAGTCATCTGTATAAACATGGAAATATCTACACCTCCATCTGTATAAACATGGAAATATCTATATTGCCATCTGTATACACATGGAAATATCTAAACAGCCATCTGTATAAACATGGAAATATCTACACCGCTATCTCTATAAACATGGAAATACCTACACTGCAATCTGTATAAACATGTAAATATCTACACCATTATCTGTCTAAACATGGAAATAGCCACACTGCTATCTGTATAAACATGGAAATATATACACTGCTATATCTATAAACATGGAAATATCTCCACCGCTATCTGTATAAACATGGAAATGACTCCACCGCTATCTGTATAAACATGGAAATATCTCCAACGCTATCTGTATAAACATTTAAATAGCCACACAGCTATCTGTATAAACATGGAAATATCTACACCGCTATCTCTATAAACATGGAAATATCTCCACCGCTATCTGTATAAACATGGAAATATCTCCACCGCTATCTGTATAAACATGGAAATAGTGACACCGCTATCTGTATACATATGGAAATATCTACACCGCTATCTCTATGAACAATGAAATGTCTACACCGCTATCTGTAAAAACATGGAAATATCTACATGGCTGTCTCTATAAACATGGAAATATCTTCACCGCCATCTGTATAAACATGGAAATAACTACACAGTCATCTGTATAAAGCTGGAAATATCTACACCACTATCTGTATTAACATGAAAATATCTACACTGCCGTCTGTATAAACATGTAAATATCTACACAGCCATCTCTATAAACATGGAAATATCTACACCGCTATCTGTATAAACATGGAAATAGCCACACCGCTATCTGTATAAACATGGAAATATCTACACCGCCATCTGTAAAAACATGGAAATACCTACACAGTCATCTGTATAAACATGGAAATATCTACACATCCATCTGTATAAAGATGGAAATATCTACACTGCCATCTGTATACACATGGAAATATCTACACCGCTACCTGTATAAACATGGAAATAGACACACCGCTATCTGTATAAACATGGAAATGTCTACACCGCCATCTGTGTAAACATGGAAATACCAACAGAGTCATCTGTATAAACATGGAAATATCTACACCACTGTCTGTACAAACATGGAAATATCTACACTGCCATCTGTATAAACATGGAAATATCTACACAGCCATCTCTATAAACACGGAAATATCTACACTGCTATATGTATAAACATGGAAATAGCCACACCGCTATCTGTATAAACAAGGAAATATCTAAACCGACATGAGTAAAAATATGAAAATATCTACACAGTCATCTGTATAAACATGGAAATATCTCCACCGCTATCTGTATAAACATGGAAATACCTACAACGCCATCAGTATAATAATGGAAATAACTAAACAGTCATCTGTATAAATATGGAAATATGTACACCGCTATCTGTATAAACATGGAAATATCTGCACCAACATCTGCATAAACATGGAAATATCTACACCGCTATCTCTATAAACATGGAAATACCTACACCGCTATCTCCATAAACATGGAAATACCTACACCACAATCTGTATAAACATGGAAATATCTCCACCGCTATCTGTATATACATGGAAATAGTGACACCGCTATGTGTATAAATATGGAAATATCTAAACCGCTATCTCTATAAACATGGAAATGTCTACAGCGCTATCTGTATAAACATGGAAATATCTTCATGGCTGTCTCTATAAACATGGAAATATCTACACTGCAATCTGTATAAACATGGAAATACATACACAGTCATCTGTATAAACCTGGAAACATCTACACCACTATCTGTATAAACATGGAAAAATCTACACTGACATCTGTATAAACATGTAAATATCTACACTGCCATCTCTATAAACATGGAAATATCTAAACCGCTATCAGTATAAACATGGAAATAGCCACACCGCTATCTCTACAAACATGGAAATATGTACACTGCCATCTGTATAAACATGTAAATATCTACCCAACCATGTCTATAAACATGGAAATATCTACAGCGCTATCTGTATAAACATGGAAATAGCCACACCGCTATCTGTATAAACATGGAAATATCTACACCGCCATCTGTAAAAACATGGAAATATCTACACAGTCATCTGTATAAACCTGTAAATATCTACACCTCCATCTGTATAAACATGGAAATATCTATACTGCCATCTGTATACACATGGAAATATCTACACAGCCATCTGTATAAACATGTAAATATCTACACCGCTATCTCTATAAACATGGAAATAACTACAACGCAATCAGTATAAACATGGAAATAGCCACACCGCTATCTGTATAAACATGGAAATGTCTACACCGCCAACTGTATAAACATGGAAATACCTACACATTCATCAGTATAAACATGGAAATATCTACACCACTGTCTGTACAAACATGGAAATATCTACACCGCCATCTGTAAAAACATGGAAATATCTACAAAGTCATCTGTATAAACATGGAAATATCTACACTGCCATCTGTATACACATGGAAATATCCACGCAGCCATCTGTATAATCATGGAAATATCTACACCGCTATCTCTATAAACATGGAAATACCTACACCGCAATCTGTATAAACATGGAATTATCTACATCGTTATCTGTCTAAACATGAAAATATCTACACTGCCATCTGTATAATTATGTAAATACCTACACAGCCATCTCTATAAACATGGAAATATCTACACCGCTATCTGAACAAACATGGAAATAGCCACACCGCTATCTGTATAAACATGGAAATATCTACACCGCTCTCTCTATAAACATGGAAATATCTCCACCGCTATCTGTATAAACATGGAAATATCTCCACCACTATCTGTATAAACATGGAAATATCTACACGGCTATCTGTATAAACATGGAAATTGTGACACCGCTATCTGTATAAATATGGAAATATCTACACCGCTATCTCTGTAAACATGGAAATGTCAACACCGCTATCTGTATAAACATGGAAATATCTACATGGCTGTCCCTATGAACATGGAAATATCTTCACCGCCATCTGTATAAACATGGAAATAACTACACAGTCATCTGTATAAACCTGGAAATATCTACACCACTATCTGTATAAACATGAACATATCTACACTGCCATCTGTATAAACATGTAAATAGCCACACAGCTATCTGTATAAACATGGAAATATCTTCACCGCTATCTGTATAAGCATGGAAATAGTCACACCGCTATCTGTATAAACATGGAAATATCTACACCGCCATCTGTAAAAACATGGAAATATCTACACAGTCATCTGTATAAACATGGAAATATCTACACCTCCATCTGCATAAACATGGAAATATTTACACTGCCATCTGTATACTCATGGAAATATCTACACAGCCATCTGTACAAACACGGAAATATCTACACCGCTATCTCTATAAGCATGGAAATACCTACACCGCAATCTGTATAAACTTGGAAATATCTACAACATTATCTGTCTAAACATGGAAATACCTACACTGCCATCTGTATAAATATGTAAATATCTACACAGACATCTCTATAAACATGGAAATATCTACACCGCTATCTGTATAAACATGAAATTAGCCACACAGATATCTGTATAAACATGTAAATATATACACTGCTATCTCTTTAAACATGGAAATATCACCACCGCTTTCTGTATAAACATGGAAATATCTCCACCGCTATCTGTATAAAAATGGAAATATCTCCACCGCTATCTGTATAAACATGGAAATATCTCCAGCGCTATCGGTATAAACATGGAAATAGCCACACAGCTATCTCTATAAACATGGAAATATCTCCACCGCTATCAGTATAAACATGGAAATATCTCCAGTGCTATCTGTATAAACATGGAAATAGTGACACCGCTATCTGTATAAATATGGAAATATCTACAGCGCTATCTCTATAAACATGGAAATGTCTACACCGCTATCTGTATAAACATGGAAATATCTACATGGCTGTCTCTATAAACATGGAAATATCTTCACCGCCGTCTGTATAAACATGGAAATAACTACAGAGTCATCTGTATAAACCTGGAAATATCTACCCCACTGTCTGTACAAACATGGAAATATCTACACTGCCATCTCTATAAACATGGAAGTATCTACACTGCTATCTGTATAAACATGGAATTATCTACACCGACATGTGTAAAAATATGAAAATACCTACACAGTCATCTGTATAAACATGGAAATATCTCCACCGCTATCTGTATAAACATGGAAATATCTACACCGCCATCTGTATAAAAATAGAAATAACTGCACAGTCATCTGTATAAATATGGAAATATGTACACCGCTATCTGTATAAACATGGAAATATCTGCACCGCCATCTGCATAAACATGGAAATATCTACACCGCCATCTGTATAAACAAGGAAATATCTCCAACGCTATCTGTATAAACATGGAAATAGCCACACTGCTATCTGTATAAACATGGAAATATCTACACCGCTATCTCTATAAACATGGAAATATCTCCACCTCTATCTGTATAAACATGGGAAAATCTCCACCGCTATCTGTATAAACATGGAAATAGTGACACCGCTATCTGTATAAATATGGAAATATTTACACTGCTATCTCTATAAACATGGAAATGTCTACACCGCTATCTGTATAAACATGGAAATATCTACATGGCTGTCTCAATAAACATGGAAATATCTTCACCGCCATCTGTATAAACATGGAAATAACTACACATTCTACTGTATAAACGTGGAAATATCTACACCACTATCTGTATAAACATGAAAATAACTACACTGCCGTCTGTATAAACATGTAAATATCTACACAGCCATCTCTATTAACATGGAAATATCTACACCGCTATCTGTATAAACATGGAAATAGCCACACCGCTATCTGTATAAACATGGAAATATCTACACCGCCATCTGTAAAAACATGGAAATATCTACACAGTCATCTGTATAAACATGGAAATATCTACACCTCCATCTGTATAAACATGGAAATATCTACACTGCCATCTGTATACACATGGAAATATGTACACAGTCATCTGTATAAACATGGAAATATCTCCACCTCTATCTGTATAAACATGGAAATATCTACACCGCCATCTGTATAAAAATAGAAATAACTACACAGTCATCTGTATTAATATGGAAATATGCACACCGCTATCTGTATGAACTTGGAATTACCTGCACCGTCATCTGCATAAACATGGAAATATCTACACCGCCATCTGTATAAACATGGAAATATCTCCAACGCTATCTGTATAAACATGGAAATAGCCACACCGGTATCTGTATAAACATGGAAATATCTACACCGCCATCTGTGAAAACATGGAAATATCTTCATGGCTGTCTCTATAAACATGGAAATATCTTCACCGCCATCTGTATAGACATGGAAATAACTACACAATCATCTGTATAAACCTGTAAATATCTACACCACTATCTGTATAAACATGAAAATATCTACACCGGAGTCTGTATAAACATGAAAATATCTACACAGCCATCTCTATAAACATGGAAATATCTACACTGCCATCTGTATACACATGGAAATATCTACACAGCCATTTGTATAAACATGGAAATATCTACACCGCTATCTCTATAAACATGGAAATACTTACACCGCAATCTTCATAAACATGGAAATATCTACACCAATATCTGTCTAAACATGGAAATATCTACACTGCCATCTGTATAAATATGTAAATATCTACATAGCCATCTCTTTAAACATGGAAATATCTACACCGCTATCTGTATAAACATGGGAATAGCCACACAGCTATCTGTATAAACATGGAAATATCTACACCGCTATCTGTATAAACATGGAAATACCTCCACCGCTATCTGTATAAACATGGAAATATCTCCACCGCTATCTGTATAAACATGGAAATAGTGACACCGCTATCTGTATAAATAAGGAAATATCTACACCGCTATCTCTATAAACATGGAAATGTCTACACCGCTATCTGTATAAACATGGAAATATCTACATGGCTGTCTCTATGAAAATGGAAATATCTTCACCGCCATCTGTATAAACATGGAAATATCTACACAGTCATCTGTATAAACCTGGATATATCTACAACACTATCTGTATAAACACGAAAATATCTACACTGCCATCTGTATAAACATGTAAATATCTACACAGCAATCTCTGTAAACATGGAAATATCTCCACCGCTATCTGTATAAACATGGAAATAGCCACACCGCTATCTGTATAAACATGGAAATATCTACACCGCCATCTGTAAAAACGTTTAAATATCTACAAAGTCATCTGTATAAACATGGAAATATGTACACCTCCATCTGTATAAACATGGAAATATCTACACAGTCATCTGTATAAACATGGAAATATCTCCACCGCTATCTGTATAAACATGGAAATACCTACACCGCCATCTGTATAAAAATGGAAATAACTACACAGTCATCTGTATAAATATGGAAATATGTACACCGCTATCTGTATAAACATGGAAATATCTGCACCGCTATCTGCATAAACATGGAAATATCTACACCGCCATCTGTATAAACATGGAAATATCTCCAAAGCTATCAGTATAAACATGGAAATAGCCACACAGCTATCTGTATAAACATGGAAATATCTACATCGCTATCTCTATAAACATGGAAATATCTCCACCGCTAGCTGTATAAACATGGTAATATCTCCAACTCTCTCTGTATAAGCATGGAAATAGTGACACCGCTATCTGTATAAATATGGAAATATCTACACCGCTATCTCTATAAACATGGAAATGTCTACACCGCTATCTGTATAAACATGGTAATATCTACACCTCCATCTGTATAAACATGGAAATATCTACACTGACGTCTGTATACACAGGGAAATAACTACACAGCCATCTGTATAAACATGGAAATATCTACACTGCTATCTCTATAAACATGGAAATACCTACACCGCAATCTGTATAAACATGGAAATATCTACACCATTATCTGTCTAAACATGGAAATATCTACACTGCCATCGGTATAAATATGTAAATATCTACAGAGCCATCTCTATAAACATGGAAATATCTACACCGCTATCTGTATAAACATGGAAATAGCCACACAGCTATCTGTATAAACATGGAAATATATACACTGCTATCTCTATAAACATGGAAATATCTCCACCGATATCTGTATAAACATGGAAATAACTCCACCGCTATCTGTATAAACATGGAAATATCTCCAACGATATCTGTATAAACATGGAAATATCTCTACCGCTATCTGTATAAACATGGAAATATCTCCACCGCTATCTGTATACACATGGAAATAGTGACACCGCTATCTGTATAAATATGGAAATATCTACACTGCTATCTCTATAATCATGGAAATGTCTACACCGCTACCTGTATAAACATGGAAATATCTACATGGCTGTCTCTATAAATGTGGAAATATCTTCACCGACATCTGTATAGACATGGAAATAACGACACAGTCTTCTGTATAAACCTGGAAATATCTTCACCACTATCTGTATAAACATGAAAATATCTACACTGCCATCTGTATAAACATGTAAATATCTACACAGCCATCTCTATAAACATGGAAATGTCTACAACGCTATCTGTATTAACATGGAAATAGCCACATCGCTATCTGTATAAACATGGAAATATCTACACCGCCATCTGTAAAAACATGGAAATATCTACACAGTCATCTGTGTAAACATGGAGATATCTACACATACATGTGTATAAACATGGAAATATCTACACTGCCATCTGTATACACATGGAAATATCCACACAGCCATCTGTGGAAACATGGAAATATCTACACCGCTATCTCTATAAACATGGAAATACCTACACCGCAATCTGTATAAACATGGAAATATCTACACCATTATCTGTCTAAACATGGAAATATCTACACTGCCATCTGTATAAATATGTAAATATCTACACAGCCATCTCTATAAACATGGAAATAACTACACCGCTATCTGTATAAACATGGAAATAGCCACACCGCTATCTGTATAAACATGGAAATATCTACACTGCTATCTCTATAAATATGGAAATATCTCCACCGGTATCTGTATAAACATGGAAATATCTCCACTGCTATCTGTATAAACATGGAAATAGTGACACCGCTATCTGTATAAATATGGAAATATCTACACCGCTATCTCTATAAACGTGGAAATGTCTACACCGCTATCTGCATAAACATGGAAATATCTACATGGCTGTCTCTATAAACATGGAAATTTCTTCACCGCCATGTGCATAAACATGGAAATATCTACACAGTCATCTGTATAAACCTGGAAATATCTACACCACTATCTGTATAAACATGAAAATATCTACACTGCCATCTGTATAAACATGTAAATATCTACACAGCCAACTCTACAAACATGGAAATATCTACACCGCTATCTGTATGAACATGGAAATATACACACCGCTATCTGTATGAACATGGAAATAGCCACACCGCTATCTGTATAAACATGGAAATAACTACACCGCCATCTGTAAAAACATGGAAATATCTACACAGTCATCTGTATACACATGGAAATATCTACACCTTCGTCTGTATAAACATGGAAATATCTACACTGCCATCTGTATACACATGGAAATATCCACACAGCCATCTGTAGAAACATGGAAATATCTACACCGCTATCTCTATAAACATGGCAATACCTACGCCGCAATCTGTATAAACATGGAAATATCTACACCATTATCTGTCTAAACATGGAAATATCTACACTGCCATCAGTATAAATATGTAAATATCTACACAGCCATCTCTATATACATGGAAATATCTAGACCGCTATGTGTATAAACATGGAAATAGCCACACAGATATCTGTATAAACATGGAAATATATACACTGCTATCTCTATAAACATGGAAATATCTCCACCGCTATCTGCATAAACATGGAAATATCTCCAACGCTATCTGTATAAACATGGAAATAGCCACACAGCTATCGGTATAAACATGGAAATAACTACACCGCTATCTCTATAAACATGGAAATATCTCCACCGCTATCTGTATAAACATGGAAATAGCCACACCGCTATCTGTATAAACATGGAAATATCTACACAGTCATCTGTATAAACATGGAATTATCTACACCTCCATCTGTATAAACATGGAAATATCTCCACTGCCATCTGTATACACATGGAAATACCTACACAGCCATCTGTATAAACATGGAAATATCTACACCGCTGTCTCTATAAACACGGAAATACCTACACCGCAATCTGTATAATCATGGAAATATCTACACCATTATCTGTCTAAACATGGAAATATCTGCACTGCCATCTGTATAAATATGTAAATATCTACACAGCCATCTCTATAAACATGGAAATATCTACACCGCTATCTGTATAAACATGGAAATAGCCACACAGCTATCTGTATATACATGGAAATATATACACTGCTATATCTATAAACATGGAAATATCTCCACCGCTATCTGTATAAACATGGAAATATCTTCACCGCTATCTGTATAAACATGGGAATATCTCCAATGCTATCTGTATGAACATGGAAATCGCCACAAAGCTATCTGTATAAACATGGAAATAGTGACACCACTATCTGTATAAATATGGAAATACCTACACCGCTATCTCTATAAACATGGAAATGTCTACACCGCTATCTGTATAAACATGGAAATATCTACATGGCTGTCTCTATAAACACGGAAATATCTTCACCGCCATCTGTATAAACATGGAAATAACCACAAAGTCATCTGTATAAACCTGGAAATATCTACACCACTATCTGTATAAACATGAAAATAACTACACTGCAGTCTGTATAAACATGTAAATATCTACACAGCCATCACTATAAACATGGAAATATCTACACCGCTATCTGTATGAACATGGAAATAGCCACACCGCTCTCTGTATAAACATGGGAATATCTACAACGCCATCTGTAAAAACATGGAAATATCTACACAGTCATCTGTATACACATGGAAATATCTACACCTCCATCTGTATAAACATGGAAATATCTACACTGCCATCTGTATACACGTGGAAATATCTACACAGCCATCTGTATAAACATGGAAATATCTACACCGATATCTGTATAAACATGGAAATACCTACACCGCAATCTGTATAAACATGGAAATATCTACACCATTATCTGTCTAAAAATGGAAATATCTACACTGCCATCTGTATAAATATGTAAATATCTACACAGCCATCTCTATAAACATGGAAATATCTACACCGCTATCTGTATAAACAAGGAAATAGCCACACAGATATCTGTATAAACATGGAAATATACACACTGCTATCTCTATAAACATGGAAATATATCCACCGCAAACTGTATAAACATCTAAATATCTCCACCGCTATCTGTATAAACATGGAAATATCTACACCATTATCTGTCTAAACATGGAAATATCTACACTGCCATCTGTATAAATATGTAAATATCTACATAGCCATCTCTATAAATATGTAAATATCTACACAGCCATCTCTATAAACATGGAAATATCTAGACCGCTATCTGTATATACATGGAAATAGCCACACAGATATCTGTATAAACATGGAAATATATACACTGCTATCTCTATAAACATGGAAATATCTCCACCGCTATCTGCATAAACATGGAAATATCTCCAACGCTATCTGTATAAACATGGAAATAGACACAGCTATCGGTATAAACATGGAAATAACTACACCGCTATCTCTATAAACATGGAAATATCTCCACCGCTATCTGTATAAACATGGAAATAGCCACACCGCTATCTGTATAAACATGGAAATATCTACACAGTCATCTGTATAAACATGGAATTATCTACACCTCCATCTGTATAAACATGAAAATATCTCCACTGCCATCTGTATACACATGGAAATACCTACACAGCCATCTGTATAAACATGGAAATATCTACACCGCTGTCTCTATAAACACGGAAATACCTACACCGCAATCTCTATAATCATGGAAATATACACACCATTATCTGTCTAAACATGGAAATATCTGCACTGACATCTGTATAAATATGTAAATATCTACACAGCCATCTCTATAAACATGGAAATATCTACACCGCTATCTGTATAAACATGGAAATAGCCACACAGCTATCTGTATATACATGGAAATATATACACTGCTATCTCTATAAACATGGAAATATCTCCACCGCTATCTGTATAAACATGGAAATATCTTCACCGCTATCAGTATAAACATGGGAATATCTCCAACGCTATCTGTATGAACATGGAAATCGCCACAAAGCTATCTGTATAAACATGGAAATAGTGACACCACTATCTGTATAAATATGGAAATACCTACACCGCTATCTCTATAAACATGGAAATGTCTACACCGCTATCTGTATAAACATGGAAATATCTACATGGCTGTCTCCATAAACACGGAAATATCTTCACCGCCATCTGTATAAACATGGAAATAACCACAAAGTCATCTGTATAAACCTGGAAATATCTACACCACTATCTGTATAAACATGAAAATATCTACACTGCATCTGTATAAACACGTATATATCTACACAGCCATCTCTATAAACATGGAAATATCTACACCGCTATCTGTATGAACATGGAAATAGCCACACCGCTCTCTGTATAAACATGGGAATATCTACACCGCCATCTGTAAAAACATGGAAATATCTACACAGTCATCTGTATACACATGGAAATATCTACACCTCCATCTGTATAAACATGGAAATATCTACACTGCCATCTGTATACACGTGGAAATATCTACACAGCCATCTGTATAAACATGGAAATATCTACACCGCTATCTGTATAAACATGGAAATAACTACACCGCAATCTGTATAAACATGGAAATATCTACACCATTATCTGTCTAAAAATGGAAATATCTACACTGCCATCTGTATAAATATGTAAATATCTACACAGCCATCTCTATAAACATGGAAATATCTACACCGCTATCTGTATAAACATGGAAATAGCCACACAGATATCTGTATAAACATGGAAATATACACACTGCTATCTCTATAAACATGGAAATATATCCACCGCAAACTGTATAAACATCTAAATATCTCCACCGCTATCTGTATAAACATGGTAATATCTCCAACGCTATCTGTATAAACATGGAAATAGCCACACAGCTATCTGTATAAACATGGAAAAATCTGCACCGCTATCTCTATAAACATGGAAATATCTCCACCGCTATCTGTATAAACATGGAAATAGCCACATCGCTATCTGTATAAACATGGAAATATCTACGCCGCCATCTGTAAAAACATGGAAATATCTACACAGTCATCTGTATAAACATGGAAATATCTACACCTCCATCTGTATAAACCTGGAAATATCTATACTGCCATCTGTATACACATGGAAATACCTACACCGCAATCTGTATAAACATGGAAATATCTACACCTCCATCTGTATAAACATGGAAATATCTACACTGCCATCTGTATACACATGGAAATATCCACACAGCCATCTGTAGAAACATGGAAATGTCTACACCGCTATCTCTATAAACATGGAAATACCTACACCGCAATCTGTATAAACATGGAAATATCTACACCATTATCTGTCTAAACATGGAAATAACTACACTGCCATCTGTATAAATATGTAAATATCTACACAGCCATCTCTATAAACATGGAAATATCTACACCGCTATCTGTATAAACATGGAAATAGCCTCACCGCTATCTGTATAAACATGGAAATATCTACACCATTATCTGTCTAAACATGGAAATATCTACACTGCCATCTGTATAAATACGTAAATATCTACAAAGTCATCTGTATAAACATGGAAATATCTACACCGCTATCTGTATAAACATGGAGATAGCCACACAGATATCTGTATAAACATGGAAATATATACACTGCTATCTCTATAAACATGGGAATATCTCCACCGCTATCTGTATAAACATGGAAATATCCCCACCGCTATCTGTATAAACATGGAAATATCTACACCGCTATCTCTATAAACATGGAAATATCTCCACCGCTATCTGTATAAACATGGAAATATCTACACAGACATCTGTACAAACATGGAAATATCTCCACCGCTATCTGTATAAACATGGAAATATCTACACCGCCATCTGTGTAAAAATGGAAATAACTACACCGTCATCTGTATAAATATGGAAATATGTACACCGCTATCAGTATAAACATGGAAATATCTCCAGTGCTATCTGTATAAACATGGAAATAGTGACACCGCTATCTGTATAAATATGGAAATATCTACAGGGCTATCTCTATAAACATGGAAATGTCTACACTGCTATCTGTATAAACATGGAAATATCTACATGGCTGTCTCTATAAACATCGAAATATCTTCAACGCCATCTGTATAAAGATGGAAATAACTACAGAGTCATCTGTATAAACCTGGAAATATGTACACCACTATCTATATCAACATGAAAATATCTACACTGCCATCTGTATAAACATGTAAGTATCTACACAGCCATCTCTATAAACATGAAAATATCTCCACAGCTATCTGTATAAACATGGAAATAGCCACACCGCTATCTCTATAAACATGGAAATATCTACACCGCCATCTGTAAAAACATGGAAATATCAACACAGTCATCTGTATAAACATGGAAATATCTCCACCGCTATCTGTATAAACATGGAAATATCTCCACCGCTATCTGTATAAACATGGAAATAGTGACACCGCTATCCGTATAAATATGGAAATATCTACACCGCTATCTCTGTAAACATGGAAATGTCTACACCGCTACCTGTATAAACATGGAAATATCTACATGGCTCTCTCTATAAACATGGAAATACCTTCACCGCCATCTGTATATACATGGTAATAACTACACAGTCATCTGTAAACCTGGAAATGTCTACACCACTATCTGTATAAACATGTAAATATCTGCACAGCCATCTCTATAAACATGGAAATATCTACACCGCTATCTGTATGAACATGGAAGTAGCGACACCGCTATCTGTATAAACATGGAAATATCTACACCGCCATGTGTAAAAACATGGAAATATCTGCACAGTCATCTGTATAAACATGGAAATATCTACACCTCCATCTGTAGAAACATGGAAATATCTACACTGCCATCTGTATACACATGGAAATATACACACAGACATATGTATAAACATGGCAATATCTACACCTCCATCTGTATAAACATGGAAATATCTACACTGCCATCTGTATACACATGGAAATATCCACACAGCCATCTGTATAAACATGGAAATATCTACACCGCTATCTCTTTAAATATGGAAATACCTACACCGCAATCTGTATAAACATGGAAATATCTAAACCATTATCTGTCTAAACATGGAAATAACTACACTGCCATCTGTATAAATATGTAAATATCTACACAGCCATCTCTATAAACATGGAAATATCTACACCGCTATCTGTATAAACATGGAAATAGCCTCACCGCTATCTGTATAAACATGGAAATATCTACACCATTATCTGTCTAAACATGGAAATATCTACACTGCCATCTGTATAAATACGTAAATATCTACAAAGTCATCTGTATAAACATGGAAATATCTACACCGCTATCTGTATAAACATGGAGATAGCCACACAGATATCTGTATAAACATGGAAATATATACACTGCTATCTCTATAAACATGGGAATATCTCCACCGCTATCTGTATAAACATGGAAATATCCCCACCGCTATCTGTATAGACATGGAAATATCTCAAACGCTATCTGTATAAACATGGAAATAGCCACACAGCTATCTGTATAAACATGGAAATATCTACACCGCTATCTCTATAAACATGGAAATATCTCCACCGCTATCTGTATGAACATGGAAATAGCCACACCGCTCTCTGTATAAACTTGGAAATATCTACACCGCCATCTGTAAAAACATGGAAATATCTACACAGTCATCTGTATACACATGGAAATATCTACACCTCCATCTGTATAAACATGGAAATATCTACACTGCCATCTGTATACACATGGAAATATCCACACAGCCATCTGTATAAACATGGAAATATCTACACCACTATCTCTATAAACATGGAAATAGCTACACCGCAATCTGTATAAACATGGAAATATCTACACCATTATCTGTCTAAACATGGAAATATCTACACTGCCATCTGTATAAATATGTAAATATATACACAGCCATCTCTATAAACATGGAAATATCTACACCGCTATCTGTATAAACATGGAAATAGCCACACCGCTATCTGTATAAACATGGAAATATCTACACCGCTATCTCTATAAACATGGAAATATCTCCACCGCTATCTGTATAAACATGGAAATATCTACACCGCCATCTGTGTAAAAATGGAAATAACTACACAGTCATCTGTATAAATATGGAAATATGTACACCGCTATCAGTATAAACATGGAAATATCTCCAGTGCTATCTGTATAAACATGGAAATAGTGACACCGCTATCTGTATAAATATGGAAATATCTACAGGGCTATCTCTATAAACATGGAAATGTCTACACTGCTATCTCTATAAACATGGAAATATCTACATGGCTGTCTCTATAAACATCGAAATATCTTCAACGCCATCTGTATAAACATGGAAATAACTACAGAGTCATCTGTATAAACCTGGAAATATGTACACCATTATCTATATAAACATGAAAATATCTACACTGCCATCTGTATAAACATGTAAGTATCTACACAGCCATCTCTATAAACATGAAAATATCTCCACAGCTATCTGTATAAACATGGAAATAGCCACACCGCTATCTCTATAAACATGGAAATATCTACACCGCCATCTGTAAAAACATGGAAATATCAACACAGTCATCTGTATAAACATGGAAATATCTCCACCGCTATCTGTATAAACATGGAAATATCTCCACCGCTATCTGTATAAACATGGAAATAGTGACACCGCTATCCGTATAAATATGGAAATATCTACACCGCTATCTCTGTAAACATGGAAATGTCTACACCGCTACCTGTATAAACATGGAAATATCTACATGGCTCTCTCTATAAACATGGAAATACCTTCACCGCCATCTGTATATACATGGTAATAACTACACAGTCATCTGTAAACCTGGAAATGTCTACACCACTATCTGTATAAACATGAAAATATCTACACTGCCATCTGTATAAACATGTAAATATCTGCACAGCCATCTCTATAAACATGGAAATATCTACACCGCTATCTGTATGAACATGGAAGTAGCGACACCGCTATCTGTATAAACATGGAAATATCTACACCGCCATCTGTAAAAACATGGAAATATCTGCACAGTCATCTGTATAAACATGGAAATATCTACACCTCCATCTGTATAAACATGGAAATATCTACACTGCCATCTGTATACACATGGAAATATACACACAGACATCTGTATAAACATGGAAATATCTACACCTCCATCTGTATAAACATGGAAATATCTACACTGCCATCTGTATAAATATGTAAATATCCACACAGCCATCTCTATAAACATGGAAATAACTACACCGCTATCTGTATAAACATGGAAATATCTACATGGCTATCTCAATAAACATGGAAATATCTACACCGCCAACTGTATAAACATGGAAATACCTACACAGTCATCTGTATAGACCTGGAAATATCTACACCACTATCTGTATAAAAATGGAAATATCTACACTGCCATCAGTATAAACATGTAAATATCTACACAGCCATCTCTATAAACATGGAAATATCTACACTGCTATCTGTATAAACATGGAAATAGCCACACCGCTATCTGTATAAACGTGGAAATATCTACACAGACATGTGTAAAAATATGAAAATATCTACACAGTCATCTGTATAAGCATGGAAATACCTCCACCGCTATCTGTATAATCATGGAAATATCTTCAACACCATCTGTATAAAAATGGAAATAACTACACAGTCATCTGTATAAACATGGAAATATCTCCAACGCTATCTGTATAAACATGGATATAGCCACACAGCTATCTGTATAAACATGGAAATATCTACACCGCTATCTCTATAAACATGGAAATATCTCCACCGAATCTGTATAAACCTGGAAATATCTCCACCGCTATCTGTATAAACATGGAAATAGTGACACCGCTATCTGTATAAATAAGGAAATATTTACACCGCTATCTCTATAAACATGGAAATGTCTACACCGCTATCTGTATAAACATGGTAATATCTACACCTCCATCTGTATAAACATGGAAATATCTACACTGACGTCTGTATACACAGGGAAATAACTACACAGCCATCTGTATAAACATGGAAATATCTACAATGCTATCTCTATAAACATGGAAATACCTACACCGCAATCTGTATAAACATGGAAATATCTACACCATTATCTGTCTAAACATGGAAATATCTACACTGCCATCGGTATAAATATGTAAATATCTACAGAGCCATCTCTATAAACATGGAAATATCTACACCGCTATCTGTATAAACATGGAAATAGCCACACAGCTATCTGTATAAACATGGAAATATATACACTGCTATCTCTATAAACATGGAAATATCTCCACCGATATCTGTATAAACATGGAAATAACTCCACCGCTATCTGTATAAACATGGAAATATCTCCAACGATATCTGTATAAACATGGAAATATCTCTACCGCTATCTGTATAAACATGGAAATATCTCCACCGCTATCTGTATTCACATGGAAATAGTGACACCGCTATCTGTATAAATATGGAAATATCTACACTGCTATCTCTATAATCATGGAAATGTCTACACCGCTACCTGTATAAACATGGAAATATCTACATGGCTGTCTCTATAAACGTGGAAATATCTTCACCGACATCTGTATAGACATGGAAATAACGACACAGTCTTCTGTATAAACCTGGAAATATCTTCACCACTATCTGTATAAACATGAAAATATCTACACTGCCATCTGTATAAACATGTAAATATCTACACAGCCATCTCTATAAACATGGAAATGTCTACACCGCTATCTGTATTAACATGGAAATAGCCACATCGCTATCTGTATAAACATGGAAATATCTACACCGCCATCTGTAAAAACATGGAAATATCTACACAGTCATCTGTGTAAACATGGAGATATCTACACATACATGTGTATAAACATGGAAATATCTACACTGCCATCTGTATACACATGGAAATATCCACACAGCCATCTGTAGAAACATGGAAATATCTACACCGCTATCTCTATAAACATGGAAATACCTACACCGCAATCTGTATAAACATGGAAATATCTACACCATTATCTGTCTAAACATGGAAATATCTACACTGCCATCTGTATAAATATGTAAATATCTACACAGCCATCTCTATAAACATGGAAATAACTACACCGATATCTGTATAAACATGGAAATAGCCACACCGCTATCTGTATAAACATGGAAATATCTACACTGCTATCTCTATAAACATGGAAATATCTCCACCGGTATCTGTATAAACATGGAAATATCTCCACTGCTATCTGTATAAACATGGAAATACTGACACCGCTATCTGTATAAATATGGAAATATCTACACCGCTATCTCTATAAACGTGGAAATGTCTACACCGCTATCTGCATAAACATGGAAATATCTACATGGCTGTCTCTATAAACATGGAAATATCTTCACCGCCATGTGCATAAACATGGAAATATCTACACAGTCATCTGTATAAACCTGGAAATATCTACACCACTATCTGTATAAACATGAAAATATCTACACTGCCATCTGTATAAACATGTAAATATCTACACAGCCATCTCTACAAACATGGAAATATCTACACCGCTATCTGTATGAACATGGAAATATACACACCGCTATCTGTATGAACATGGAAATAGCCACACCGCTATCTGTATAAACATGGAAATAACTACACCGCCATCTGTAAAAACATGGAAATATCTACACAGTCATCTGTATACACATGGAAATATCTACACCTTCGTCTGTATAAACATGGAAATATCTACACTGCCATCTGTATACACATGGAATTATCCACACAGCCATCTGTATAAACATGGAAATATCTACACCGCTATCTCTATAAACATGGAAATACCTACACCGCAATCTGTATAAACATGGAAATATCTACACCATTATCTGTCTAAACATGGAAATATCTACACTGCCATCTGTATAAATATGTAAATATCTACACAGCCATCTCTATAAACATGGAAATATCTAGACCGCTATGTGTATAAACATGGAAATAGAAACACAGATATCTGTATAAACATGGAAATATATACACTGCTATCTCTATAAACATGGAAATATCTCCACCGCTATCTGCATAAACATGGAAATATCTCCAACGCTATCTGTATAAACATGGAAATAGCCACACATCTATCGGTATAAACATGGAAATAACTACACCGCTATCTCTATAAACATGGAAATATCTCCACCGCTATCTGTATAAACATGGAAATAGCCACACCGCTATCTGTATAAACATGGAAATATCTACACAGTCATCTGTATAAACATGGAATTATCTACACCTCCATCTGTATAAACATGGAAATATCTCCACTGCCATCTGTATACACATGGAAATACCTACACAGCCATCTGTATAAACATGGAAATATCTACACCGCTGTCTCTATAAACACGGAAATACCTACACCGCAATCTGTATAATCATGGAAATATCTACACCATTATCGGTCTAAACATGGAAATATCTGCACTGCCATCTGTATAAACATGTAAATATCTACACAGCCATCTCTATAAACATGGAAATATCTACACCGCTATCTGTATAAACATGGAAATACCCACACAGCTATCTGTATATACATGGAAATATATACACTGCTATATCTATAAACATGGAAATATCTCCACCGCTATCTGTATAAACATGGAAATATCTTCACCGCTATCTGTATAAACATGGGAATATCTCCAACGCTACCTGTATGAACATGGAAATCGCCACAAAGCTATCTGTATAAACATGGAAATAGTGACACCACTATCTGTATAAATATGGAAATACCTACACCGCTATCTCTATAAACATGGAAATGTCTACACCGCTATCTGTATAAACATGGAAATATCTACATGGCTGTCTCTATAAACATGGAAATATCTTCACCGCCATCTGTATAAACATGGAAATAACCACAAAGTCATCTGTATAAACCTGGAAATATCTACACCACTATCTGTATAAACATGAAAATAACTACACTGCCGTCTGTATAAACATGTAAATATCTACACAGCCATCTCTATAAACATGGAAATATCTACACCGCTATCTGTATGAACATGGAAATAGCCACACCGCTCTCTGTATAAACATGGGAATATCTACAACGCCATCTGTAAAAACATGGAAATATCTACACAGTCATCTGTATACACATGGAAATATCTACACCTCCATCTGTATAAACATGGAAATATCTACACTGCCATCTGTATACACGTGGAAATATCTACACAGCCATCTGTATAAACATGGAAATATCTACACCGATATCTGTATAAACATGGAAATACCTACACCGCAATCTGTATAAACATGGAAATATCTACACCATTATCTGTCTAAAAATGGAAATATCTACACTGCCATCTGTATAAATATGTAAATATCTACACAGCCATCTCTATAAACATGGAAATATCTACACCGCTATCTGTATAAACAAGGAAATAGCCACACAGATATCTGTATAAACATGGAAATATACACACTGCTATCTCTATAAACATGGAAATATATCCACCACAAACTGTATAAACATCTAAATATCTCCACCGCTATCTGTATAAACATTGAAATATCTACACCATTATCTGTGTAAACATGGAAATATCTACACTGCCATCTGTATAAATATGTAAATATCTACATAGCCATCTCTATAAATATGTAAATATCTACACAGCCATCTCTATAAACATGGAAATATCTAGACCGCTATCTGTATATACATGGAAATAGCCACACAGATATCTGTATAAACATGGAAATATATACACTGCTATCTCTATAAACATGGAAATATCTCCACCGCTATCTGCATAAACATGGAAATATCTCCAACGCTATCTGTATAAACATGGAAATAGACACAGCTATCGGTATAAACATGGAAATAACTACACCGCTATCTCTATAAACATGGAAATATCTCCACCGCTATCTGTATAAACATGGAAATAGCCACACCGCTATCTGTATAAACATGGAAATATCTACACAGTCATCTGTATAAACATGGAATTATCTACACCTCCATCTGTATAAACATGGAAATATCTCCACTGCCATCTGTATACACATGGAAATACCTACACAGCCATCTGTATAAACATGGAAATATCTACACCGCTGTCTCTATAAACACGGAAATACCTACACCGCAATCTGTATAAACATGGAAATATCTCCACTGCCATCTGTATACACATGGAAATATCTACACAGCCATCTCTATAAACATGGAAATATCTACACCGCTATCTGTATAAACATGGAAATACCCACACAGCTATCTGTATATACATGGAAATATATACACTGCTATATCTATAAACATGGAAATATCTCCACCGCTATCTGTATAAACATGGAAATATCTTCACCGCTATCTGTATAAACATGGGAATATCTCCAACGCTATCTGTATGAACATGGAAATCGCCACAAAGCTATCTGTATAAACATGGAAATAGTGACACCACTATCTGTATAAATATGGAAATACCTACACCGCTATCTCTATAAACATGGAAATGTCTACACCGCTATCTGTATAAACATGGAAATATCTACATGGCTGTCTCTATAAACACGGAAATATCTTCACCGCCATCTGTATAAACATGGAAATAACCACAAAGTCATCTGTATAAACCTGGAAATATCTACACCACTATCTGTATAAACATGAAAATATCTACACTGCATCTGTATAAACACGTATATATCTACACAGCCATCTCTATAAACATGGAAATATCTACACCGCTATCTGTATGAACATGGAAATAGCCACACCGCTCTCTGTATAAACATGGGAATATCTACAACGCCATCTGTAAAAACATGGAAATATCTACACAGTCATCTGTATACACATGGAAATATCTACACCTCCATCTGTATAAACATGGAAATATCTACACTGCCATCTGTATACACGTGGAAATATCTACACAGCCATCTGTATAAACATGGAACTATCTACACCGCTATCTGTATAAACATGGAAATAACTACACCGCAATCTGTATAAACATGGAAATATCTACACCATTATCTGTCTAAAAATGGAAATATCTACACTGCCATCTGTATAAATATGTAAATATCTACACAGCCATCTCTATAAACATGGAAATATCTACACCGCTATCTGTATAAACATGGAAATAGCCACACAGATATCTGTATAAACATGGAAATATACACACTGCTATCTCTATAAACATGGAAATATATCCACCGCAAACTGTATAAACATCTAAATATCTCCACCGCTATCTGTATAAACATGGTAATATCTCCAACGCTATCTGTATAAACATGGAAATAGCCACACAGCTATCTGTATAAACATGGAAAAATCTTCACCGCTATCTCTATAAACATGGAAATATCTCCACCGCTATCTGTATAAACATGGAAATAGCCACATCGCTATCTGTATAAACATGGAAATATCTACGCCGCCATCTGTAAAAACATGGAAATATCTACACAGTCATCTGTATAAACATGGAAATATCTACACCTCCATCTGTATAAACCTGGAAATATCTATACTGCCATCTGTATACACATGGAAATACCTACACCGCAATCTGTATAAACATGGAAATATCTACACCTCCATCTGTATAAACATGGAAATATCTACACTGCCATCTGTATACACATGGAAATATCCACACAGCCATCTGTAGAAACATGGAAATGTCTACACCGCTATCTCTATAAACATGGAAATACCTACACCGCAATCTGTATAAACATGGAAATATCTACACCATTATCTGTCTAAACATGGAAATAACTACACTGCCATCTGTATAAATATGTAAATATCTACACAGCCATCTCTATAAACATGGAAATATCTACACCGCTATCTGTATAAACATGGAAATAGCCTCACCGCTATCTGTATAAACATGGAAATATCTACACCGCTATCTCTATAAACATGGAAATATCTCCACCGCTATCTGTATAAATATGGAAATATCTCCACCGCTATCTGTATAAACATGGAAATAGTGACACCGCTATCTGTATAAATATGGAAATATCTGCACCGCTATCTGTATAAACATGGAAACATCTACATGGCTGTCTCTATAAACATGGAAATATCTTCACCGCCATCTGTATAAACGTGGAAATAACTACACAGTCATCTGTATAAACCTGGAAATATCTACACCACTATCTGTATAAATATGAAAATATCTATACTGCCATCTGTATAAACATGTAAATATCTACACAGCCATCTCTATAAACATGGAAATATCTACACCGCTATCTGTATGAACATGGAAATAGCCACACCGCTATCTGTATAAACATGGAAATATCTACACCGCCATCTGTAAAAACATGGAAATATCTACACAGTCATCTGTATACACATGGAAATATCTGCACCTCTTCTGCATAAACATGGAAATATCTACACTGCCATCTGTATACACATGGAAATATCCACACAGCCATCTGTATAACCATGGAAATATATACACCGCTATCTCTATAAACATGGAAATAGTTACACCGCAATCTGTATAAACATGGAAATATCTACACCATTATCTTTCTAAACATGGAAATATCTACACTGCCATCTGTATAAATATGTAAATATATACACAGCAATCTCTATAAACATGGAAATATCTACACCGCTATCTGTATAAACATGGAAATATCTACACCGCTATCTCTATAAACATGGAAATATCTCCACCACTATCTGTATAAACGTGGAAATATCTACACAGTCATCTGTATAAACATGGAAATATCTCCACCGCTATCTGTATAAACATGGAAATAACTACACCGCCATCTGTATAAATTGGAAATAACTACACAGTCATCTATATAAATATGGAAATTTGTACACCGCTATCTGTATAAACATGGAAATATCTGCACCGCCATCTGCATAAACATGGAAATATCTACACCGCCATCTGTATAAACATGGAAATATCTCCAAAGCTATCTGTATAAACATGGAAATAGCCACACAGCTATCTGAATAAACATGGAAATATCTACATCGCTATCTCTATAAACATGGAAATATCTCCACCGCTATCTGTATAAACATGGAAATATCTCCACCTCTATCTGTATAAACATGGAAATAGTGACACCGCTATCTGTATAAATATGGAAATATCTACACCGCTATCTCTATAAACATGGAAATTTCTACACCGCTATCTGTATAAACATGGAAATGTCTACATGGCTGTCTCTATAAACATGGAATTATCTTCACCGCCATCTGTATAAACATGGAAAAAACTGCACAGTCATCTGTATAAACCTGGAAATATCTACACCACTATCTATATAAACATGAAAATATCTACACTGCCATCTGTATAAACATCTAAATATCTACACAGCCATCTCTATAAACATGGAAATATCTCCAAAGCTATCTGTATAAACATGGAAATAGCCACACCGCTATCTGTATAAACATGGAAATATCTACACCGCCATCTGTAAAAACATGGAAATATCTACACAGTCATCTGTGTAAACATGGAAATATCTACACCTCCATCTGTATAAACATGGAAATATCTACACTGCCATCTGTATACACGTGGAAATATCTACACAGCCATCTGTATAAACATGGAAATATCTACACCGCTATCTGTATAAACATGGAAATACCTACACCGCAACCTGTATAAACATGGAAATATCTACACCATTATCTGTCTAAACATGGAAATATCTACACTGCCATCTGTAAAAATATGTAAATATCTACACAGCCATCTCTATAAACATGGAAATATCTACACCGCTTTCTGTATAAACATGGAAATAGCCACACAGATATCTGTATAAACATGGAAATATATAGACCGCTATCTCTATAAACATGGAAATATCTCCACCGCTATCTGTATAAACATGGAAATATCTCCACCGCTCTCTGTGTAAATATGGAAATATCTCCAACGCTACCTGTATAAAAATGGAAATAGCCACACAGCTATCTGTATAAACATGGAAATATCTACACCGCTATCTCATAAACATGGAAATATCTCCACTGCTATCTGTATAAACATGGAAGTAGCCACACCGCTATCTTTATAATCATGGGAATATCTACACCGCCATCTGTAAAAACATGGAAATATCTACACAGTCATCTGCATAAACATGGAAATATCTACACCTCCATCTGTATAAACATGGAAATATCTATACTGCCATCTGTATACACATGGAAATACCTACACCGCAATCTGTATAAACATGGAAATATCTACACCATTATCTGTCTAAACATGGAAACATCTACACTGCCATCTGTATAAATATGTAAATATCAACACAGCCATCTCTATAAACATGGAAATATCTACACCGCTATCTGTATAAACATGGAAATAGCCACAAAGCTATCTGTATATACATGGAAATATATACACTGCCATCTCTACAAACATGGAAATATCACAACCGCTGTCTGTATAAACATGGAAGTATCTCCACCGCTATCTGTATAAACATGGAAATAGTGACACCGCTATCTGTATATATATGGAAATATCTACACCGCTATCTCTATAAACATGGAAATGTCTACACCGCTATCTGTATATGCATGGAAATATCTTCATGGCTGTCTCTATAAACATGGAAATATCTTCCCCGCCATCTGTATAAACATGGAAATAACTACACAATCATCTGTATAAACCTGGAAATATCTACACCACTATCTGTATAAACATGAAAATATCTACACAGCCATCTGAATAAACATGTAAATATCTACACAGCCATCTCTATAAACATGGAAATATCTACACCGCTATCTGTATGAACATGGAAATAGGCACACCGCTATCTGTATAAACATGGAAATATCTACACCGCCATCTGTAAAAATATGGAAATAACACAGTCATCTGTATAAACATGGAAATATCTACACCTCCATCTGTATAAACATGGAAATATCTACACTGCCATCTGTATACACGTGGAAATATCCACACACCCATCTCTATAAACTTGGAAATATCTACACCGCTATCTCCATAAACATGGAAATACCTACACCGCAATCTGTATAAACATGGAAATATCTACACCATTATCTGTCTAAACGTGGAAATATCTACACAGCCATCTGTAAAAATATGTAAATATCTACACAGCCATCTCTATAAACATGGAAATATCTACACCGCTATCAGTATAAACATGGACATAGCCACACAGATATCTGTATAAACATGGAAATATATACACTGCTATCTCTAAAAACATGGAAATATCTCCACCGCTATCTGTATAAACATGGAAATATCTCCACAGCTATCTGTATAAACATGGAAATATCTCCAACGCTATCTGTATAAACATGGAAATAGCCACACAGCTATCTGTATAAACATGGAAATATCTACACCGCTATCTCTATAAACATGGAAATATCTCCACCGCTATCTGTATAAACATGGAAATAGCCACACCGCTATCTGTATAATCATGGAAATATCTGCACCGCCATCTGTAAAAACATGGAAATATCTACACAGTCATCTGCATAAACATGGAAATATCTACACCTCCATCTGTATAAACATGGAAATATCTATACTGCCATCTGTATACACATGGAAATACCTACACCGCCATCTGTATAAACATGGAAATAACCACACAATCATCTGTATAAACCTGGAAAAATCTACACCACTATCTGTATAAACATGAAAATATCTACAATGCCATCTGTATAAACATGTAAATATCTACACAGCCATCTCTATGAACATGGAAATATCTACACCGCTATCTGTATGAACTTGGAAATAGCCACACCGCTATCTGTATAAACATGGAAATATCTACACCGCCATCTGTAAAAACATGGAAATATCCACACAGTCATCTGTATAAACATGGAAATATCTACACCTCCATCTGTATAAAGATGGAAATATCTACACTGCCATCTGTATACACATGGAAATATCCACACAGCCATCTCTATAAACTTGGAAATATCTACACCGCTATCTCCATAAACATGGAAATACCTACACCGCAATCTGTATAAACACGGAAATATCTACACCATTATCTCTCTAAACATGGAAATATCTACACTTCCATCTGTATAAATATGTAAATATCTACACCGCCATCTCTATAAACATGGAAATATCTACACCGCTATCTGTATAAACATGGAAATATCTACACCGCCATCTGTATAAAAATGGAAATAACTACACAGTCATCTGTATAAATATGGAAATATGTACAACGCTATCTGTATAAACATGGAAATATCTGCACCGCCATCTGCATAAACATGGAAATATCTACACCGCCATCTCTATAAACATAGAAATATCTCCAACGCTATCTGTATAAACATGGAAATAGCCACACAGCTATCTTTATAAACATGGAAATACCTACACCGCTATCTCTATAAACATGGAAATATCTCCACCGCTATCTGTATAAACATGGAAATATCTCCACCGCTATCTGTATAAACATGGAAATAGTGACAACGCTGTCTGTATAAATATGGAAAGATCTACACCGCTATCTCTATAAACATGGAAATGACTACACCGCTATCTGTATAAACATGGAAATATCTACATGGCTGTCTCTATAAACATGGAAATATCTTCAGCGCCATCTGTATAAACATGGAAATAACTACACAGTCATCTGTATAAAACTGGAAATATCTACACCACTATCTGTACAAACATGAAAATATCTACACTGCCATCTGTATAAACATGTAAATATCTACAAAGCCATATCTATAAACATGGAAATAACTCCACCGCTATCTGTATAAACACGGAAATATCTCCAACGCTATCTGTATAAACATGGAAATAGCCACTCAGCTATCTGTATAAACATGGAAATATCTACACCGCTATCTCTATAAACATGGAAATACCTCCACAGCTATCAGTATAAACATGGAAGTAGCCAAACCGCTATCTGTATAAGCATGGAAATATCTACACCGCCATCTGTAAAAACATAGAAATATCTACACAGTCATCTGTATAAACATGGAAATATCTACACCTCCATCTGTATAAACATGGAAATATCTCCAACACTATCTGTATAAACATGGAAATAGCCACAGAGCTATCTGTATAAACATGGAAATATCTACAACGCTATCTCTATAAACATGGAAATAACTCCATCGCTATCTGTATAAACATGGAAGTAGCCACACCGCTATCTGTATAAGCATGGAAATGTGTACACTGCCATCTGGAAAAACATGGAAATATGTACACAGTCATCTGTATAAACATGGAAATATCTGCACATCCATCTGTATAAACATGGAAATATCTACACGGACATCTGTATACACATGGAAATATCTATACAGCCATCTGTATAAACATGGAAATATCTACACCGCTATCTCTATAAACATGGAAATACCTACATCGCAATCTGTATAAACATGGAAATATCTACACCATTATCTGTCTAAACGTGGAAAAATCTACACTGCCATCTGTATAAATATGTAAATACCTACACAGGCATCTCTATAAACATGGAAATATCTACACCGCTATCTGTATAAACATGGAAATAGCCACACAGCTATCTGTATAAACATGTTAATATATACACTGCTATCTCTATAAACATGGAAATATCTCCACCGCTATCTGTATAAACATGGAAATGTCTCCACCGCTATCTGTATAAACATGGAAATATCGCCAACGCTATCTGTATGAACATGGAAATCGCCACACAGCTATCTGTATAAACATGGAAATGTCTACACCGCTATCTCTATAAACATGGAAATATCTCCACCGCAATCTGTATAAACATGGAAATATCTCCACCGCTATCTGTATAAACATGGAAATAGTGTCACCGCTATCTGTATAAACATGGAAATATCTACACTGCTATCTCTATAAACTTGGAAATGTCTACACCGCTATCTGCATAAACATGTAAATATCTACACAGCCATCTCTATAAACATGGAAATATCTTCACCACCATCTGTATAAACAGGGAAATAACTACACAGTCATCTGTATAAACCTGGAAATATCTACACCACTATCTATATAAACATGAAAATATCTACACTGCCATCTGTATAAACATGTAAATATCTACACAGCCATCTCTATAAACATGGAAATATCTACACCGCTATCTGTATGAACATGGAAATAGCCACACCGCTATCTGTATTAACATGGAAATATCTACACCGCCATCTGTAAAACATGGAAATATCTACACAGTCATCTGTATAAACATGGAAATATGTACACCTCCATCTGTATAAAGATGGAAATATCAACACTGCCATCTGTATACACATGGAAATATCCACACAGCCATCTGTATAAACATGGAAATATCTACACCGCTATCTTCATAAACATGGAGATACCTACACCGCAATCAATATAAACATGGAAATATTTACACCATTATCTGTCTAAACATGGAAATATCTACACTGCCATCTGTATAAGTATGTAAATATCTACACAGCCATCTCTATAAACATGGAAATATCTACACCGCTATCTGTATAAACATGGAATTATCTACACCGCCATATGTAAAAACATGGAAATACCTACACAGTCATCTGTATAAACCTGGAAATATCTACACCTCCATCTGTATAAACATGGAAATATCTACACTGCCATCTGTATAAATATGTAAATAACTACACAGCCATCTCTATAAACATGGAAATATGTACACCGCCATCTGTATAAACATGGAAATAGCCACACAGCTATCTGTATAAACATGGAAATATCTACACCGCTATCTCTATAAACATGGAAATATCTGCACCGCTATCTGTATAAACATGGATATATCTCCACCGCTATCTGTATAAACATGGAAATATCTACACCGCTATCTGTATAAACATGGAAATAGTGACACCGCTATCTGTATAAATATGGAAATATCTACACCGCTATCTCTATAATCATGGAAATGTCTACACCGCTATCTGTATAAACATGGAAATATCTACATGGCTATCTCTATAAACATGGAAATAGTGACACCGCTATCTGTATAAATATGGAAATATCTACACCGCTATCTCTATAATCATGGAAATGTCTACACCGCTATCTGTATAAACATGGAAATATCTACATGGCTATCTCTATAAACATGGAAATATCTACACCACCATCTGTATAAACATGGAAATACCTACACAGTCATCGGTATAAACTTGGAAATATCTGCACCACTATCTGTATAAACATGGAAATATCTACACTGCCATCTGTATAAACATGTAAATAACTACACATCCATCTCTATAAACATGGAAATATCTACGCCGCTATCTGTATAAACATGGAAATAGCCACACCACTATCTGTATAAACATGGAAATATCTACACCGCCATCTGTATAAACATGGAACTACCTACACAGTCATCTGTATAAACATGGAAATATCTACACCACAGTGTGTACAAACATGGAAATATCTACACTGCCATCTGTATAAACATGGAAATATCTACACAGCCATCTCTATAAACATGGAAATATCTACACTGCTATCTGTATAAACATGGAAATAGCCACACCGCTATCTGTATAAACACGGAAATATCTACACCGACATGTGTAAAAATATGAAAATATCTACACAGTCATCTGTATAAACATGGAAATACCTCCACCGCTATCTGTATAAACATGGAAATATCTACACCGCCATCTGTAAAAACATGGAAATATCTACATAGTCATCTGCATAAACTTGGAAATATCTACACCTCCATCTTTATAAACATGGAAATATCTATACTGCCATCTGTATACACATGGAAATATCTACACAGCCATCTTTATAAACATGGAAATATCTACACCATTATCTGTCTAAACATGGAAATATCTACACTGCCATCTATGTAAATTTGTAAATATCTACACAGCCATCTCTATAAACGTGGAAATATCTACACCGCTATCTGTATAAACAGGGAAATATCCACACAGCTATTTGTATAAACATGGAAATATATACACTGCTATCTCTATAAACATGGAAATATCTCCAACGCTATCTGTATAAACATGGAAATATCTCCACCGCTATCTGTATAAACATGGAAATATCTCCAACGCTATCTGCATAAACATGGAAATAGCCAAACAACTATCTGTATAATCATGGAAATATCTACACCGCTATCTCTATAAACATGGAAATACCTACACCGCTATCTGTATAAACATGGAAATATCTACACCATTATCTGTCTAAACATGGAAATATCTACACTGCCATCTGTATAAATATGTAAATATCTACACAGCCATCTCTATAAACATGAAAATATCTACACCGCTATCTGTATAAACGTGGAAATAGCCACACAGCTATCTGTATATATATGGAAATATATACACTGCTATATCTATTAACATGGAAATACCACCACCGCTATCTGTATAAACATGGAAATATCTCCCCCGCTACCTGTATAAACATGGAAATATCTCCACCGCTATCTGTATAAACTTGGAAATAGTGAAACCACTATCTGTATAAATATGGAAATATCTACACCGCTATCTCTATAAACATGGAAATGTCTACACCACTATCTGTATAAACATGGAAATATCTACATGGCTGTCTCTATAAACATGGAAATATCTTCACCGCCATCTGTATAAACATGGAAATAACTACACAGTCATTTGTATAAACCTGGAAATATCTACACCTCTATCTGTATAAACATGAAAATATCTACACTGCCATCTGAATAAACATGGAAATATCTACACCGCTATCTCTAGTAACATGGAAATACCTACACCGCAATCTGTATAAACATGGAAATATCTACAACATTATCTGTCTAAACATGGAAATATCTACACTGCCATCTGTATAAATATGTAAATATCTACACAGCCGTCTCTATAAACATGCAAATATCTACACCGCTATCTGAATAAACATGGAAATAGCCACACAGCTATCTGTATAAACATGGAAATATCTACACCGCTATCTGTATAAACATGGAAACATCTCCACCACTATCTGTATAAACATGGAAATATCTCCACCGCTATCTGTATAAACTTGGAAATAGTGACACCACTATCTGTATAAATATGGAAATATCTACAACGCTATCTCTATAAACATGGAAATGTCTACACCGCTATCTGTATAAACATGGAAATATCTACATGGCTGTCTCAAATATCTTCACCGCCGTCTGTATAAACATGGAAATAACTACACAGTCATCTGTATAAACCTGGAAATATCTACACCACTATCTGTATAAACATGAAAATATCTACACTGCCATCTGTATAAACATGTAAATATCTACATAGCCATGTCTATAAACATGGAAATAACTCCACCGCTACCTGTATAAACACGGAAATATCTCCAACGCTATCTGTATAAACATGGAAATAGCCAATCAGCTATCAGTATAAACATGGAAGTAGCCACACCGCTATCTGTATAAGCATGGAAATATCTACACCGCCATCTGTATAAACATGGAAATATCTACACCTCCATCAGTATAAACATGGAAATATCTCGAACGCTATCTGTATAAACATGGAAATAGGCACAGAGCTATCTGTATAAACATGGAAATATCTACAACGCTATCTCTATATACATAGAAATAACTCCATCGCTGTCTGTATAAACATGGAAATAGCCACACCGCTATCTGTATAAGCATGGAAATATGTACACTGCCATCTGTAAAAACATGGAAATATGTACACAGTCATCTGTATAAACATGGAAATATCTACACATCCATCTGTATAAACATGGAAATATCTACACTGCCATCTGTATACACATGGAAGTATCTATACAGCCATCTGTATAAACATGGAAATACCTACACCGCTATCTCTATATACATGGAAATACCTACATCGCAATCTGTATAAACATGGAAATATCTACACCATTATCTGTCTAAACATGGAAATATCTACACTGCCATCTGTATAAATATGTAAATATCTACACAGCCATCTCTATAAACATGGAAATATCTACACCGCTATCTGTATAAACATGGAAATAGCCACACAGCTATCTGTATAAACATGTTAATATATACACTGCTAACTCTATAAACATGGAAATATCTCCACCGCTATCTGTATAAACATGGAAATATCTCCACCGCTATCTGTATAAACATGGAAATATCGCCAACGCTATCTGTATGAACATGGAAATCCCACACAGCTATCTGTATAATCATGGAAATGTCAACACCGCTATCTCTATAAACATGGAAATATCTCCACCGCAATCTGTATAAACATGGAAATATCTCCACCTCTATCTGTGTAAACATGGAAATAGTGACACCGCTATCTGTATAAACATTGAAACATCTACACCGCTATCTCTATAAACTTGGAAATGTCTACACCGCTATCTGCATAAACATGGAAATATCTACACAGCCATCTCTATAAACATGGAAATATCCTCACCGCCATCTGTATAAACAGGGAAATAACTACACAGTCATCTGTATAAACCTGGGAATATCTACACCACTATCTGTATAAACATGAAAATATCTACACTGCCATCTGTATAAACATGTAAATAAATACACAGACATCTCTATAAACATGGAAATATCTACACCGCTATCTGTATGAACATGGAAATAGCCACACCGCTATCTGTATTAACATGGAAATATCTACACCGCCATCTGTAAAACATGGAAATATCTACACAGTCATCTGTATAAACATGGAAATATCTACACCTCCATCTGTATAAACATGGAAATATCTACACTGCCATCTGTATACACATGGATATATCCACACAGCCATCTGTATAAACATGGAAATATCTACACCGCTATCTCTATAAACATGGAAATACCAACACTGCAATCAATATAAACATGGAAATATTTACACCATTATCTGTCTAAACATGGAAATATCTACACTGCCATCTGTATAAGTTTGTAAATATCTACACAGCCATCTCTGTAAACTTGGAAATATCTACACCGCTATCTGTATAAACATGGAAATAGCCACACAGCTATCTGTATAAACATGGAAATATCTACAACGCCATCTGTAAAAACATGGAAATACCTACACAGTCATCTGTATAAACATGGAAATATCTACACCTCCATCTGTATAAACATGGAAATGTCTACAACGCTATCTGTATAAACATGGAAATATCTCCACCGCTATCTGTATAAACATGGAAATATCTCCAACGCTATCTGCATAAACATGGAAATAGCCACACAGCTATCTGTATAAACATGGAAATATCTACACCGCTATCTCTATAAACATGGAAATATCTGCACCGCTATCTGTATAAACATGGATATATCTCCACCGCTATCTGTATAAACATGGAAATATCTACACCGCTATCTGTATAAACATGGAAATAGTGACACCGCTATCCGTATAATTATGGAAATATCTACACCGCTATCTCTATAATCATGGAAATGTCTACACCGCTATCTGTATAAACATGGAAATATCTACATGGCTTTCTCTATAAACATGGAAATATCTACACCACCATCTGTATAAACATGGAAATACCTACACAGTCATCTGTATAAACCTGGAAATATCTACACCACTATCTGTATAAACATGGAAATGTCTACACTGCCATCTGTATAAACATGTAAATATCTACACACCCATCTCTAACAACATGGAAATATCTACGCCGCTATCTGTATAAACATGGAAATAGCCACACCGCTATCTGTATAAACATGGAAATATCTACACCGCCATGTGTATAAACATGGAAATACCTACACAGTCATCTGTATAAACATGGAAATATCTACACCACTGTCTGTACAAACATGGAAATATCTACACTGCCACCTGTATAAACATGGAAATATCTACACAGCCATCTCTATAAACATGGAAATATCTACACTGCTATCTGTACAAACACGGAAATATCTACACCGACATGTGTAAAAATAAGAAAATATCTACACAGTCATCTGTATGAACATGGAAATATCTCCACCGCTATCTGTATAAACATGGAAATATCTACACCGCCATCTGTATAAAAATGGAAGTAACTAGACAGTCATCTGTATAAATATGGAAATATGTACACCGCTGTCTGTATAAACATGGAGATATCTGCACAGCCATCTGCATAAACATGGAAATATCTACACCGCCATCTGTATAAACATGGAAATATCTCCAACGCTATCTGTATAAACTTGGAAATAGCCACACAGCTATCTGTATAAACATGGAAATATCTACACGGCTATTTCTATAAACATGAGAATATCTCCACCGATATCTGTATAAACATGGAAATATCTACACCGCTATCTGTATAAACATGGAAATAGTGACACCGCTATCTGTATACATAAGGAAATATCTACACCGCTATCTCTATAAACATGGAAATGACTACACCGCTAACTGTGAAAACATGGAAATATCTACATGGCTGTCTCTATAAACATGGAAATATCTTCACCGCCATCTGTATAAACATGGAAATAACTACACAGTCATCTGCATAAACCTGGAAATATCTACACCACTATCGGTATAAACATGAAAATATCTACACTGCCATCTGTATAAACATGTAAATATCTACATAGCCATCTGTATAAACATGGAAATATCTACACCGCTATCTGTATAAACATGGAAATATCTACACCGCCATCTGTAAAAACGTGGAAATATCTACACAGTCATCTGTATAAACATGGAAATATCTACACCATTATCTGTCTACACATGGAAATATCTACACTGCCATGTATGTAAATTTGTAAATATCTACACAGCCATCTCTATAAACATGGAAATATCTACACCGCTATCTGTATAAACAGGGAAATAGCCACACAGCTATTTGTATAAACATGGAAATATATACACTGTTATCTCTATAAACATGGAAATATCTCCAACGCTATCTGTATAAACATGGAAATATCTCCACCGCTATCTGTATAAACATGGAAATATCTCCAACGCTATCTGCATAAACATGGAAATAGCCACACAACTATCTGTATAAACATGGAAATATCTACACCGCTATCTCTATAAACATGGAAATATCTGCACCGCTATCTGTATAAACATGGATATATCTCCACTGCTATCTGTATAAACATGGAAATATCTACACCGCTATCTGTATAAACATGGAAATAGTGACACAGCTATCTGTATAAATATGGAAATATCTACACCGCTCTCTCTATAATCATGGAAATGTCTACACCGCTATCTGTATAAACATGGAAATATCTACATGGCTTTCTCTATAAACATGGAAATATCTACACCACCATCTGTATAAACATGGAAATACCTACACAGTCATCGGTATAAACCTGGAAATATCTACACCACTATCTGTATAAACATGGAAATATCTACACCGCCATCTGTATAAAAATGGAAATAACTAGACAGTCATCTGTATAAATATGGAAATTTGTACACCGCTATCTGTATAAACATGGAAATATCTGCACCGCCATCTGCATAAACATGGAAATATCTACACCGCCATCTGTATAAACATGGAAATATCTCCAACGCTATCTGTATAAACTTGGAAATAGCCACACAGCTATCTGTATAAACATGGAAATATCTACACCGCTATTTCTATAAACATGAGAATATCTCCACCGATATCTGTATAAACATGGAAATATCTCCACCGCTATCTGTATAAACATGGAAATATCTCCACCGCTATCTGAATACATAAGGAAATATCTACACCGCTATCTCTATAAACATGGAAATGTCTGCACCGCTATCTGTGAAAACATGGAAATATCTACAAGGCTGTCTCTATAAACATGGAAATATCTTCACTGCCATCTGTATAAACATGGAAACAACTACACAGTCATCTGCATAAACCTGGAAATATCTACACCACTATCTGTATAAACATGAAAATATCTACACTGCCATCTGTATAAACATGTAAATATCTACACAGCCATCTCTATAAACATGGAAATATCTACACCGCTATCTGTATAAACATGGAAATAGCCACACCGCTATCTGTATAAACATGGAAATATCTACACCGCCATCTGTAAAAACATGGAAATATCTACACAGTCATCTCTATAAACATGGAAATATCTATACCTCCATCTTTATTATCATGGAAATATCTATACTGCCATCTGTATACACATGGAAATATCTACACAGCCATCTGTATAAACATGGAAATATCTACACCATTATCTGTCTAAACATGGAAATATCTACATTGCCATCTATGTAAATATGTAAATATCTACAAAGCCATCTCTATAAACATGGAAATATCTACACCGCTATCTGTATAAACAGGGAAATAGCCACACAGCTATTTGTATAAACATGGAAATATATACACTGCTATCTCTATAAACATGGAAATATCTGCACCGCTATCTGATTAAACATGGAAATATCTACACAGTCATCTGCATAAACATGGAAATATCTACACCTCCATCTGTATAAACATGGAATTATCTCCAAAGCTATCTGTATAAACATGGAAATAGCCACAGAGCTATCTGTATAAACATGGAAATATCTACAACGCTATCTCTATAAACATGGAAATACCTCCATCGCTATCTGTATAAACATGGAAGTAGCCACACCGCTATCTGTATAAGCATGGAAATGTGTACACTGCCATCTGTAAAAACATGGAAATATGTACACAGTCATCTGTATAAACATGGAAATATCTACACATCCATCTGTATAAACATGGAAATATCTACACTGCCATCTGTATACACATGGAAATATCTATACAGCCATCTGCATAAACATGGAAATATCTACGCCGCTATCTCTATAAACATGGAAATACCTACATCGCAATCTGAATAAACATGGAAATATCTACACCATTATCTGTCTAAACATGGAAATATCTACACTGCCATCTGTATTAATATGTAAATATCTACACAGCCATCTCTATAAACATGGAAATATCTACACCGCTATCTGTATAAACATGGAAATAGCCACACAGCTATCTGTATAAACATGTTAATATATACACTGCTATCTCTATAAACATGGAAATATCTCCACCGCTATCTGTATAAACATGGAAATATCTCCACCGCTATCTGTATAAACATGGAAATATCGCCAACGCTATCTGTATGAACATGGAAATCGCCACACAGCTATCTGTATAAACATGGAAATGTCTACACCGTTATCTCTATAAACATGGAAATATCTCCAACGCAATCTGTATAAACATGGAAATATCTCCACCGCTATCTGTATAACCATGGAAATAGTGACACCGCTATCTGCATAAACATGGAAATATCTACACCGCTATCTCTATAAACTTGGAAATGTCTACACCGCTATCTGTATAAACATGGAAATATCTACACAGCCATCTCTTTAAACATGGAAATATCTTCACCGCCATCTGTATAAACAGGGAAATAACTACACAGTCATCTGTATAAACCTGGACATATCTACACCTCCATCTTTATAAACATGGAAATATCTATACTGCCATCTGTATACACATGGAAATATCTACACAGCCATCTGTATAAACATGGAAATATCTACACCATTATCTGTCTAAACATGGAAATATCTAAACTGCCATCTATATAAATATGTAAATATCTACACAGCCATCTCTATAAACATGTAAATATCTACACCGCTATCTGTTTAAACAGGGAAATAGCCACACAGCTATTTGTATAAACATGGAAATATATACACTGCTATCTCTATAAACATGGAAATATCTCCACCGCTATCTGTATAAACATGGAAATATCTCCACCGCCATCTGTATAAACATGTAAATATTTACACATCCATCTCTATAAACATGGAAATATCTACGCCGCTATCTGTATAAACATGGAAATAGCCACACCGCTATCTGTATAAACATGGAAATATCTACACCGCCATCTTTATAAACATGGAAATACCTACACAGTCATCTGTATAAACATGGAAATACCTACACCACTGTCTGTACAAACATGGAAATATCTACACTGCCATCTGTATAAACATGGAAATATCTACACAGCCATCTCTATAAACATGGAAATATCTACACTGCTATCTGTATAAACACGGAAATATCTACACCGACATGTGTAAAAATATGAAAATATCTACACAGTCATCTGTATAAACATGGAAATATCTCCACCGCTATCTGTATAAACATGGAAATATCTACACCGCCATCTGTATAAAAATGAAAATAACTAGACAGTCATCTGTATAAATATGGAAATATGTACACCGCTATCTGTATAAACATGGAAATATCTGCACCGCCATCTGCATAAACATCGAAATATCTACACCGCCATCTGTATAAACATGGAAATATCTCCAACGCTATCTGTATAAACTTGGAAATAGCCACACAGCTATCTGTATAAACATGGAAATATCTACACCGCTATTTCTATAAACATGAGAATATCTCCACCGATATCTGTATAAACATGGAAATATCTCCACCGCTATCTGTATAAACATGGAAATAGTGACACCGCTATTTGTATACATAAGGAAATAACTACACCGAATATCTCTATAAACATGGAAATGTCTACACCGCTATCTGTGAAAACTTGGAAACAACTACATGACTGTCTCTATAAACATGGAATTATCTTCACCGCCATCTGTATAAACATGGAAATAACTTCACAGTCATCTGCATACACCTGGAAATACCTACACTGCTATCTGTATAAACATGGAAATAGCAACACCGCTATCTGTATAAACACGGAAATATCTACACCGACATGTGTAAAAATATGAAAATATCTACACAGTCATCTGTATAAACATGGAAATATCTCCACCGCTACCTGTATAAACATGGAAATATCTTCACCGCCATCTGTAAAAACATGGAAATATCTACATAGTCATCTGTATAAACATGGAAATATCTACACCTCCATCTTTATAAACATGGAAATAACTATACTGCCATCTGTATACACATGGAAATATCTACTCAGCCATCTGTATAAACATGGAAATATCTACACCATTATCTGTCTAAACATGGAATTATCTAAACTGCCATCTATATACATATGTAAATATCTACACAGCCATCTCTATAAACATGGAAATATCTACACCGCTATCTGTTTAAACAGGGAAATAGCCACACAGCTATTTGTATAAACATGGAAATATATACAATGATATCTCTATAAACATGGAAATATCTTCACCGCTATCTGTATAAAGATGGAAATATCTCCACCGCCATCTGTATAAACATGTAAATATCTACACATCCATCTCTATAAACATGGAAATATCTACGCCGCTATCTGTATAAACATGGAAATAGCCACAGCGCTATCTGTATAAACATGGAAATATCTACACCGCGATCTGTATAAACATGGAAATACCTACACAGTCATCTGTATAAACATGGAAATATCTACACCACTGTCTGTACAAACATGGAAATATCTACACTGCCATCTGTATAAACATGGAAATATCTACACAGCCAAATCTATAAACATGGAAATATCTACACAGCTATCTGTATAAACACGGAAATATCTACACCGACATGTGTAAAAATATGAAAATATCTACACAGTCATCTGTATAAACATGGAAATATCTACACCGCCATCTGTATAAAAATGGAAATAGCTAGACAGTCATCTCTAAATATGGAAATATGTACACCGCTATCTGTATAAACATGGAAATATCTGCACCACCATCTGTATAAACATGGAAATACCTCCAACGCTATCTGTATAACTTGGAAATAGCCACACAGCTATCTGTTTAAACATGGAAATATCTACACCGCTATTTCTATAAACATGGGAATATCTCCACCGATATCTGTATAAACATGGAAATATCTCTACCGCTGTCTGTATAAACATGGAAATAGTGACACCGCTATCTGTATACATAAGGAAATATCTACACCGCTATCTCTATAAACATGGAAATGTCTACACCGATATCTGTGAAAACATGGAAATATCTACATGGCTGTCTCTATAAACATGGAAATATCTTCACCGCCATCTGTATAAACATGGAAATAACTACACAGTCATCTGCATAAACCTGGAAATATCTACACCACTATCTGTATAAACATGAAAATATCAACACTGCCATCTGTATAAACATGTAAATATCTACACAGCCATCTCTATAAACATGGAAATATCTACACTGCTATCTGTATAAACATGGAAATAGCCACACCGCTATCTGTATAAACATGGAAATATCTACACCGCCATCTGTAAAAACATGGAAATATCTACACAGTCATCTGTATAAACATGGAAATATCGACACCTCCATTTTATAAACATGGAAATATCTATACTGCCATCTGAATACACATGGAAATATCTACACAGCCATCTGTATAAACATGGAAATATCTACACCATTATCTGTCTAAACATGGAAATATCTACACTGCCATCTATGTAAATTTGTAAATATCTACACAGCCATCTCTATAAACATGGAAATATCTAAACCGCTATCTGTATAAACATGGAAATAGCCACACAGCTATCTGTATATACACGGAAATATATACACTGCTATATCTATAAACATGGAAATATCACCACCGCTATCTGTATAAACATGGAAATATCTCCCTCGCTATCTGTATAAACATGGAAATATCTCCAGCGCTATCTGTATGAACATGGAAATCGCCACACAGCTATCTGTATAAACATGGAAATATCTACACCACTATCTCTATAAACATGGAAATACCTACACCGCAATCTGTATAAACATGGAAATATCTACACCATTATCTGTCTAAACATGGAAATATCTACACTGCCATCTGTATAAATATGTAAATATCTACACAGCCATCTCTATAAACATGGAAATATCTACACCGCTATCTGTATAAACATGGAAATAGCCACTCAGATATCTGTATAAACATGGAAATATATACACTGCTATCTCTATAAACATGGAAATATCTCCACTGCTATCTGTATAAACATGGAAATATCTCCAACGCTATCTGTATAAACATGGAAATAGCCACACACCTATCTGTATAAACATGGAAATATCCACACCGCTATCTCTATAAACATGGAAATATCTCCACCGCTATCTGTATAAACATGGAAATATCTCCGCCGCAATCTGTATAAACATGGAAATATCTACAACATTATCTGTCTAAACATGGAAATATCTACACTGCCATCTGTATAAATTTGTAAATATATACACAGCCATGTCTATAAACATGGAAATATCTAAACCGCTATCTGTATAAACATGGAAATATCTACACCGCTATCTCTATAAACATGGAAATATCTCCACCACTATCTGTATAAACGTGGAAATATCTACACAGTCATCTGTATAAACATGGAAATATCTCCACCGCTATCTGTATAAACATGGAAATAACTACACCGCCATCTGTATAAAATGGAAATAACTACACAGTCATCTGTATAAATATGGAAATATGTACACCGCTATCTGTATAAACATGGAAATATCTGCACCGCCATCTGCATAAACATGGAAATATCTACACCGCCATCTGTATAAACATGGAAATATCTCCAAAGCTATCTGTATAAACATGGAAATAGCCACACAGCTATATGAATAAACATGGAAATATCTACATCGCTATCTCTATAAACATGGAAATATCTCCAACGCTATCTGTATAAACATGGAAATATCTCCACCTCTATCTGTATAAACATGGAAATAGTAACACCTCTATCTGTATTAATATGAAAATATCTACACCGCTATCTCTATAAACATGGAAATTTCTACACCGCTATCTGTATAAACATGGAAATATCTACATGGCTGTCTCTATAAACATGGAAATATCTTCACCGCCATCTGTATAAACATGGAAATAACTACACAGTCATCTGTATAAACCTGGAAATATCTACACCACTATCAAAATAAACATGAAAATATCTACACTGCCATCTGTATAAAGATGTAAATATCTACGCAGCCATCTCTATAAACATGGAAATATCTCCACAGCTATCTGTATAAACTTGGAAATAGCCACACCGCTATCTGTATAAACATGGAAATATCTACACAGTCATCTGTATAAACATGGAAATATCTACACCTCCATCTGTATAAACATGGAAATAACTACACTGCCATCTGTATACTCGTGGAAATATCTACACAGCCATCTGTATAAACATGGAAATATCTACACCGCTATCTGTATAAACATGGAAATACCTACACCGCAATCTGTATAAACTTGGAAATATCTACACCATTATCTGTCTAAACATGGAAATATCTACACTGCCATCTTTAAAAATATGTAAATATCTACACAGCCATCTCTATAAACATGGAAATATCTACACCGCTATCTGTATAAACATGGAAATAGCCACACAGCAATCTGTATAAACATGTTAATATATACACTGCTATCTCTTTAAACATGGAAATATCTCCACCGCTATCTGTATAAACATGGAAATATCTCCACCGCTATCTGTATAAACATGGAAATATCTGCAACGCTATCTGTATGAACATGGAAATCGCCACACAGCTATCTGTATAAACATGGAAATGTCTACACCGCTATCTCTATAAACATGGAAATATCTCCACCGCTATCTGTATAAACATGGAAATATCTACACCGCTATCTGTATAAACATGGAAATAGTGACACCGCTATCTGTATAAATATGGAAATATCTACACCACTATCTCTATAAACATGGAAATGTCTACACCGCTATCTGTATAAACATGGAAATATCTACACGGCTATCTCTATAAACATGGAAATATCTACACCACCATCTGTATAAACATGGAAATACCTACACAGTCATCGGTATAAACCTGGAAATATCTACACCACTATCTGTAAAAACATGGAAATATCTACACTGCCATCTGTATAAACATGTAAATATCTACACATCCATCTCTATAAACACGGAAATATCTACGCCGCTATCTGTATAAACATGGAAATAGCCACACCGCTATCTTTATAAACATGGAAATATCTACACCGCCATCTGTATAAACATGGAACTACCTACACAGTCATCTGTATAAACATGGAAATATCTACACCACTGTCTGTACAAACATGGAAATATCTACACTGCCATCTTTATAAACATGGAAATATCTACACAGCCATCTCTATAAACATGGAAATATCTACACTGCTATCTGTATAAACATGGAAATAGCCACACCGCTATCTGTATAAACACGGAAATATCTACACCGACATGTGTAAAAATATGAAAATATCTACACAGTCATCTGTATAAACATGGAAATATCTCCACCGCTATCTGTATAAACATGGAAATATCTACACCGCCATCTGTATAAACATGGAAATACCTACACAGTCAACTGTATAAACATGGAAATATCTACACAACTGTCTGTACAAACATGGAAATATCTACACTGCCATCTGTATAAACATGGAAATATCTACACAGCCATCTCTATAAACATGGAAATATCTACACTGCTATCTGTATAAACAAGGAAATATCTACACCGACATGTGTAAAAATATGAAAATATCTACACAGTCATCTGTATGAACATGGAAATATCTCCACCGCTATCTGTATAAGCATGGTAATATCTACACCGCCATCTGTATAAAAATGCAAATAACTACACAGTCATCTGTATAAATATGGAAATATGTACACCGCTATTTGTATAAACATGGAAATATCTGCACCGCCATCTGCATAAACATGGAAATATCTACACCACCATCTATATAAACATGGAAATATCTCCAACGCTATCTGTATAAACTTGGAAATAGCCACACAGCTATCTGTATAAACATGGAAATATCTACACCGCTATTTCTATAAACATGGGAATATCTCCACCGATATCTGTATAAACATGGAAATATCTCCACCGCTATCTGTATAAACATGGAAATAGTGACACCGCTATCTGTATACATAAGGAAATATCTACGCCACTATCTCTATAAACATGGAAATCTCTACACCGCTATCTGTGAAAACATGGAAATATCTACATGGCTGTCTCTATAAACATGGAAATATCTTCACCGCCATCTGTATAAACATGGAAATAACTACACAGTCATCTGCATAAACCTGGAAATATCTACACCACTATCTGTATAAGCATGAAAATATCTACACTGCCATCTGTATAAACATGTAAATCTCTACACAGCCATCTCTATAAACATGGAAATATCTACACCGCTATCTGTATAAACGTGGAAATAGCCACACCGCTATCTGTATAAACGTGGAAATATCTACACCGCCATCTGTAAAAACATGGAAATATCTACACAGGCATCTGTATAAACATGGAAATATCTACACCTCCATCTTTATAAACATGGAAATATCTATACTGCCATCTGTCTACACATGGAAATATCTACACAGCCATCTATATAAACGTGGAAATATCTACACCATTATCTGTCTAAACATGGAAATATCTACACTGCCATCTATGTAAATTTGTAAATATCTAAACAGCCATCTCTATAAACATGGAAATATCTACACCGCTATCTGTATAAACAGGGAAATAGCCACACAGCTATTTGTATAAACATGGAAATATATACACTGCTATCTCTATAAACATGGAAATATCTACACCGGTATCTGTATAAAGATGGAAATATCTCCACCGCTATCTGTATGAACATGGAAATATCTCCAACGCTATCTGCATAAACATGGAAATAGCCACACAACTATTTGTATAAACATGGAAATATCTACACCACTATCTCTATAAACATGGAAATACCTACACCGCAATCTGTATAAACATGGAAATATCTACACCATTATCTGTCTAAACATGGAAATATCTACACTGCCATCTGTATAAATATGTAAATATCTACACAGCCATCTCTATAAACATGGAAATATCTACACCGCTATCTGTATAAACATGGAAATAGCCACTCAGATATCTGTATAAACATGGAAATATATACACTGCTATCTCTATAAACATGGAAATATCTCCACCGCTATCTGTATAAACATGGACATATCTCCACCGCTATCTGTATAAACATGGAAATATCTCCAACGCTATCTGTATAAACATGGAAATAGCCACACAGCTATCTGTATAAACATGGAAATATCTACACCGCTATCTCTATAAACATGGAAATATCTCCACCGCTATCTGTATAAACATGGAAATAGCCACACCGCTATCTGTGTAAACATGGAAATATCTACACCGCCATCTGTAAAAACATGGAAATATCTACACAGTCATCTGTATAAACATTGAACTATCTACACCATTATCTGTCTAAACATGGAAATATCTACACTGCCATCTGTATAAATATGTAAATATCTACACAGCCATCTCTATAAACATGAAAATATCTACACCGCTATCTGTAGTAACATGGAAATAGCCACACAGCTATCTGTATATACCTGGAAATATATACACTGCTATATCTATAAACATGGAAATATCACCACCGCTATTTGTATAAACATGGAAATATCTCCCACGCTATCTGTATAAACATGGAAATATCTCCAGCGCTATCTGTATGAACATGGAAATCGCCACACAGCTATCTGTATAAACATGGAAATATCTACACCGCTGTCTCTATAAACATGGAAATACCTCCACTGCTATCTGTATAAACATGGAAATATCTCCACCGTCATCTGTATAAACATGGAAATAAGTACACAGTCATTTGTATAAACCTGGAAATATCTACACCACTATCTGTATAAACATGAAAATATCTACACTGCCATCTGTATAAACATGGAAATATCTACACCGCTATCTCTAGAAACATGGAAATACCTACACCGCAATCTGTATAAACATGGAAATATCTACAACATTATCTGTCTAAACATGGAAATATCTACACTGCCATCTGTATAAATATGTAAATATCTACACAGCCATCTCTATAAACATGGAAATATCTACACCGCTATCTGTATAAACATGGAAATAGCCACACAGCTATCTGTATAAACATGGAAATATCTCCACCGCTATCTGTATAAACATGGAAATATCTCCACCACTATCTGTATAAACGTGGAAATATCTCCACCGCTATCAGTATAAACATGGAAATAGTGACACCGCTATCTGTATAAATATGGAAATATCTACACCGCTGTCTCTATAAACATGGAAATGTCTACACCGCTATCTGTATAAACATGGAAATATCTACATGGCTGTCTCTATAATCATGGAAATATCTTCACCGCCATCTGTGTAAACATGGAAATAACTACACAGTCATCTGTATAAACCTGGAAATATCTACACCACTATCTGTATAAACATGAAAATATCTACACTGCCATCTGTATAAACATGTAAATATCTACACAGCCATCTCTATAAACATGGAAATATCTACACCGCTATCTGTATGAACATGGAAATAGCCACACCGCTATCTGTATTAACATGGAAATATCTACACCGCCATCTGTAAAACATGGAAATATCTACACAGTCATCTGTATAAACATGGAAATATCTACACCTCCATCTGTATAAACATGGAAATATCTACACTGCCATCTGTATACACATGGAAATATCCACACAGCCATCTGTATAAACATGGAAATATCTACACCGCTATCCCTATAAACATGGAAATACCTACACCGCAATTAATATAAACTTGGAAATATTTACACCATTATCAGTCTAAACATGGAAATATCTACACTGCCATCTGTATAAGTATGTAAATATCTACACAGCCATCTCTATAAATATGGAAATATCTACACCGCTATCTGTATAAACATGGAAATAGCCACACATATATCTGTATAAACATGGAAATATATACACTGCTATCTCTATAAACATGGAAATATCTCCACCGCTATCTGTATAAACATGGAAATATATCCACCGCTATCTGTATAAACATTTAAATATCTACACCGCCATCTGTAAAAACATGGAAATACCTACACAGTCATCTGTATAAACATGGAAATAACTACAACTCCATCTGTATAAACATGGAAATATCTACACTGCCATCTGTATAAATATGTAAATACCTACACAGCCATCTCTATAAACATGGAAATATGTACACCGCTATCTGGATAAACATGGAAATAGCCACACAGCTATCTGTATAAACATGGAAATATCTACACCGCTATCTCTATAAACATGGAAATATCTGCACCGCTATCTGTATAAACATGGATATATCTCCACCGCTATCTGTATAAACATGGAATTATCTACACCGCTATCTTTATAAACCTGGTAATAGTGACACCGCTATCTGTATAAATATGGAAATATCTACACCACTATCTCTATAATCATGGAAATGTCTACACCGCTATCTGAATAAACATGGAAATATCTACACTACTATCTGTATAAACATGGAAATATCTACACTGCCATCTGTATAAACATGGAAATATCTACACTGCCATCTGTATAAACATGTAAATATCTACACATCCATCTCTATGAACATGGAAATATCTACGCCGCTATCTGTATAAACATGGAAATAGCCACACCGCTATCTGTATAAACATGGAAATATCTACACCTCCATATGTTTAAACATGGAAATACCTACACAGTCATCTGTATAAACATGGAAATATCTACACCTCTGTCTGTACAAACATGGAAATATCTACACTGCCATCTGTATAAACATGGAAATATCTACACAGCCATTTCTATAAACATGGAAATATCTACATTGCTATCTGTATAAACATGGAAATAGCCACACCGCTATCTGTATAAACACGGAAATATCTACACCGACATGTGTAAAAATATGAAAATATCTACACAGTCATCTGTATAAACATGGAAATATCTCCACCGCTATCTGTATAAACATGGAAATATCTACACCGCCATCTGTAAAAACATGGAAATATCTACACAGTCATCTGTATAAACATGGAAATATCTACAACTCCATCTTTATAAACATGGAAATATCTATACTGCCATCTGTATACACATGGAAATGTCTACACAGCCATCTGTATAACCATGGAAATATCTACACAGCTATCTGTTTAAACAGGGAAATAGCCACACAGCTGTTTGCATAAACATGGAAATATATACACTGCTATCACTATAAACGTGGAAATCTCTCCACCGCTATCTGTATAAACATGGAAATATCTCCATCGCCATCTGTATAAACATGTATATATCTACACATCCATCTCTATAAACATGGAAATATCTACGCCGCTATCTGTATAAACATGGAAGTAGCCACACCGCTATCTGTATAAACATGGAAATATATACACCGCCATCTGTAAAAACATGGAAATAACTACACAGTCATCTGTATAAACATGGAAATATCTACACCACTGTCTGTACAAACATGGAAATATCTACACTGCCATCTGTATAAACATGGAAATATCTACACAGCCATCTCTATAAACATGGAAATATCTACACTGCTATATTTATAAACACGGACATATCTACACCGACATGTGTAAAAATATGAAAATATCTACACAGTCATCTGTATAAACATGGAAATATCTCCACCGCTATCTGTATAAACATGGAAATATCTACACCGCCATCTGTATACAAATGGAAATAACTAGACAGTCATCTGTATAAATATGGAAATATGTACACCGCTATCTGTATAAACATGGAAATATCTGCACCGCCATCTGCATAAACATGGAAATATCTACACCGCCATCTGTATAAACATGGAAATATCTCCAACGCTATCTGTATAAACTTGGAAATAGCCACACAGCTATCTGTATAAACATGGAAATATCTACACCCCTATTTCTATAAACATGAGAATATCTCCACCGATATCTGTATAAACATGGAAATATCTCCACCGCTATCTGTATAAACATGGAAATAGTGACACCGCTATCTGTATACTTAAGGAAATATCTACACCGCTATCTCTATAAACATGGAAATGTCTACACCGCTATCTGTATAAACATGGAAATAGCCACACAGATATCTGTATAAACATGGAAATATATACACTGTTATCTCTATAAACATGGAAATATCTCCACCGCTATCTGTATAAACATGGACATATCTCCACCGCTATCTGTATAAACATGGAAATATCTCCAACGCTATCTGTATAAACATGGAAATAGCCACACAGCTATCTGTATAAACATGGAAATATCTACACCGCTATCTCTATAAACATGGAAATATCTCCACCGCTATCTGTATAAACATGGAAATAGCCACACCGCTATCTGTATAAACATGGAAATATCTACACCGCCATCTGTAAAAACATGGAAATATCTACACAGTCATCTGTATAAACATGGAAATATGTACACCATTATCTGTCTAAACATGGAAATATCTACACTTCCATCTGTATAAATATGTAAATAACTACACAGCCATCTCTATAAACATGAAAATATCTACACCGCTATCTGTATAAACTTGGAAATAGCCACACAGCTATCTGTATGTACATGGAAATATATACACTGCTATATCTATTAATATGGAAATATCACCATCGCTATCTGTATAAACATGGAAATGTCTCCCCCGCTATCTGTATAAACATGGAAATAGCCACACCGTTATCTGTATAAACATGGAAATATCTACACCGCCATCTTAAAAACATGGAAATATCTACACAGTCATCTGTATAAACAAGGAAATATCTACACCTCCATCTGTATAAACATGGAAATATCTACACAGCCATCTGTATGAACATGGAAATATCTACACCGCTATCTGTATAAACATGGAAATACCTACACCGCAATCTGTATAAAGATGGAAATATCTACACCATTATCTGTCTAAACATGGAAATATCTACGCTGCCATCTGTATAAATATGTAAATATCTACACACTCATCTGTATAAACCTTGAAATATCTACACCGCTATCTGTATAAACATGGAAATAGCCACACAGATATCTGTATAAACATGGAAATATACACACTGCTATCTCTATAAACATGGAATTATCTCCACCGCTATCTGTATAAACATGGAAATATATCCACCGCTATCTGTATAAACATGGAAATATCTCCAACGCTATCTGTATAAACATGGACATAGCCACACAGCTACCTGAATAAACATGGAAATATCTACATCGCTATCTCTGTAAACATAGAAATATCTCCACTGCTATCTGTAGAAACATGGAAATAGCCACACCGCTATCTGTATAAACATGGAAATATCTACACCGCCATCTGTAAAAACATGGAAATATCTACACAGACATCTGTATAAACATGGAAATATCTACACCTCCATCTGTATAAACATGGAAATATCTATACTGCCATCTGTATACACATGGAAATACCTACACCGCAATCTGTATAAACATGGAAATATCTACACCTCCATCTGTATAAACATAGAAATATCTACACTGCCATCTGTATACACATGGAAATATCCACACAGCCATCTGAAGAAACATGGAAATGTCTACACCGCTATCTCTATAATCATGGAAATACCTACACCGCAATCTGTATAAACATGGAAATATCTACACCATTATCTGTCTAAACATGGAAATAACTACACTGCCATCAGTATAAATATGTAAATATCTACACAGCCATCTCTATAAACATGGAAATATCTACACCGCTATCTGTATAAACATGGAAATAGCCACACCGCTATCTGTATAAACATGGAAATATCTACACCGCTATCTCTATAAACATGGAAATATCTCCACCGCTATCTGTATAAACATGGAAATATCTCCACCGCTATCTGTATAAACATGGAAATAGTGACACAGCTATCTGTATGAATATGGAAATATCTACACCGCTATCTCTATAAACATGGAAATGTCTACACCGCTATCTGTATAAACATGGAAACATCTACATGGCTGTCTCTATAAACTTGGAAATATCTTCACCGCCATCTGTATAAACATGGAAATAACTACACAGTCATCTGTATAAACCTGGAAATATCTACACCACTATCTGTATAAACATGAAAATATCTACACTGCCATCTGTATAAACATGTAAATATCTACACAGCCATCTCTATAAACATGGAAATATCTACACCGCTATCTGTATGAACATGGAAATAGCCACACCGCTATCTGTATAAACATGGAAATACCTACACCGCCATCTGTAAAAACATGGAAGTATCTACATAGTCATCTGTATACACATGGAAATATCTACACCTCCATCTGTATAAACATGGAAATATCTACACTGCCATCTGTATACACATGGAAATATCCACACAGCCATCTGTATAAACATGGAAATATCTACACCGCTATCTCTATAAACATGGAAATACCTACACCGCAATCTGTATAAACATGGAAATATCTACACCATTATCTGTCTAAACATGGAAATATCTACACTGCCATCTGTATAAATATGTAAATATATACACAGCCATCTCTATAAACATGGAAATATCTACACCGCTATCTGAATAAACATGGAAATATCTACACCGCTATCTCTATACACATGGAAATATCTCCACCGCTATCTGTATAAACATGGAAATATCTACACAGTCATCTGTATAAACATGGAAATATCTCCACCGCTATGTGTATAAACATGGAAATAACTACACCGCCATCTGTCTAAACATGTAAATATCTACACAGCCATCACTATAAACATGGAAATATCTACACTGCTGTCTGTATAAACATGGAAATAGCCACACCGCTATCTGTATAAACATGGAAATAGTGACACCACTATCTGTATAAATATGGAAATATCTACACCGCTATCTCTATAAACATGGAAATGTCTACACCACTATCTGTATAAACATGGAAATATCTACATGGCTGTCTCTATAAACATGGAAATATCTTCACCGCCATCTGTATAAACATGGAAATAACTACACAGTCATTTGTATAAACCTGGAAATATCTACACCACTATCTGTATAAACATGAAAATATCTACACTGCCATCTGTATAAACATGGAAATATGTACACCGCTATCTCTAGAAACATGGAAATACCTACACCGCAATCTGTATAAACATGGAAATATCTACAACATTGTCTGTCTAAACATGGAAATATCTACACTGCCATCTGTATAAATATGTAAATATCTACACAGCCATGTCTATAAACATGGAAATATCTACACCGCCATCTTAAAAACATGGAAATATCTACACAGTCATCTGTATAAACAAGGAAATATCTACACCTCCATCTGTATAAACATGGAAATATCTACACAGCCATCTGTATGAACATGGAAATATCTACACCGCTATCTGTATAAACATGGAAATACCTACAACGCAATCTGTATAAAGATGGAAATATCTACACCATTATCTGTCTAAACATGGAAATATCTACGCTGCCATCTGTATAAATATGTAAATATCTACACACTCATCTGTATAAACCTTGAAATATCTACACCGCTATCTGTATAAACATGGAAATAGCCACACAGATATCTGTATAAACATGGAAATATACACACTGCTATCTCTATAAACATGGAATTATCTCCACCGCTATCTGTATAAACATGGAAATATCTCCACCGCTATCTGTATAAACATGGAAATATCTCCAACGCTATCTGTATAAACATGGACATAGCCACACAGCTACCTAAATAAACATGGAAATATCTACATCGCTATCTCTGTAAACATAGAAATATCTCCACTGCTATCTGTATAAACATGGAAATAGCCACACCGCTATCTGTATAAACATGGAAATATCTACACCGCCATCTGTAAAAACATGGAAATATCTACACAGACATCTGTATAAACATGGAAATATCTACACCTCCATCTGTATAAACATGGAAATATCTATACTGCCATCTGTATACACATGGAAATACCTACACCGCAATCTGTATAAACATGGAAATATCTACACCTCCATCTGTATAAACATAGAAATATCTACACTGCCATCTGTATACACATGGAAATATCCACACAGCCATCTGAAGAAACATGGAAATGTCTACACCGCTATCTCTATAAACATGGAAATACCTACACCGCAATCTGTATAAACATGGAAATATCTACACCATTATCTGTCTAAACATGGAAATAACTACACTGCCATCAGTATAAATATGTAAATATCTACACAGCCATCTCTATAAACATGGAAATATCTACACCGCTATCTGTATAAACATGGAAATAGCCACATCGCTATCTGTATAAACATGGAAATATCTACACCGCTATCTCTATAAACATGGAAATATCTCCACCGCTATCTGTATAAACATGGAAATATCTCCACCGCTATCTGTATAAACATGGAAATAGTGACACCGCTATCTGTATGAATATGGAAATATCTACACCGCTATCTCTATAAACATGGAAATGTCTACACCGCTATCTGTATAAACATGGAAACATCTACATGGCTGTCTCTATAAACTTGGAAATATCTTCACCGCCATCTGTATAAACATGGAAATAACTACACAGTCATCTGTATAAACCTGGAAATATTTACACCCCTATCTGTATAAACATGAAAATATCTACACTGCCATCTGTATAAACATGTAAATATCTACACAGCCATCTCTATAAACATGGAAATATCTACACCGCTATCTGTATGAACATGGAAATAGCCACACCGCTATCTGTATAAACATGGAAATACATACACCGCCATCTGTAAAAACATGGAAATATCTACACAGTCATCTGTATACACATGGAAATATCTACACCCCCATCTGTATAAACATGGAAATATCTACACTGCCATCTGTATACACATGGAAATATCCACACAGCCATCTGTATAAACATGGAAATATCTACACCGCTATCTCTATAAACATGGAAATACCTACACCGCAATCTGTATAAACATGGAAATATCTACACCATTATCTGTCTAAACATGGAAATATCTACACTGCCATCTGTATAAATATGTAAATATATACACAGCCATCTCTATAAACATGGAAATATCTACACCGCTATCTGAATAAACATGGAAATATCTACACCGCTATCTCTATACACATGGAAATATCTCCACCGCTATCTGTATAAACATGGAAATATCTACACAGTCATCTGTATAAACATGGAAATATCTCCACCGCTATGTGTATAAACATGGAAATAACTACACCGCCATCTGTCTAAACATGTAAATATCTACACAGCCATCACTATAAACATGGAAATATCTACACTGCTGTCTGTATAAACATGGAAATAGCCACACCGCTATCTGTATAAACATGGAAATATCTACACCGCCATCTGTATAAAAATGGAAATAACTACACAGTCATCTGTATAAATATGGAAATATGTACACCGCTATCTGTATACACATGGAAATATCTGCACCGCCATCTGCATAAACATGGAAATATCTACACCGCCATCTGTATAAACATGGAAATATCTCCAAAGCTATCTGTATAAACATGGAAATAGCCACACATCAATCTGTATAAACATGGAAATATCTACATCGCTATCTCTATAAACATGGAAATATCTCCACCGCTATCTGTATAAACATGGAAATATCTCCACCTCTATCTGTATAAACATGTAAATATCTACACAGCCATCTCTATAAACATGGAAATATCTCCACAGCTATCTGTATAAACATGGAAAAAACCACAGCGCTATCTGTATAAACATGGAAATATCTACACCGCCATCTGTAAAAACATGGAAATATCTACACAGTCATCAATATAAACATGGAAATATCTACACCTCCATCTGTATTAACATGGAAATATCTACACTGACATCTGTATACACGTGGAAATATCTACACAGCCATCTGTATAAACATGGAAATATCTACACCGCTGTCTGTATAAACATGGAAATACTTACACCGGAATCTGTATAAACATGGAAATATCTACACCATTATCTGTCTAAACATGGAAATATCTGCACTGCCATCTCTATAAATATGTAAATATCTACAGAGCCATCTATATAAACATGGAAATATCTACACCGCTATCTGTATAAACATGGAAATAGCCACACAGATATCTGTATAAACATGGAAATATATACACTGCTATCTCCATAAACATGGAAATATCTCCACCGCTATCTGTATAAACATGGAAATATCTACACTGTCATCTGTATAAACATGGAAATATATCCACCGCTATCTGTATAAACATGGAAATATCTACACCGCCATCTGTATAAAAATGGAAATAACTACACAGTCCTCTGTATAAATATGGAAATATGTACACCGCTATCTGTATAAACATGGAAATATCTGCACCACCATCTGCATAAACATGGAAATATCTACATCGCCATCTGTATAAACATGGAAATATCTCCAAAGCTATCTGTATAAACTTGGAAATAGCCACACAGCTATCTGTAAAAATATGGAAATATCTACATCGCTATCTCTATAAACATGGAAATATCTCCACCGCTATCTGTATAAACATGGAATTATCTCCACCTCTATCTGTATAAACATGGAAATAGTGACACCGCTATCTGTATAAATATGGAAATATCTACACCGCTATCTCTATAAACATGGAAATGTCTACAACGCTATCTGTATAAACATGGAAATATCTACATGGCTGTCTCTATAAACATGGAAATATCTTCACCGCCATCTGTATAAACATGGAAATAACTACACATTCATCTGTATAAACCTGGAAATATCTACACCACTATCTATATAAACATGAAAATATCTATACCGCCATCTGTAAAAACATGTAAATATCTTCACAGCCATCTCTATAAACATGGAAATAGCTCCACCGCTATCTGTATAAACATGGAAATATCTACACCGCCATCTGTAAAAACACGGAAATATCTACACAGTCATCTGTGTAAACATGGAGATATCTACACCTCCATCCGTATAAACATTGAAATATCTACACTGCCATCTGTATACACGTGGAAATATCTACACAGCCATCTGTATAAACATGGAAATATCTACACCGCTATCAGTATAAACATGGAAATACCTACACCGCAATCTGTATAAACATGGAAATATCTACACCATTATCTGTCTAAACATGGAAATATCTACACTGCCATCTGTATAAATATGTAAATATCTACACAGCCATCTCTATAAACATGGAAATATCTACACCGCTATCTGTATAAACATGGAAATATCTACACCGCTATCTCTATAAACATGGAAATATCTCCACCACTATCTGTATAAACGTGGAAATATCTACACAGTCATCTGTATAAACATGGAAATATCTCCACCGCAATCTGTATAAACGTGGAAATATCTACACCATTATCTGTCTAAACATGGAAATATCTACACTGCCATCTGTATAAATATGTCAATATCTACACAGCCATCTCTATAAACATGGAAATATCTACACCGCTATCTGTATAAACATGGAAATAGCCACACCGCTATCTGTATAAACACGGAAATATATACACCGACATGTGTAAAAATATGAAAATATCTACACAGTCATCTGTATAAACATGGAAATATCTCCACCGCTATCTGTATAAACATGGAAATATCTACACCGCCATCTGTATAAACATGGAAATACCTACACAGTCATCTGTATAAACATGGAAATATCTACACCACTGTCTGTACAAACATGGAAATATCTACACTGCCATGTGTATAAACATGGAAATATCTACACAGCCATCTCTATAAACATGGAAATATCTACACTGCTATCTGTATAAACAAGGAAATATCTACACCGACATGTGTAAAAATATGAAAATATCTACACAGTCAACTGTATAAACATGGAAATATCTCCACCGCTATCTGTATAAGCATGGAAATATCTACACCGCCATCTGTATAAAAATGCAAATAACTTCACAGTCATCTGTATAAATATGAAAATATGTACACCGCTATTTGTATAAACATGGAAATAACTGCACCGCCATCTGCATAAACATGGAAATATCTACACCACCATCTGTATAAACATGGAAATATCTCCAACGCTATCGGTATAAACTTGGAAATAGCCACACAGCTATCTGTATAAACATGGAAATATCTAGACCGCTATTTCTATAAACATGGGAATATCTCCACCGATATCTGTATAAACATGGAAATATCTCCACCGCTATCTGTATAAAGATGGAAATAGTGACACCGCTATCTGTATACATAAGGAAATATCTACACCGCTATGTCTATAAACATGGAAATGTCTGCACCGCTATCTGTGAAAACATGGAAATATCTACATGGCTGTCTCTATAAACATGGAAATATCTTCACCGCCATCTGTATAAACATGGAAATAACTACACAGTCATCTGCATAAACCTGGAAATATCTACACCACTATCTGTATAAACATGAAAATATCTACACTGCCATCTGTATAAACATGTAAATATCTACACAGCCATCTCTATAAACATGGAAATATCTACACCGCTATCTGTATAAACATGGAAATAGCCACACCGCTATCTGTATAAACATGGAAATATCTACACCGCCATCTGTAAAAACATGGAATTATCTACACAGTCATCTGTATAAACATGGAAATATCTACACCTCCATCTTTATAAACATGGAAATATCTATACTGCCATCTGTATACACCTGGAAATATCTACACAGCCATCTGTATAAACATGGAAATATCTACACCATTATCTGTCTAAACATGGAAATATCTACACTGCCATCTATGTAAATTTGTAAATATATACACAGCCATCTCTATAAACATGGAAATATCTACACCGCTATCTGTATAAACAGGGAAACAGCCACACAGCTATTTGTATAAACATGGAAATATATACACTGCTATCTCTATAAACACGGAAATATCTCCACCGCTATCTGTATAAACATGGACATATCTCCACCGCTATCTGTATGAACATGGAAATAACTTCAACGCTATCTGTATAAACATGGAAATAGCCACACAGCTATCTGTATAAACATGGAAATATCTACACCGCTATCTCTATAAACATGGAAATATCTCCACCGCTATCTGTATAAACATGGAAATATCCACACCGCTATCTGTATAAACATTGAAATATCTACACCATTATCTGTCTAAACATGGAAATATCTACACTGCCATCTGTATAAATATGTAAATATCTACACAGCCATCTCTATAAACATGAAAATATCTACACCGCTATCTGTAGTAACATGGAAATAGCCACACAGCTATCTGTATATACCTGGAAATATATACACTGCTATATCTATAAACATGGAAATATCAACACCGCTATCTGTATAAACATGGAAATATCTCCCACGCTATCTGTATAAACATGGAAATATCTCCACCGCTATCTGTATGAACATGGAAATAGTGACACCACTATCTGTATAAATATGTAAATATATACACCGCTATCTCTATAAACATGGAAATGTCTACACCACTATTTGTATAAACATGGAAATATCTACATGGCTGTCTCTATAAACATGGAAATATCTTCACCGCCATCTGTATAAACATGGAAATAACTACACAGTCATTTGTATAAACCTGGAAATATCTACACCACTATCTGTATAAACATGAAAATATCTACACTGCCATCTGTATAAACATGGAAATATCTACACCGCTATCTCTAGAAACATGGAAATACCTACACCGCAATCTGTATAAACATGGAAATATCTACAACATTATCTGTCTAAACATGGAAATATCTACACTGCCATCTGTATAAATATGTAAATATCTACACAGCCATCTCTATAAACATGGAAATAACTACACCGCTATCTGTATGAACATGGAAATAGCCACACAGCTATCTGTATTAACATGGAAATAACTACACCGCCATCTGTAAAACATGGAAATATCTACACAGTCATCTGTATAAACATGGAAATATCTACACCTCCATCTGTATAAACATGGAAATATCTCCAACGCTATCTGTATAAACTTGGAAATAGCCACACAGCTATCTGTATAAACATGGAAATATCTAGACCGCTATTTCTATAAACATGGGAATATCTCCACCGATATCTGTATAAACATGGAAATATCTCCACCGCTATCTGTATAAACATGGAAATAGTGACACCGCAATCTGTATACATAAGGAAATATCTACACCGCTATGTCTATAAACATGGAAATGTCTGCACCGCTATCTGTGAAAACATGGAAATATCTACATGGCTGTCTCTATAAACATGGAAATATCTTCACCGCCATCTGTATAAACATGGAAATAACTACACAGTCATCTGCATAAACCTGGAAATATCTACACCACTATCTGTATAAACATGAAAATATCTACACTGCCATCTGTATAAACATGTAAATATCTACACAGCCATCTCTATAAACATGGAAATATCTACACCGCTATCTGTATAAACATGGAAATAGCCACACCGCTATCTGTATAAACATGGAAATATCTACACCGCCATCTGTAAAAACATGGAAATATCTACACAGTCATCTGTATAAACATGGAAATATCTACACCTCCATCTTTATAAACATGGAAATATCTATACTGCCATATGTATACACATGGAAATATCTACACAGCCATCTGTATAAACATGGAAATATCTACACGATTATCTGTCTAAACATGGAAATATCTACCCTGCCATCTATGTAAATATGTAAATATCTACAGAGGCATCTCTATAAACATGGAAATATTTACACCGCTATCTGTATAAACAGGAAAATAACCACACATCTATTTGTATAAACATGGAAATATATACACTGCTATCTCTATAAACATGGAAACATCTCCACAGCTATCTGTATAAACATGGAAATATCTCCAACGCTATCTGCATAAACATGGAAATAGCCAAACAACTATCTGTATAAACATGGAAATATCTACACCGCTATCTCTATAAACATGGAAATACCTACACCGCAATCTGTATAAACATGGAAATATCTACACCATTATCTGTCTAAACATGGAAATATCTACACTGCCATCAGTATAAATATGTAAATATCTACAGAGCCATCTCTATAAACATGGAAATATCTACACCGCTATCTGTATAAACATGGAAATAGCCACACAGATATCTGTATAAACATGGAAATATATACACTGTTATCTCTATAAACATGGAAATATCTCCACCGCTATCTGTATAAACATGGACATATCTCCACCGCTATCTGTATAAACATGGAAATATCTCCAACGCTATCTGCATAAACATGGAAATAGCCACACAGCTATCTGTATAAACATGGAAATATCTACACCGCTATCTCTATAAACATGGAAATATCTCCACCGCTATCTGTATAAACATGGAAATAGCCACACCGCTATCTGTATAAACATGGAAATATCTACACCGCCATCTGTAAAAACATGGAAATATCTACACAGTCATCTGTATAAACATGGAAATATGTACACCATTATCTGTCTAAAAATGGAAATATCTACACTGCCATCTGTATAAATATGTAAATATCTACACAGCCATCTCTATAAACATGAAAATATCTACACCGCTATCTGTATAAACTTGGAAATAGCCACACAGCTATCTGTATGTACATGGAAATATATACAATGCTATATCTATTAACATGGAAATATCACCATCGCTATCTGTATAAACATGGAAATGTCTCCCCCGCTATCTGTATAAACATGGAAATATCTCCAGCGCTATCTGTATCAACATGGAAATCGCCACACAGCTATCTGTATAAACATGGAAATATCAACACCGCTATCTCTATAAACTTGGAAATACCTCCACCGCTATCTGTATAAACATGGAAATATCTCCACCGCTATCTGTATAAACTTGGAAATAGTGACACCACTATCTGTATAAATATGGAAATATCTACACCGCTATCTCTATAAACATGGAAATGTCTACACCACTATCTGTATAAACATGGAAATATCTGCATGGCTGTCTCTATAAACATGGAAATATCTTCACCGCCATCTGTATAAACATGGAAATAACTACACAGTCATTTGTATAAACCTGGAAATATCTACACCACTATCTGTATAAACATGAAAATATCTACACTGCCATCTGTATAAACATGGAAATATGTACACCGCTATCTCTAGAAACATGGAAATACCTACACCGCAATCTGTATAAACATGGAAATATCTACAACATTGTCTGTCTAAACATGGAAATATCTACACTGCCATCTCTATAAATATGTAAATATCTACACAGCCATCTCTATAAACATGGAAATATCTACACCGCTATCTGTATAAACATGGAAATAGCCACACAGCTATCTGTATAAACATGGCAATATCTACACCGCTATCTGTATAAACATGGAAATATCTCCACCACTATCTGTATTAAAATGGAAATATCTCCACCGCTATCAGTATAAACATGGAAATAGTGACACCGCTATCTGTATAAATATGGAAATATCTACACCGCTATCTCTATAAACATGGAAATGTCTACACCGCTATCTGTATAATCATGGAAATATCTACATGGCTATCTCAATAAACATGGAAATATCTACACCGCCATCTGTATAAACATGGAAATACCTACACAGTCATCTGTATACACTTGGAAATATCTACACCACTATCTGTATAAACATGGAAATATTTACACTGCCATCAGTATAAACATGTAAATATCTACACACCCAGCTCTATAAACATGGAAATATCTACATCGCTATCTGTATAAACATTGAAATAGTGACACCTCTATCTGTATAAATAAGGAATTATCTACACCGCTATCTCTGTAAACATGGAAATGCCTACACCACTATCGGTATAAACATGGAAATATCTACATGGCTGTCTTTATGAACATGGAAATATCTTCACCACCATCTGTATAAACATGGAAATAACAACACAGTCATCTGTATAAACCTGGAAATATCTACACCACTATCTGTATAAACATGGAAATAACTAAACTGCCATCTGTATAAACATGTAAATATCTACACAGCCATCTCTATAAACATGGAAATATCTCCACCGCTATCTGTATAAACATGGAAATAGCCACACTGTTATCTGAATAAACATGGAAATATCTACACCGCCATCTTAAAAACATGGAAATATCTACACAGTCATCTGTATAAACAAGGAAATATCTACACCTCCATCTGTATAAACATGGAAATATCTACACAGCCATCTGTATAAACATGGAAATATCTACACCGCTATCTGTATAAACATGGAAATACCTACACCGCAATCTGTATAAAGATGGAAATATCTACACCATTATCTGTCTAAACATGGAAATATCTATGCTGCCATCTGTATAAATATGTAAATATCTACACACTCATCTGTATAAACCTTGAAATATCTACACCTCTATCTGTATAAAGATGGAAATAGCCACACAGATATCTGTATAAACATGGAAAGATACACACTGCTATCTCTATAAACATGGAATTATCTCCACCGCTATCTGTATAAACATGGAAATATCTCCACCGCTATCTGTATAAACATGGAAATATCTCCAACGCTATCTGTATAAACATGGAAATAGCCACACAGCTATCTGAATAAACATGGAAATATCTACATCGCTATCTCTGTAAACATAGAAATATCTCCACTGCTATCTGTATAAACATGGAAATAGCCACACCGCTATCTGTATAAACATGGAAATATCTACACCACAATCTGTAAAAACATGGAAATATCTACACAGACATCTGTATAAATATGTAAATATCTACACTGCCATCTCTATAAACATGAAAATATCTACACCGCTATCTGTAGTAACATGGAAATAGCCACACAGCTATCTGTATATACCTGGAAATATATACACTGCTATATCTATAAACATGGAAATATCACCACCGCTATCTGTATAAACATGGAAATATCTCCCACGCTATCTGTATAAACATGGAAATATCTCCAGCGCTATCTGTATGAACATGGAAATCGCCACACAGCTATATGTATAAACATGGAAATATCTACACCGCTATCTCTATAAACATGGAAATACCTCCACTGCTATCTGTATAAACATGGAAATATCTCCACCGCTATCTGTATAAACATGGAAATAGTGACACCACTATCTGTATAAATATGTAAATATCTACACCGCTATCTCTATAAACATGGAAATGTCTACACCACTATCTGTATAAACATGGAAATATCTCCATGGCTGTCTCTATAAACATGGAAATATCTTCACCGCCATCTGTATAAACATGGAAATAACTACACAGTCATTTGTATAAACCTGGAAATATCTACACCACTATCTGTATAAACATGTAAATATCTACACTGCCATCTGTATAAACATGGAAATATCTACACCGCTATCTCTAGAAACATGGAAATACCTACACCGCAATCTGTATAAACATGGAAATATCTACAACATTATCTGTCTAAACATGGAAATATCTACACTGCCATCTGTATAAATATGTAAATATCTACACAGACATCTCTATAAACATGGAAATATCTACACCGCTATCTGTATGAACATGGAAATAGCCACACAGCTATCTGTATTAACATGGAAATATCTACACCGCCATCTGTAAAACATGGAAATATCTACACAGTCATCTGTATAAACATGGAAATATCTACACCTCCATCTGTATAAACATGGAAATATCTACACTGCCATCTGTATACACATGGAAATATCCACACAGCCATCTGTAAAAACATGGAAATATCTACACCGCTATCTGTTTAAACAGGGAAATAGCCACACAGCTATTTGCATAAACATGGAAATATATACACTGCTATCACTATAAACGTGGAAATCTCTCCACCGCTATCTGTATAAACATGGAAATATCTCCACCGACATCTGTCTAAATATGTAAATATCTACACATCCATCTCTATAAACATGGAAATATCTACGCCGCTATCTGTATAAACATGGAAATAGCCACACCGCTATCTCTATAAACATGGAAATATCTACACCGCCATCTGTAAAAACATGGAAATAACTACACAGTCATCTGTATAAACATGGAAATATCTACACCACTATCTGTACAAACATGGAAATATCTACACTGCCATCTGTATAAACATGGAAATATCTACACAGCCATCTCTATAAACATGGAAATATCTACACTGCTATCTTTATAAACACGGACATATCTACAACGACATGGGTAAAAATATGAAAATATCTACACAGTCATCTGTATAAACATGGAAATATCTCCACCGCTATCTGTATAAACATGGAAATATCTACACCGCCATCTGTATAAAAATGGAAATAACTAGACAGTCATCTGTATAAATATGGAAATATGTACACCGCTATCTGTATAAACATGGAAATATCTACACAGCCATGTGTACATACATGGAAATATTTACACCGCTATCTATATAAACTTGGAAATAACTACTCCGCTATCTGTATAAACATGGAAATATCTACACCACCATCTTCATATCCATGGAAATATCTCCGCCTCCATCTGTATAAACATGGAAATATCTACACTGTCATCTGTATATAGATGGAAATATCAACACCGCCATCTGTACAAACATGGAAATATCTGCACCGCTATCTGTATAAACTTGGAAATACCTACATCGCGGTCTCTATAAGCTTGGAAATATCTACACTGCTATCTGTATAAACTTGGAAATATCTACACCGCTATCTCTATAAACATGGAAATATATACACCGTGATCTGTGTAAACATGGAAATATTTACACCGCTATCTGTATAAACATGGAAACTTCTACACCGTTAGCTGTATAAATATGGAAATATCTACACCGCTATCTCTATAAACTTGGAAATATCTACACCGCCATCCGTATAAACATGGAAATACCTATACAGTCATCTGTGTAAACATGGAAATATCTACACCACCATCTGTATAAACATATAAATATCTACAATGCCATCTGTATACACATGGAAATACCTACACGGCAATCTGTGTATAGATGGAAACGTCAACATCGCCATCTGTGCAAACATGGAAATATCTACATTGCTATCTCTATAAACATGAAAATATCTACACTGCGGTCTGTATAAACATGGAAATATCTACACCGGTATCTGTTTAAACATGTAAATATCTACAGCGCCATCTCTATAAACATTGAAATATCTACACCGCCATCTGTAAAAACATGGAAATATCTACACAGTCATCTGAATAAACATGGAAATATCTACACCACCATATGTATAAACATGGAAGTACCTACAATACCATCTGTATACACATGGAAATATCTACACAGACATCTGTATAAATATGGAAATATCTACACGGCCATCTGTATAAACATGGAAATATCTACACTGCCATCTGTACAAAGATGGAAATATCTACACCGCTATCTCTATAAATATGGAAATATCTACACCGCCATCTCTATAAACATGAAAATATCTATACTGCCATCTCCATAAAGATGGAAGTATCTACTCCGCCATGTGTATAAACACGGAAATATCTACACCACCATCTGTGTAAACATGGAAATATCTACACCGCTATCTGTATAAACATGGAAATAACTACACCGCCATCTGCATGTCCATGGAAATATCTACGCCGCCATCTGTATAATCATGGAAATATCTACACGGCCATCTGTGTGTAGATGGAAATATCAACACCGCCATCTGTACAAACATGGAAATATCTACACCGCTATCTCTATAAACATGGAAACATCTGCACTGCCATCTGTAAAAACATGGAAATAACTATACAGTCATCTGTATAAACATGGAAATATCTACAATGCCATCTGTATACACATGGAAATATCTACACAGCCATCTGTATAAACATGTAAATATCTACACTGTTATCTCTATAAACATGGAAATATCTACACCGCCGTCTCTATAAACATGAAAATATCTACACTGCCATCTCCATAAACATGGAACTAACTACTCCGCCATCTGTATAAACATGGGAACATCTACACCGCCATCTGTGTGAACAAGGAAGTATCTACAATGCCATCTTTATAAAGATATAAATATCTGCACCACGAGCTGCATAAACATGGAAATATCTACATCGTTAACTGAATAAACGTGGCAATACCAACACCGCTATAGGTATAAACATGGAAGTATCTACAACACCGTCTATATGGACATGGAAATATCTACAACGCTATGTCTATAAACATGGAAATACCTATACCGCTATCTCTATAAACATGGAAATATCTACACCGCTATCTGCATAAACATGGAAATATCTACACCGCTATCTGTATAAACATGGAAATATCTACATCGCTATCTGTATAAACATGGAAATATCTACACCGCGATCTGTACAAACATGGAAATATCTACACCGCGATCTGTATAAACATGGAAATATCTACACCACGATCTGTATATACATGGAAATATCTACACCGCTATCTGTATAAACATGGAAATATCTACACCGCCATCTATATAAACATGGAAATATCTACAATGCCATCTGTAGAAAGATGGAAATATCTACACCGCAATCTGTGTATACATAGAAATATCTACATCGATATCTGTAAAAACATGGAAATACCTACACCGCTATCTGTATAAACATGGAAATATCTACACCGCGATCTGTATAAACATGGAAATATCTGCACTGCGATCTGTATAAACATGGAAATATCTACACCGCTATCTGTATAAACATGGAAATATCTACACAGCTATCTCTATAAACATGGAAATATCTACAGCGCAATCTGTATAAACATGGAAATAAATACAAAGTCATCTGTATAAACATGGAAATATCTACAAAGCCATCTGTATAAACATGGAAATATCTACACAGCCATCTGCATATACATGGAAATATCTACACCGTTATCTGTATAAACATGGAAATAACTACACCGCTATTTTTATAAACAAGCAAATATCTACACCGTGATCTGTATAATCATGGAAATATCTACACCGCCATCTCTATAAACATGGAAATATCTACACCCCTATCTGTATAAACATGGAAATATCCACACCGCTGTCTCTATAAACATGGAAAAATCAACACCGCTATCTCTATGAACATGGAAATATCTGCACTGCCATCTCTATAAACATGGAAATATCTACACCACCATCTATATAAACATGGAAATATCTACACCGCCATCTGTATAAACATGGAAATATCCACAATGCTATCTGCAGAAAGATGGAAATATCTACACCGCAATCGGTGTAAACATGGAAATATCTACACCGATATCTGTAAAAACATGGAAATATCTACACCGCTATCTGTATAAACATGGAAATATCTACACCGCGATCTGTATAAACATGGAAATATCTACACCGCTATCTGTATAAACATGGAGACACCTACAAAGTCATCTGTATAAACATGGAAATATCTACAAAGCCATCTGTATAAACATGGAAACATCTACACAGCCATCTGTATATACATGGAAATATCTACACCGCTATCTGTATAAAGATCGTAATATCTACACCACCATCTATATAAACATGGAAATATCTACACCGCCATAAGTATAAACATGGAAATATCTACAATGCCATCTGTAGAAAGATGGAAATATCTACACCGCAATCTGTGTAGACATGGAAATATCTACACCAATATCTGTAAAAACATGGAAATATCTACACCGCAATCTGTATAAACATGGAAATATCTACACCGACATCTGTATAAACATGGAAATATCTACAGCGCCTTCTCTATAAACATTGAAATATCTACACTGCCGTCTGTAAAAATATGGAAATAACTACACAGTCATCTGAATAAACATGGAAATATCTACACCACCATCTGTATAAACATGGAAATACCTACAGTACCATCTGTATACAAATGGAAATATCTACACAGATATCTGTATAAATATTTAAATATCTACACCGCCATCTGTATAAACATGGAAATATCTACACTGCCATCTGTAGAAAGATGGAAATATCTACACCGCTATGTCTATAAATATGGAAATATCTACACCGCCAATTCTATAAACATGAAAATAACTACACTGCCATCTCCATAAAGATGGAAGTATCTACTCCACCATGTGTATAAACACGGAAATATCTACACCACCATCTGTGTAAACATGGAAATATCTACACCGCGATCTGTATAAACATGGAAATATCTACAGCGCCATCTCTATAAACATTGAAATATCTACACTGCCATCTGTAAAAACATGGAAATATCTACACAGTCATCTGAATAAACATGGAAATATCTACACCATCATCTGTACAAACATGGAAATATCTACACCGCTATCTGTATAAACATGGAAATATCTACACCGCGATCTGTATAAACATGGAAATATATACACCGTGATCTGTATAAATATGGAAATATCTACACCGCTATCTGTATAAACATGGAAATATCTACACAGCTATTTCTATAAACATGGAAATATCTACACCGCCATCTGTATAAACATGGAAATACCTACAAAGTCATCTGTATAAACATGGAAATATCTACAAAGCCATCTGTATAAACATGGAAATATCTACACAGCCATCTGTATATACATGGAAATATCTACGCCGCTATCTGTATAAACATGGAAATTACACCGCTATTTGTATAAAGAAGGAAATATCTACACCGTGACTTGCATAAACATGGAGATATTTACACCGCTATCTGTATAAACATGGAAATTTCTACACCGTTATCTGTATAAATATGGAAATATCTACTCCGCTATCTCTATAAACATGGAAATATCTACACCGCCATCTGTATAAACATGGAAATACCAATGCAGTCATCTGTGTAAACATGGAAATATCTACACCACCATCTGTATAAACATGAAAATATCTACAATGCCATCTGTATACACATGGAAATACCTACACGGCAATCTGTGTATAGATGGAAACATCAACACCGCCATCTGTACAAACTTGGAAATATCAACACTGCTATCTCTATAAACATGGAAATATATACACTGCGGTCTTTATAAACATGGAAATATCTACACCGGTATCTGTATACACATGGAAATATTGACACAATGATCTGTATAAACATGTAAATATATACACTGCTATCTGTATAAACATGGAAATATCTGCACCGCTATCTCTATAGACATGGAAATATCTACAAAGCCATCTGTATAAACATGGAAATACCTACACAGTCATGTGTAGGAACATGGAAATATCTACACTGCCATCTGTATAAACATAGAAATATCTACACAACCCTCTGTATATATATGGAGATATCTGCATAGGCATCTGTATAAACATGGAAATAACTGTACCGCTATCTGTAGAAACATGGAAATACCTACACCGCTGTCTCTATCAACATGGATATATGTACACCGCTTTGTGTATAAACATGGAAATATCTCCACTGCTCTCTGTATAAACATGGATATATCTCCACCGTTATCTTTTTAAACATGGAAATATCTACAGCGCCATCTCTATAAACATTGAAATATCCACACTGCCATCTGTAAAAACATGGAAATATCTACACAGACATCTGAATAAACATGGAAATATCTACACCACCATCTGTATAAACATGGAAATACCTACAATTCCATCTGTATACACCTGGAAATATCTACACAGACATCTGTATAAATATGGAAATATCTACACCGCCATCTGTATAAACATGGAAATATCTACACTGCCATCTGTAGAAAGATGGAAATATCTACACCGCTATCTCTATAAATATGGAAATATCTACACCGCCATCTCTATAAACATGAAAATATCTACACTGCCATCTCCATAAAGATGGAAGTATCTACTCCGCCATGTGTATAAACACGGAAATATCTACACCACCATCTGTTTAAACAAGGAAATATCTACACCACTATCTGTAGAAACATGGAAATATCTACACAGCCATCTGTATATCCATGGAAATATCTAAGCTGCCATCTGTATAAACATGGAAATATCTACACGGCCATCTGCGTATAGATGGAAATATCAACACCGCCATCTGTACAAACAAGGAAATATCTACACCGCTATCTCTATAAACATGGAAATATCTGCACTGCCATCTGTAAAAACATTGAAATACCTATAGAGTCATCTGCATAAACATGGAAATATCTACAATGCCATCTGTATACACATGGAAATATCTACACAGCCATCTGTATAAACATGTAAATATCTACACTGCTATCTCTATAAACCTGGAAATATCTACACCGCCATCTCTATAAACATGAAAATATCTACACTGCCATCTCCATAAACATGGAACTAACTTCTCCGCCATCTGTATAAACATGGAAACATCTACACCGCCAACTGGGTGAATAAGGAAATATCTACAATGCCATCTGTATAAAGATATAAATATCTGCACCGCGAGCTGTATAAACATGGAAATATCTACATCGCTATCTGTATAAATGTGGAAATACCAACACCGCTATCGGTATAAACATAGAAATATCTACAATGCCATCTATATAAACATAGAAATATCTACACCGCTATGTCTATAAACATGAAAATAACTACACAGCTATCTCTATAAACATGGAAATATCTACACCGCTATCTGTATAAACATGGAAATATCTACACTGCTATCTGTATAAATATGGAAATTTCTACACCGCGATCTGTATAAACATGGAAATATCTACAAAGCTATCTCTATAAACATGGAAATATCTACACCGCCATCTGTATAAACATGGAAATACCTACAATGTCATCTGTATAAACATGGAAATATCTACAAACCCATCTGTATAAACATCGAAATATCTACAAAGCCATCTGTATATACATGGAAATATCTACACCACTATCTGTATAAACATGGAAATAACTACACCGCTATTTGTATGAGCAAGGAAATATCTACACCGTGACTTGTATAAACATGGAAATATTTACTCCGCTATCTGTATAAACATGGAAATTTCTAAACCGTTATCTGTATAAATATGGAAATAACTGCACCGCTATCTCAATATACTTGGGAATATCTACACCGCCATCTGTATAAACATGGAAATACCTATACAGTCATCTGTGTAAACATGGAAATATCTACACCACCATCTGTATGAACGTGGAAATATCTACAATGCCATCTGTATACACATGGAAATACCTACACGGCAATCTGTGTATAGATGGAAACATCAAAACCGCCATCTGTACAAACATGGAAATATCTACACTGCTATCTCTATAAACATGGGAATATCTACAATGCGGTCTGTATAAACATGGAAATATCTACACCGGTATCTGTATAAACATGGAAATATCTACACCATGATCTGTATAAACATGGAAATATATACACCGCTATCTGTATAAACATGGAAATCTCTGCACCGCTATCTCTATAAACATGGAAATATCTACAAAGACATCTGTATAAACATGGAAATACCTACACAGTCATGTGTAGGAACATTTAAATATCTACACTGCCGTCTGTATAAACATAGAAATATCTACACAGCCCTCTGTATAAATATGGAAATATCTGCATAGGCATCTGTGTAAACCTGGAAATATCTGCACCGCTATCTGTATAAACATGGAAATACCTACACCGCTGTCTCTATCAACATGGATATATGTACACCGCTATGTGTATAAGCATGGAAATATCTCCACTGCTCTCTGTATAAACATGGAAATATCTCCACCGTTATCTGTATAAACATGGAAATATCTACAGCGCCATCCCTATAAACATTGAAAATTCTACACTGCCATCTGTAAAAACATGGAGATATCTACACAGTCATCTGAATAAACATGGAAATATCTACACCACCATCTGTATAAACAAGGAAATACCTACAATACCATCTGTATACACATGGAAATATCTACACGGCCATCTCTATAAACATGGAATTATCTACACTGCCATATGTAGAAAGATGGAAATATCTACACCGCTATCTCTATAAATTTGGAAATATCTACACCGCCATCTTTATAAACATGAAAATATCTACACTACCATCTCCATAAAGATGGAAGTATCTACTCCGCCATGTGTATAAACACGGAAATATCTACCCCACCATCTGTGTAAACATGGAAATATCTACACCACTATCTGTATAAACATGGAAATATCTCCACCGCCATCTGCATATCAATGGAAGTATCTACACCGATATCTCTACAAACATGGAAATACCTATACAGTCATCTGTATAAACATGGAAATATCTACAATGCCATCTGTATACACATGGAAATACCTACACAGCCATCTGTATAAACATGTAAATATCTACACTGCTATCTCTAGAAACATGGAAATATCTACACCGCCATCTCTATAAACATGAAAATATCTACACTGCCATCTCCATAAACATGGAACAAACTACTCCGCCATCTGTATAAACATGGAAACATCTACACCGCCATCTGTGTGAATAAGGAAATATCTACAATGCCATCTGTATAAAGATATAAATATCTGCACTGCGAGCTTTATAAACATGGAAATATCTACATCGCTATCTGTATAAATGTGGAAATACCAACACCGCTATCGGTATAAACATAGAAATATCTACAATGCCATCTATATAAACATGGAAATATCTACACCGCTATGTCTATAAACACGGAAATAACTACACAGCTATCTCTATAAACATGGAAATATCTACACCGCTATCTGTATAAACATGGAAATATCTACACTGCTATCTGTATAAATATGGAAATATCTACACCGCGATCTGTATAAACATGGAAATATCTACAAAGCTATCTCTATAAACATGGAAATATCTTCACCGCCGTCTGTATAAACATGGAAATACCTACAATGTCATCTGTATAAACATGGAAATATCTACAAAGCCATCTGTATAAACATCGAAATATCTACAAAGCCATCTGTATATATATGGAAATATCTACACCACTATCTTTATAAACATGGACATAACTACACCACTATTTGTATGAACACGGAAATATCTACACCACCATCTGTTTAAACAAGGAAATATCTACACCGCTATCTGTAGAAACATGGAAATATCTACACAGCCATCTGTATATCCATGGAAATATCTACGCCGCCATCTGTATAGACATGGAAATATGTACACGGCCATCTGTGTATAGATGGAAATATCACCACCGCCATCTGTACAAACAAGGAAATATCTACACCGCTATCTGTATAAACATGGAAATATGTACACAGCGATCTGTATAAACATGGAAATATCTACACAGCTATCTCTATAAACATGGAAATATCTACACCGCTATCAGTATAAACATGGAAATATGTACACCGCGATCTTTATAAACATGGAAATATCTACACCGTGATCTGTATAAACATGGAAATATCTACACCGCTATCTGTATAAACATGGAAATATCTACACAGCTATCTCTATTAACATGGAAATATCTACACCGCCATCTGTATAAACATGGAAATACCTACAAAGTCATCTGTATAAACATGGAAATATCTACACCGCCATCTGTTTAAACATGGAAATATATACACAGACATCTGTTTATACATGGAAATATCTACTTCGCAATCTGTATAAACATGCTAATAACTACACCGCTCTCTGTATAAATCTGGAAATATTTGCACCGCTATCCCTATAAACATGGTAATATCAACACCGCGATCTGTATAAACATGGAAATACCTACACCATGATCTGTATAAAAATTGAAATATCTACACCGCCATCTCTATAAACATGGAAATATCTACACCCCTGTCTGTATAAACATGGAAATATCTACACCGCCATCTCTATAAACATGGAAATATCTACACCTCTATCTGTATAAACATCTAAATATCCACAGAGCTATCTCTATAAACATGGAAAAATCAACACCGCTATCTCTATGAACATGGAAATATCTACACCGCCATTTCTATAAACATGGAAATATCTACACCACGATCAGTGTAAACATGAAAATATCTACACCGCTATCTGTATAAGCATGGAAATATCTCCACTGCTATCTCTATAAACATCGAAATATCTACACCGCAATCTGTATAAACATGGTAATACTTACAAAGTTATCTGTATAAACATGGAAATATCTACACCGCCATCTGTATAAACATGGAAATACCTACACAGCCATGTGTATATACATGGAAATATCTACACCGCTATGTATATAAACATGGAAATAACTACACCGCTATCTGTATAAACATGGAAATATCTCCACTGCTATCTCTATAAACATCGAAATATCTACACCGCCATCAGTATAAACATGGAAATACTTACAAAGTTATCTGTATAAACATGGAAATATCTACAACGCCATCTGTATGAACAAGGAAATATCTACACAGCCATGTGTACATACATGGAAATGTCTACACCACTCTCTATATAAACATGGAAATAAGTACAGCGCTATCTGTATATACATGGAAATATCTACACCACCATGTACATATCCATAGAAATATCTGCACCGGCATCTGTACAAACATGGAAATATCTGCAACGCTATCTGTATAAACATGGAAATATCTACACCGCGGTCTGTATAAACATGGAAATATCTACTCCGCTATCTGTATAAACATGGAAATTTCTACACCGCTATGTCTATAAACATGGAAATATCTACACCGTGATCTGTATAAACATGGAAATATTTACAACACTATCTGTATAAACATGGAAATTTCTACACCGTTATCTGTATAAATATGGAAATATCTACACCGCCATCTCTATAAACATGAAAATATCTACACTGCCATCTCCATAAAAATGGAAGTATCTACTCCACCATGTGTATAAACACGGAAATATCTACACCGCCATCTGTGTAAACATGGACATATCTACACCGCTATCTGTATAAACACGGAAATATCTACACGGCCATCTGCAAGTCCATGGAAATATCTACGCCACCATCTGTATAAACATGGAAATATCTACACGGCCATCTGTGTATAGATGGAAATATCAGCACCGCAATCTGTACAAACATGGAAATATCTACACCGCTATCTCTATAAACATGGAAATATCTGCTCTGCCATCTGTAAAAACATGGAAATACCTATGCAGTCATCTGTATAAACTTGGAAATATCTACAATGCCATCGGTATACACATGGAAATATCAACACAGCCATCTGTATACACATGTAATTATCTACACTGCTATCTCTATAAACATGGAAATATCTACACCGCCATCTCTATAAACATGAAAATATCTACACTGCCATCTCCATAAACATGAAAATATCTACACTGCCATCTCCATAAACATGGAACTAACTACCACGTCATCTGTATAAACATGGAAACATCTACACCGCCACCTGTGTGAATAAGGAAATATCTACAATGCCATCTGTATAAAGATATAAATATCTGCACCGCGAGCTGTATAAACATGGAAATATCTACATCGTTATGTGTATAAACGTGGAAATACCAACACCGCTATCAGTATAAACATGGAAATATCTACAACGCCATCTATATAAACATGGAAATATCTACACCGCTATGTCTATAAACATGGAAATACCTACACCGCTATCTCTATAAACATGGAAATATGTACACCGCTGTCTGTATAAACATGGAAATATCTATATCGCTATCTGTATAAACATGGAAATATCTACACTGCGATCTGTATAAACATGGAAATATCTTCACAACGATCTGTATAAACATGGAAATATCTACACCGCTATCTGTATAAACATGGTAATATCTACACCACCATCTATATAAAGATGGAAATAGCTACACCGCCATCTGTATAAACATGGAAATCTCTACAATGCCATCTGTAGAAAGATGGAAATATCTACACCGCAATCTGTGTAAACATGGAAATATCTACACCGATATCTGGAAAAACATGGAAATATCTACACTGCTATCTGTATGAACATGGAAATAGCTACACCGCGATCTTTATAAACATGGAAATATCTACACCGCGATCTGTATAAACATGGAAATATCTACAAAGCTATCTCTATAAACATGGAAATATCTACACCGCGATCAGTGTAAACATGGAAATACCTACACCGCTATCTGTATAAGCATGGAAATATCTCCACTGCTATCTCTATAAACATCGAAATATCTACACCGCCATCTGTATAAACATGGAAATACTTACAAAGTTATCTGTATAAACATGGAAATATCTACAACGCCATCTGTATAAACATGGAAATACCTACACAGCCATGTGTATATACATGGAAATATCTACACAGCTATCTATATAAACATGGAAATACCTACACCGCTATCTGTATAAACATGGAAATATCTCCACTGCTATCTCTATAAACATCGACATATCTACACCGCCATCTGTATAAACATGGAAATACTTACAAAGTTATCTGTATAAACATGGAAATATCTACAACGCCATCTGTATAAACATTGAAATATCTACACTGCCATGTGTACATACATGGAAATGTCTACACCACTCTCTATATAAACATGGAAATAAGTACAGCGCTATCTGTATATACATGGAAATATCTACACCACCATGTACATATCCATAGAAATATCTGCACCGGCATCTGTATAAACATGGAAATATCTACACGGTCATCTGTGTATAGATGGGAATATCAACACCGCCATCTGTACAAACATGGAAATATCTGCACCGCTATCTGTATAAACATGGAAATACCTACTCCGCGGTCTGTATAAACATGGAAATATCTACTCCGCTATCTGAATAAACATGGAAATTTCTACACCGCTATCTCTATAAACATGGAAATATCTACACCGTGATATGTATAAACATGGAAATTTTTACACCGCTATCTGTATAAACATGGAAATTTCCACACCGTTATCTGTATAAATACGGAAATATCTACACCGCCATCTGTATAAACATGGAAATACCTATACAGTCATCTGTATAAACATGGAAATATCTACACCACCATCTGTATAAACATGGAAATATCTACAATGCCATCTGTATACACATGGAAATACCTACACGGCAATCTGTGTATATATGGAAACATCAACACCGCCATCTGTACAAACATGGAAATATCTACACTGCTATCTCTATAAACATGGAAATATCAACACTGCGGTCTGTATAAACATGGAAATATCTACACCGGTATCTATATAAACATGGAAATATCTACACAACGATCTGTATAAACATGGAAATAAATACACCGCTATCTGTATAAACATGGAAATATCTGCACCGCTATCTCTATAGACATGGAAATATCTACAAAGACATCTGTAGAAACATGGAAATACCTACACTGACATGTTTAGGAACATTTAAATATCTACACTGCCATCTGTATAAACATAGAAATATCTACACAGCCCTATGTATAAATATGGATATATCTGCATAGGCATCTGTATAAACATGGAAATATCTCTACCTCTATCTGTATAAACATGGAAATACCTACACCGCTGTCTCTATAAACATGGAAATATGTACGCCGCTATGTGTATAAACATGGAAATATCTCCACTGCTCTCTGTATAAACATGGAAATATCTCCACCGTTATCTGTATAAACATGGAAATATCTACAGCGCCATCTCTATAAACATTGAAATATCCACACTGCCATCTGTAAAAACATGGAAATATCTACACAGTCATCTGAATAAACATGGAAATATCTACACCACCATCTGTATAAACATGGATATACCAACAATACCATCTGTATACACATGGAAATATCTACACAGACGTCTGTATAAACATGGAAATATCTACACTGCCATCTGTAGAAAGATGGAAATATCTACACCACTATCTCTATAAATATGGAAATATCTACACCACAATCTCTATAAACATGAAAATATCTACACTGCCATCTCCACAAAAATGTTAGTATCTACTCCACCATGTGTATAAACACGGAAATGTCTACACCACCATCTGTGTAAACATGGAAATATCTACAACGCTATCTCTATAAACACGGAAATATCTACACCGCCATCTGCATGTCCATGGAAATATCTACGCCGCCATCTGTATAAACATGGAAATATCTACACGGCCATCTGTGTATAGATGGAAATATCAGCACCGCCATCTGTACAAACATGGAAATATCTACACCGCTATCTCTATAAACATGGAAATATCTGCACTGCAATCTGTAAAAACATGGAAATACCTATGCAGTCATCTGTATAAACTTGGAAATATCTACAATGCCATCGGTATACACATGGAAATATCAACACAGCCATCTGTATACACATGTAAATATCTACACTGCTATCTCTATAAACATGGAAATATCTACACCGCCATCTCTATAAACATGAAAATATCTACACTGCCATCTCCATAAACATGAAAATATCTACACAGCCATCTCCATAAACATGGAACTAACTACCCCGTCATCTGTATAAACATGGAAACATCTACACCGCCACCTGTGTGAATAAGGAAATATCTACAATGCCATCTGTATAAAGATATAAATATCTGCACCGCGAGCTGTATAAACATGGAAATATCTACATCGTTATGTGTATAAACGTGGAAATACCAACACCGCTATCAGTATAAACATGGAAATATCTACAACGCCATCTATATAAACATGGAAATATCTACACCGCTATGTCTATAAACATGGAAATACCGACACCGCTATCTCTATAAACATGGAAATATGTACACCGCTGTCTGTACAAACATGGAAATATCTACATCGCTATCTGTATAAACATGGAAATATCTACACTGCTATCTGTATAAACATGGAAATATCTTCACCACGATCTGTATAAACATGGAAATATCTACACCGCTATCTGTATAAACATGGTAATATCTACACCACCATCTATATAAACATGGAAATAGCTACACCGCCATCTGTATAAACATGGAAATATCTACAATGCCATCTGTAGAAAGATGGAAATATCTACACCGCAATCTGTGTAAACATGGAAATATCTACACCGATATCTGGAAAAACATGGAAATATCTACACTGCTATCTGTATGAACATGGAAATAGCTACACCGCGATCTTTATAAACATGGAAATATCTACACCGCGATCTGTATAAACATGTAAATATCTACACAGCTATCTCTATAAACATGGAAATATCTACACCGCGATCAGTGTAAACATGGAAATACCTACACCGCTATCTGTATAAGCATGGAAATATCTCCACTGCTATCTCTATAAACATCGAAATATCTACACCGCCATCTGTATAAACATGGAAATACTTACAAAGTTATCTGTATAAACATGGAAATATCTACACCGCCATCTGTATAAACATGGAAATACCTACACAGCCATGTGTATATACATGGAAATATCTACACCGCTATCTATATAAACATGGAAATACCTACACCGCTATCTGTATAAACATGGAAATATCTCCACTGCTATCTCTATAAACATCGACATATCTACACCGCCGTCTGTATAAACATGGAAATACTTACAAAGTTATCTGTATAAACATGGAAATATCTACAACGCCATCTGTATAAACATTGAAATATCTACACTGCCATGTGTACATACATGGAAATGTCTACACCACTCTCTATATAAACTTGGAAATATGTACAGCGCTATCTGTATATACATGGAAATATCTACACCACCATGTACATATCCATAGAAATATCTGCACCGGCATCTGTATAAACATGGAAATATCTACACGGTCATCTGTGTATAGATGGGAATATCAACACCGCCATCTGTACAAACATGGAAATATCTGCACCGCTATCTGTATAAACATGGAAATATCTACACCGCCGTCTGTATAAACATGGAGATATCTACTCCGCTATCTGTATAAACATGGAAATTTCTACACCGCTATCTCTATAAACATGGAAATATCTACACCGTGATCTGTATAAACATGGAAATATTTACACCGCTAACTGTATAAACATGGAAATTTCTACACCGTTATCTGTGTAAATACGGAAATATCTACACCGCCATCTGTATAAACCTGGAAATACCTATACAGTCATCTGTATAAACATGGAAATATCTACACCACCATCTGTATAAACATGGAAATATCTACAATGCCATCTGTATACACATGGAAATTCCTACACGGCAATCTGTGTATAGATGGAAACATCAACACCGCCATCTGTACAAACATGGAAATATCTACACTGCTATCTCTATAAACATGGAAATATCTACACTGCGGTCTGTATAAACATGGAAATATCTACACCGGTATCTATATAAACATGGAAATATCTACACAACGATCTGTATAAACATGGAAATATATACACCGCTATCTGTATAAACATAGAAATATCTGCACCGCTATCTCTATAGACATGGAAATATCTACAAAGACATCTGTATAAACATGGAAATACCTACACTGACATGTGTAGGAACATTTAAATATCTACACTGCCATCTGTATAAACATAGAAATATCTACACAGCCCTCTGTATAAATATGGAGATATCTGCATAGGCATCTGTATAAACATGGAAATATCTCTACCGCTATCTGTATAAACATGGAAATACCTACACCGCTGTCTCTATAAACATGGAAATATGTACTCCACTATGTGTATAAACATGGAAATATCTCCACTGCTCTCTGTATAAACATGGAAATATCTCCACCGTTATCTGTATAAACATGGAAATATCTACAGCGCCATCTCTATAAACATTGAAATATCCACACTGCCATCTGTAACAACATGGAAATATCTACACAGTCATCTGAATAAACATGGAAATATCTACACCACCATCTGTATAAACATGGAAATACCTACAATACCATCTGTATACACATGGAAATATCTACACAGACGTCTGTATAAACATGGAAATATCTACACTGCCATCTGTAGAAAGATGGAAATATCTACACCACTATCTCTATAAATATGGAAATATCTACACCGCCATCTCTATAAACATGAAAATATCTACACTGCCATTTCCACAAAAATGGAAGTATCTACTCCACCATGTGTATAAACACGGAAATATCTACACCACCATCTGTGTAAACATGGAAATATCTACACCGCTATCTGTATAAACACGGAAATATCTACACCACCATCTGCCTGTCCATGGAAATATCTACGCCGCCATCTGTATAAACATGGAAATATCTACACGGCCATCTGTGTATAGATGGAAATATCAGCACCGCCATCTGTACAAACATGGAAATATCTACACCGCTATCTCTATAAACATGGAATTATCTGCACTGCCATCTGTAGAAACATGGAAATACCTATGCAGTCATCTGTATAAACTTGGAAATATCTACAATGCCATCGGTATACACATGGAAATATAAACACAGCCATCTGTATACACATGTAATTATCTACACTGCTATCTCTATAAACATGGAAATATCTACACCGCCATCTCTATAAACATGAAAATATCTACACTGCCATCTCCATAAACATGAAAATATCTACACTGCCATCTCCATAAACATGGAACTAACTACCCCGTCATCTGTATAAACATGGAAACATCTACACCGCCACCTGTATGAATAAGGAAATATCTACAATGCCATCTGTATAAAGATATAAATATCTGCACCGCGAGCTGTATAAACATGGAAATATCTACATCGTTATGTGTATAAACGTGGAAATACCAACACCGCTATCAGTATAAACATGGAAATATCTACAACGCCATCTATATAAACATGGAAATATCTACACCACTATGTCTATAAACATGGAAGTAACTACACCGCTATCTCTATAAACATGGAAATATGTACACCGCTGTCTGTACAAACATGGAAATATCTACATCGCTGTCTGTATAAACATGGAAATATCTACACTGCGTTCTGTATAAACATGGAAATATCTTCACCACGATCTGTATAAACATGGAAATATCTACACCGCTATCTGTATATACATGGTAATATCTACACCACCGTCTATATAAACATGGAAATAGCTACACCGCCATCTGTATAAACATGGAAATATCTACAATGCCATCTGTAGAAAGATGGATATATCTACACCGCAATCTGTGTAAACATGGAAATATCTACACCGATATCTGGAAAAACATGGAAATATCAACACTGCTATCTGTATGAACATGGAAATAGCTACACCGCGATCTTTATAAACATGGAAATATCTACACCGCGATCTGTATAAACATGGAAATATCTACACAGCTGTCTCTATAAACATGGAAATATCTACACCGCGATCAGTGTAAACATGGAAATACCTACACCGCTATCTGTATAAGCATGGAAATATCTCCAATGCTATCTCTATAAACATCGAAATATCTACACCACCATCTGTATAAACATGGAAGTACTTACAAAGTTATCTGTTTAAACATGGAAATATCTACACCGCCATCTGTATAAACATGGAAATACCTACACAGCCATGTGTATATACATGAAAATATCTACACCGCTATCTATATAAACATGGAAATACCTACACCGCTATCTGTATAAACATGGAAATATCTCCACTGCTATCTCTATAAACATCGACATATCTACACCGCCATCTGTATAAACATGGAAATACTTACAAAGTTATCTGTATAAACATGGAAATATCTACAACGCCATCTGTATAAACATTCAAATATCTACACTGCCATGTGTACATACATGGAAATGTCTACACCACTCTCTATATAAACATGGAAATAAGTACAGCGCTATCTGTATATACATGGAAATATCTACACCACCATGTACATATCCATAGAAATATCTGCACCGGCATCTGTATAAACATGGAAATATCTACACGGTCATCTGTGTATAGATGGGAATATCAACACCGCCATCTGTACAAACATGGAAATATCTGCACCGCTATCTGTATAAACATGGAAATATCTACACCGCGGTCTGTATAAACATGGAAATATCTACTCCGCTATCTGTATAAACATGGAAATTTCTACACCGCTATCTCTATAAACATGGAAATATCTACACCGTGATCTGTATAAACATGGAAATTTTTACACCGCTATCTGTATAAACATGGAAATTTCTACACCGTTATCTGTTGAAAGATGGAAATATCTACACCGCTATCTCTATAAATATTGAAATATATACACCGCCATCTCTATAAACATGAAAATATCTACACTGCCATCTCCATAAAGATGGAAATATATACTCCGCAATGTGTATAAACACGGAAATATCTACACCACCATCTGTGTAATCATGGAAATATCTACACCGCTATCTGTATAAACATGGAAATATCTACACCGACATCTGCATGACCATGGAAATATCTACGCCGCCATCTGTATAAACATGGAAATATCTACACGGACATCTGTGTATAGATGGAAATATCAGCACCGCCATCTGTACAAACATTGAAATATCTACACCGCTATCTCTATAAACATGGAAATATCTGCACTGCCATCTGTAAAAACATGGAAATACCTATACAGTCATCTGTATAAACATGGAAATATCTACAATGCCATCTGTATACACATGGAAATATCTACACAGCCATCTGTATAAACATGTAAATATCTACACTGCTATCTCTATAAACATGGAAATATCTACACCGCCATCTCTATAAACATGAATATATCTACACTGTCATCTCCATAAACATGGAACTTACTACTCCGCCATCTGTATAAACATGGAAACATCTACACCGCCATCTGTGTGAATAAGGAAATTTCTACAATGCCATCTGTATAAAGATATAAATATCTGCACCGCGAGCTGTATAAACATGGAAATACCTACATCGATATCTGTATAAACGTGGAAATACCTACACAGTCATGTGTAGGAACATGGAAATATCTACACTGCCATCTGTATAAACATAGAAATATCTACACAGACCTCTGTATAAATATGGAGATATCTGCATAGGCATCTGTATAAACATGGAAATATCTGTACTGCGATCTGTATAAACCTGGAAATACCTACACCGCTGTCTCTATAAACATGGACGTATGTACACCGCTATGTGTATAAACATGGAAATATCTCCACTGCTCTCTGTATAAACATCGAAATATCTCCACCGTTATCTGTATAAACATGGAAATATCTACAGCGCCATCTCTATAAACATTGAAATATCCTCACTGCCCTCTGTAAAAACATGGAAATATCTACACAGTCATCTGAATAAACATGGAAATATCTACACCACCATCTGTATAAACATGGAAATACCTACAATACCATCTGTATACACATGGAAATATCTACACAGATATCTGTATAACATGGAAATATCTACACCGCCATCTGTATAAACATGGAAATATCTACACTGCCATCTGTAGAAAGATGGAAATATCTACACTGCTCTCTCTATAAATATGGAAATATCTACACCGCTAACTCTATAAACATGAAAATATCTACACTGCCATCTCCATAAAAATGGAAGTATCTACTCCACAATGTGTATAAACACGGAAATATCTACACCACCATCTGTGTAAACATGGAAATATCTACACCGCTATCTGTATAAACACGGAAATATCTACACCACCATCTGCATGTCCATGGAAATATCTACGCCGCCATCTGTATAAACATGGAAATATCTACACGGCCATCTGTGTACAGATGGAAATATCAGCAACGCCATCTGTACAAACATGGAAATATCTACACCGCTATCTGTATAAACATGGAAATATCTGCACTGCCATCTGTAAAAACATGGAAATACCTATACAGTCATCTGTATAAACATGGAAATATCTACAATGCCATCAGTATACACATGGAAATATCTACACAGCCATCTGTATAAACATGTAATTATCCACACTGCTATCTCTATAAACATGGAAATACCTACACTGCCATCTCTATAAACATGAAAATGTCTACACTGCCATCTCCATAAACATGAAAATATCTACATTGCCATCTCCATAAACATGGAACTAACTACCCCGTCAGCTGTATAAACATGGAAACATCTACACCGCCATCTGTGTGAATAAGGAAATATCTACAATGCCATCTGTAAAAAGATATAAATATCTGCACAGCGAGCTTTATAAACATGGAAATATCTACATCGCTATCTGTATAAACGTGGAAATACCAACACGGCTATCGGTATAAACATGGAAATATCTACAACGCCATCTATATAAACATGGAAATATCTACACCGCTATGTCTATAAACATGGAAATACCTACACCGGTATCTCTATAAACATGGAAATATCTACCCCGCTATCTGTATAAACATGGAAATATCTACATCGATATCTGTATAAACATGGAAATATCTACACTGCGATCTGTATAAACATGGAAATATCTTCACCACGATCTGTATAAACATGGAAATAGCTACACCGCTATCTGTATAAACATGGTAATAACTACACCACCATCTATATAAACATGGAAATATCTACACTGCCATCTGTATAAACATGGAAATATCTACAATGCCATCTGTAGAAAGATGGAAATATCTACACCGCAATCTGTGTAAACATGGAAATATCTACACCGATATCTGGAAAAACATGGAAATATCTACACTGCTATCTGTATGAACATGGAAATACCTACACCGCAATCTGTGTAAACATGGAAATATCTACACCGATATCTGGAAAAACATGGAAATATCTACACTGCTATCTGTATGAACATGGAAATACCTACACCGCGATCTTTATAAACATGGAAATATCTACACCGCCATCTGTATAAACATGGAAATGTCTACACCGCTATCTGTATAAACATGGAAATATCTACACTGCTATCTCTATAAACATGGAAATATCTGCACCGCCATCTGTATAAACATGGAAATACTTACAAAGTCGTTTGTATAAACATGGAAATATCTACAAAGCCATCTGTATAAACATGGAAATATCTACATAGCCATCTGTATATACATGGAAATATCTACTCCGCTATCTGTATAAACATGGAAATAACTACACCGCTATTTGTTTAAACAAGGAATTATCTACACCGTGACTTGTATAAACATGGAAATATTTACACCGCTATCTGTATAAACATGGAAATTTCTACACCGTTATGTGTATAAATATGGAAATATTTACACCGCTATCTCTATAAACATGGAAATATCTACACCGCCATCTGTATAAACATGGAAATACTTACAAAGTTATCTGTATAAACATGGAAATATCTACACGGTCATCTGTGTATAGATGTAAATATCAACACCGCCATCTGTACAAACATGGAAATATCTGCACCGCTATCTGTATAAACATGGAAATATCTACACCGCAGTCTGTATAAACATGGAAATATCTACACCACTATCTGTATAGACATGGAAATATGTACACCGCTATCTCTATAAACATGGAAATATCTACACCGTTATCTGTATAAACATGGAAATATTAACACCGCTATCTGTATAAACATGGAAATTTCTGCACCGTTATCTGTATAAATATGGAAATATCTTCACCGCTATCTCTATAAACATGGAAATATCTACACCGCCATCTGTATAAACATGGAAATACCTATACAGTCATCTGTGTAAACATGGAAATATCTACACCACCATCTGTATAAACATGGAAATATCTACAATGCCATCTGTATACACATGGAAATAGCTTCACGGCAATCTGTGTATAGATGGAAACATCAACACCGCCATCTGTACAAACATGGACATACCTACACTGCTATCTCTATAAACATGGGAATATCTAAACTGCGGTCTGTATAAACATGGAAATATCTACACCGGTATCTGTATAAACATGGAAATATCTACACCATGATCTGTATAAACATGGAAATATATACACCGCTATCTGTATAAACATGGAAATGTCTACACCGCTATCTCTATAAACATGGAAATATCTACAAAGACATCTGTATAAACATGGAAATGTCTGCACCGCTATCTCTATAAACATGGAATTATCTACAAAGACATCTGTATAAACATGGAAATACCTACACAGTCATGTGAAGGAACATTTAAATATCTACACTGCCATCTGTGTAAACATAGACATAGCTACAGAGCCGTCTGTATAAATATGGAAATATCTGCATAGGCATCTGTGTAAACCTGGAAATATCTGCACCGCGATCTGTATAAACAATGAAATTCCTACACCGCTGTCTCTATAAACATGGAAATATGTTCACCGCTATGTGTATAAACATGGAAATATCTCCACTGCTCTCTGTATAAACATGGAAATATCTCCACCGTTATCTGTGTAAACATGGAAATATCCACAGCGCCATCTCTATAAACATTGACAAATCTACACTGCCATCAGTAAAAACATGGAAATATCTACACAGTCATCTGAATAAACGTGGAAATATCTACACCACCATCTGTATAAACATGGAAATACCTACAATACCATCTGTATACACATGAAAATATATACACAGATATCTGTATAAATATGGAAATATCTACACCGCCATCTGTATAAACATGGAAATATCTACACTGCCATCTGTAGAAAGATGGAAATATCAACACCGCTATCTCCATAAATATGGAAATATCTACACCGCCATCTCTATAAATATGAAAATATCTACACTGCCATCTCCATAAAAATGGAAGTATCTACTCCACCATGTGTATAAACACGGAAATATCTACACCACCATCTGTGTAAACATGGAAATATCTACACCGCTATCTGTATAAACACGGAAATATCTACACCGCCATCTGCATGTCCATGGAAATATCTACGCCGCCATCTGTATAAACATGGAAATATCTACACCGCAGTCTGTATAAACATGGAAATATCTACACCACTATCTGTATAGACATGGAAATATGTACACCGCTATCTCTATAAACATGGAAATATCTACACCGTGGTCTGTATAAACATGGAAATATTAACACCGCTATCTGTATAAACATGGAAATTTCTGCACCGTTATCTGTATAAATATGGAAATATCTTCACCGCTATCTCTATAAACATGGAAATATCTACACCGCCATCTGTATAAACATGGAAATACCTATACAGTCATCTGTGTAAACATGGAAATATCTACACCACCATCTGTATAAACATGGAAATATCTACAATGCCATCTGTATACACATGGAAATAGCTTCACGGCAATCTGTGTATAGATGGAAACATCAACACCGCCATCTGTACAAACATGGACATACCTACACTGCTATCTCTATAAACATGGGAATATCTAAACTGCGGTCTGTATAAACATGGAAATATCTACACCGGTATCTGTATAAACATGGAAATATCTACACCATGATCTGTATAAACATGGAAATATATACACCGCTATCTGTATAAACATGGAAATGTCTACACCGCTATCTCTATAAACATGGAAATATCTACAAAGACATCTGTATAAACATGGAAATGTCTGCACCGCTATCTCTATAAACATGGAATTATCTACAAAGACATCTGTATAAACATGGAAATACCTACACAGTCATGTGAAGGAACATTTAAATATCTACACTGCCATCTGTGTAAACATAGACATAGCTACAGAGCCGTCTGTATAAATATGGAAATATCTGCATAGGCATCTGTGTAAACCTGGAAATATCTGCACCGCGATCTGTATAAACAATGAAATTCCTACACCGCTGTCTCTATAAACATGGAAATATGTTCACCGCTATGTGTATAAACATGGAAATATCTCCACTGCTCTCTGTATAAACATGGAAATATCTCCACCGTTATCTGTGTAAACATGGAAATATCCACAGCGCCATCTCTATAAACATTGACAAATCTACACTGCCATCAGTAAAAACATGGAAATATCTACACAGTCATCTGAATAAACGTGGAAATATCTACACCACCATCTGTATAAACATGGAAATACCTACAATACCATCTGTATACACATGAAAATATATACACAGATATCTGTATAAATATGGAAATATCTACACCGCCATCTGTATAAACATGGAAATATCTACACTGCCATCTGTAGAAAGATGGAAATATCAACACCGCTATCTCCATAAATATGGAAATATCTACACCGCCATCTCTATAAATATGAAAATATCTACACTGCCATCTCCATAAAAATGGAAGTATCTACTCCACCATGTGTATAAACACGGAAATATCTACACCACCATCTGTGTAAACATGGAAATATCTACACCGCTATCTGTATAAACACGGAAATATCTACACCGCCATCTGCATGTCCATGGAAATATCTACGCCGCCATCTGTATAAACATGGAAATATCTACACGGCCATCTGTGTATAGATGGAAATATCAGCACCGCCATCTGTACAAACATGGAAATATCTACACCGCTATCTCTACAAACATGGAAATATCTGCACTGCCATCAGTATACACATGGAAATATCTACAAAGCCATCTGTATAAACATGTAATTATCTACACTGCTATCTCTATAAACATGGAAATACCTACACCGCCATCTCTATAAACATGAAAATGTCTACACTGCCATCTCCATAAACATGAAAATATCTACACTGCCATCTCCATAAACATGGAACTAACTACCCCGTCATCTGTATAAACATGGAAACATCTACACCGCCATCTGTGTGAATAAGGACATATCTACAATGCCATCTGTATAAAGATATAAATAACTGCACCGTGAGTTGTATAAACATGGAAATATCTACATCGCTATCTGTATAAACGTGGAAATACCAACACCGCTATCGGTATAAACATGGAAATATCTACAACGCCATCTATGTAAACATGGAAATATCTACACCGCTGTGTCTATAAACATGGAAATACCTACACCGCTATCTCTATAAACATGGAAATATCTACACTGCTATCTGTATAAACATGGAAATATCTACATCGCTATCTGTATAACCATGGAAATATCTACACTGCGATCTGTATAAACATGGAAATATCTTCACCACGATCTGTATAAACATGGAAATATCTACACCGCTATCTGTATAAACATGGTAATATCTACACCACCATCTATATAAACATGGAAATATCTACACCGCCATCTGTATAAACATGGAAAAATCTGCAATGCCATCTGTAGAAAGATGGAAATATCTACACCGCAATCTGTGTAAACATGGAAATATCTACACCGATATCTGGAAAAACATGGAAATATCTACACTGCTATCTGTATGAACATGGAAATATCTACACCGCGATCTTTCTAAACATGGAAATATCTACACCGCTATCTGTATAAACATGGAAATATCTACAACGCTATCGGTAGAAACATGGAAATATCTACACAGCTATCTCTATAAACATGGAAATAGCTACACCGCCATCTGTATAAACATGGAAATACCTACAAAGTCATCTGTATAAACATGGAAATATCTACAAAGCCATCTGTATAAACATGGAAATATCTACATAGCCATCTGTATATACATGGAAATATCTACTCCGCTATCTGTATAAACATGGAAATAACTACACCGCTATTTGTTTAAACAAGGAATTATCTACACAGTGACTTGTATAAACATGGAAATATTTACACCGCAATCTGTATAAACATGGAAATTTCTACACCGTTATGTGTATAAATATGGAAATATTTACACCGCTATCTCTATAAACATGGAAATATCTACACCGCCATCTGTATAAACATGGAAATACCTATACAGTCATCTGAGTAAACATGGAAATATCTACACCACCATCTGTATAAACATGGAAATATCTACAATGCCATCTGTATACACATGGAAATACATTCATGGCAATCTGTGTATAGAAGGAAACATCAGCCCCGCCATTTGTACAAACTTGGAAATATCTACACTGCTATCTCTATAAACATGGAAATATATACACTGTGGTCTGTATAAACATGGAAATATCTACACCGGTATCTGTATAAACATGGAAATATCTACACCACGATCTGTATAAACATGGAAATATATACAAGGCTATCTGTATAAACTTGGAAATATCTGCACCGCTATCTCTATAGACATGGAAATATCTACAAAGCCATCTGTATAAACATGGAAATACCTACACAGTCATGTTTAGGAACATGGAAATATCTACACTGCCATCTGTATACACATAGAAATATCTACACAGCCCTCTGTATAAATATGGAGATATCTGCATAGGCATCTGTATAAACATGGAAATATCTACACCGCAATCTGTATAAACATGGAAATATCTACACCGCTAACTGTATAAATATGAAATATCTAAACCGCTATCTCCATAAAAGTGGAAATATCTACACTGCTATCTGTATAAACATGGAAATATCTTCAATTCTATCTGTATAAACATGGAAATATCTACACCGCCATCTATAGAACCATGGAAATATCTCCACTGCTATCTCTACAAACATCAAAATATCTACACCGCCGTCGGTATAAACGTGGAAATACTTACAAAGTTATCTGTATAAACATGGAAATATCTACACGGTCATCTGTGTATAGATGTAAATATCAACACCGCCACCTGTACAAACATGGAAATATCTGCACCGCTATCTGTATAAACATGGAAATATCTACACCACAGTCTGTATAAACATGGAAACATCTATACCACTATCTGTATAAAAATGGAAATATCTACACCACTATCTCTATAAACATGGAAATATCTACACCGTGATCTGTATCAACATGGAAATGTTTACACCGCTATCTGTATAAACATGGAAATTTCTACACCGTTATCTGTATAAATATGGAAATATCTTCACCGCTATCTCTATAAACATGGAAATATCTTCACCGCCAACTGTATAAACATGGAAATACCCATAGAGTCATCTGTGTAAACATGGAAATATCTACACCACCATCCGTATAAACATGGAAATATCTACAATGCCATCTGTATACACATGGAAAAACCTACACGGCAATCCGTGTATAGATGGAAACATCAACACCGCCATCTGTACAAACATGGAAATACCTACACTGCTATCTCTATAAACATGGGAATATCTACACTGCGGTCTGTATAAACATGGAAATATCTACACCGGTATCTTTATAAACATGGAAATATCTACACCATGATCTGTATAAACATGGAAATATATACACCGCTATCTGTATAAACATGGAAATGTCTGCACCGCTATCTCTATAAACATGGAAATATCTACAAAGACATCTGTATAAACATGGAAATGTCTGCACAGTCATGTGAAGGAACATTTAAATATCTACACTGCCATCTGTATACACATAGACATAGCTACACAGCCATCTGTATAAATATGGAAATATCTGCTTAGGCATCTGTGTAAACCTGGAAATATCTGCACCGCTATCTGTATAAACATGGAAATACCTACACCGCTGTCTCTATAAACATGGAAATATGTACACTGCTATGTGTATAAACATGGAAATATCTCCACTGCTCTCTGTATAAACATGGAAATATCTCCACCGTTATCTGTATAAACATGGAAATATCTACAGCGCCATCTCTATAAACATTGACAAATCTACACTGCCATCTGTAAAAACATGGAAATATCTACACAGTCATCTGAATAAACGTGGAAATATCTACACCACCATCTGTATAAACAAGGAAATACCTACAATACCATCTGTATACACATGGATATATCTACACAGATATCTGTATAAATATGGAAATATCTACACCGCCATCTGTATAAACATGGAAATATCTACACTGCCATCTCCATAAAAATGGAAGTATCTACTCCACCACGTGTATAAACACGGAAATATCTACACCACCATCTGTGTAAACATGGAAATATCTGCACCGCTATCTGTATAAACACGGAAATATCTAGACCACCATCTGCATGTCCATGGAAATATCTACGCCGCCATCTGTATAAACATGGAAATATCTACACGGACATCTGTGTATAGATGGAAATATCAGCACCGCCATCTGTACAAACATGGAAATATCTACACCGCTATCTCTATAAACATGGAAATATCTGCACTGCCATCTGTAAAAACATGGAAATACCTATACAGTCATCTGTATAAACTTGAAAATATCTACAATGCCATCGGTATACAAATGGAAATATCAACACAGCCATCTGTATAAACATGTAATTATCTTCACTGCTATCTCTATAAACATGGAAATATCTACACCGCCATCTCTATAAACATGAAAATATCTACACTGCCATCTCCATAAACATGAAAGCATCTACAATGCCATCTCCATAAACATGGATCTAACTACCCCGTCATCTGTATAAACCTGGAAACATCTACACCGCCATCTGTGTGAATGAGGAAATATCTACAATGCCATCTGTATAAAGATATAAATACCTGCACCGCGAGCTGTATAAACATGGAAATATCTACATCGCTATCTGTATAAACGTGGAAATACCAACACCGCTATCAGTATAAACATGGAAATATCTACCACGCCATCTATATAAACATGGAAATATCTACACCGCTATGTCTATAAACATGGAAATACCTACACCGCTATCTCTATAAACATGGAAATATCTACACCGCTGTCTGTATAAACATGGAAATATCTACATCGCTATCTGTATAAACATGGAAATATCTACACTGCGATCTGTATAAACATGGAAATATCTTCACCACGATCTGTATAAACATGGAAATATCTACACCGCTATCTGTATATACATGGTAATATCTACACCACCATCTATATAAACATGGAAATAGCTACACCGCCATCTGTATAAACTTGGAAATATCTACAATGCCATCTGTAGAAAGATGGAAATATCTACACCGCAATCTGTGTAAACATGGAAATATCTACACCGATATCTGGAAAAACATGGAAATATCTACACTGCTATCTGTATGAACATGGAAATAGCTACACCGCGATCTTTATAAACATGGAAATATCTACACCGCGATCTGTATAAACATGGAAATATCTACACCGCTATCTGTATAACCATGGAAATATTTACACAGCTATCCCTGTAAACATGGAAATATCTACACCGCCATCTGTATAAACATGGAAATACCTACAAAGTCATCTGTATAAACATGGAAATATCTACAAAGCCATCTGTATAAACATGGAAATATCTACATAGCCATCTGTATATACATGGAAATATCTACTCCGCTATCTGTATAAACATGGAAATAACTACACCGCTGTTTGTTTAAACAAGGAATTATCTACACCGTGACTTGTATAAACACGGAAATATTTACACCGCTATCTGTATAAACATGGAAATGTCTGCACCGCTATCTCTATAAACATGGAAATATCTACAAAGACATCTGTATAAACATGGAAATACCTACACAGTCATGTGAAGGAACATTTAAATATCTACACTGCCATTTGTATACACATAGACATAGCTACACAGCCGTCTGTATAAATATGGAAATATCTGCTTAGGCATCTGTGTAAACCTGGAAATATCTGCACCGCTCTCTGTATAAACATGGAAATACCTACACCGCTGTCTCTATAAACATGGAAATATGTACACTGCTATGTGTATAAACATGGAAATATCTCCACTGCTCTCTGTATAAACATGGAAATATCTCCACCGATATCTGTATAAACATGGAAATATCTACAGCGCCATCTCTATAAACATTGACAAATCTACACTGCCATCTGTAAAAACATGGAAATATCTACACAGTCATCTGAATAAACGTGGAAATATCTACACCACCATCTGTATAAACAAGGAAATAGCTACAATACCATCTGTATACACATGGAAATATCTACACAGATATCTGTATAAATATGGAAATATCTACACCGCCATCTGTATAAACATGGAAATATCTACACTGCCATCTGTAGAAAGATGGAGATATCTACACCGCTATCTCTATAAATATGGAAATATCTACACCGCCATCTCTATAAACATGAAAATATCTACACTGCCATCTCCATAAAAATGGAAGTATCTACTCCACCATGTGTATAAACACGGAAATATCTACACCACCATCTGTGTAAACATGGAAATATCTGCCCCGCTATCTGTATAAACACGGAAATATCTAGACCACCATCTGCATGTCCATGGAAATTTCTACGCCGCCATCTGTATAAACATGGAAATATCTACACGGACATCTGTGTATAGATGGAAATATCAGCACCGCCATCTGTACAAACATGGAAATATCTACACCGCTATCTCTATAAACATGGAAATATCTGCACTGCCATCTGTAAAAACATGGAAATACCTATACAGTCATCTGTATAAACTTGGAAATATCTACAATGCCATCGGTATACAAATGGAAATATCAACACAGCCATCTGTATAAACATGTAATTATCTTCACTGCTATCTCTATAAACATGGAAATATCTACACCGCCATCTCTATAAACATGGAAATATCTACACCGCTATCTGTATAAACATGGAAATATCTACACAGCTATCTCTATAAACATGGAAATATCTACACCGCAATCTGTATAAACATGGAAATAACTACAAAGTCATCTGTATAAACATGGAAATATCTACACAGCCATCTGTATAAACTTGGAAATATCTACACAGCCATCTGTATATACATGGAAATATCTACACAACTATCTGTATAAACATGGAAATAACTACACCGCTATTTTTATAAACAAGCAAATATCTACACCGTGATCTGTATAATCATGGAAATATCTACACCGCCATCTCTATAAACATGGAAATATCTACACCCCTATCTGTATAAACATGGAAATATCCACACCGCTATCTCTATAAACATGGAAAAATCAACACCGCTATCTCTATGAACAAGGAAATATCTGCATCGCCATCTCTATAAACATGGAAATATCTACACCACGATCAGTATAAACATGGAAATATCTACACCGCTATCTGTATAAACATGGAAATATCTCCACTGCTGTCTCTATAAGCATCGACATATCTACACCGCCATCTGTATAAACATGAAAATACTTACAAAGTTATCTGTATAAACATGGAAATATCTACACCGCTATCTTTATAAACATGGAAATATCTACACAGCCATGTGTACATACATGGAAATATTTACACCGCTATCTATATAAACTTGGAAATAACTACTCCGCTATCTGTATAAACATGGAAATATCTACACCACCATCTTCATATCCATGGAAATATCTCCGCCTCCATCTGTATAAACATGGAAATATCTACACTGTCATCTGTATATAGATGGAAATATCAACACTGCCATCTGTACAAACATGGAAATATCTGCACCGCTATCTGTATAAACTTGGAAATATCTACATCGCGGTCTCTATAAGCTTGGAAATATCTACACTGCTATCTGTATAAACTTGGAAATATCTACACCGCTATCTCTATAAACATGGAAATATCTACACCGTGATCTGTGTAAACATGGAAATATTTACACCGCTATCTGTATAAACATGGAAACTTCTACACCGTTAGCTGTATAAATATGGAAATATCTACACCGCTATCTCTATAAACTTGGAAATATCTACACCGCCATCCATATAAACATGGAAATACCTATACAGTCATCTGTGTAAACATGGAAATATCTACACCACCATCTGTATAAACATGGAAATATCTACAATGCCATCTGTATACACATGGAAATACCTACACGGCAATCTGTGTATAGATGGAAACATCAACATCGCCATCTGTACAAACATGGAAATATCTACACTGCTATCTCTATAAACATGAAAATATCTACACTGCGGTCTGTATAAACATGGAAATATCTACACCGGTATCTGTTTAAACATGTAAATATCTACAGCGCCATCTCTATAAACATTGAAATATCTACACCGCCATCTGTAAAAACATGGAAATATCTACACAGTCATCTGAATAAACATGGAAATATCTACACCACCATATGTATAAACATGGAAGTACCTACAATACCATCTGTATACACATGGAAATATCTACACAGACATCTGTATAAATATGGAAATATCTACACGGCCATCTCTATAAACATGGAAATATCTACACTGCCATCTGTAGAAAGATGGAAATATCTACACCGCTATCTCTATAAATATGGAAATATCTACACCGCCATCTCTATAAACATGAAAATATCTATACTGCCATCTCCATAAAGATGGAAGTATCTACTCCGCCATGTGTATAAACACGGAAATATCTACACCACCATCTGTGTAAACATGGAAATATCTACACCGCTATCTGTATAAACATGGAAATAACTACACCGCCATCTGCATGTCCATGGAAATATCTACGCCGCCATCTGTATAATCATGGAAATATCTACACGGCCATCTGTGTATAGATGGAAATATCAACACTGCCATCTGTACAAACATGGAAATATCTACACCGCTATCTCTATAAACATGGAAACATCTGCACTGCCATCTGTAAAAACATGGAAATACCTATACAGTCATCTGTATAAACATGGAAATATCTACAATGCCATCTGTATACACATGGAAATATCTACACAGCCATCTGTATAAACATGTAAATATCTACACTGTTATCTCTATAAACATGGAAATATCTACACCGCCGTCTCTATAAACATGAAAATATCTACACTGCCATCTCCATAAACATGGAACTAACTACTCCGCCATCTGTATACACATGGGAACATCTACACCGCCATCTGTGTGAACAAGGAAATATCTACAATGCCATCTTTATAAAGATATAAATATCTGCACCGCGAGCTGCATAAACATGGAAATATCTACATCGTTAACTGTATAAACGTGGCAATACCAACACCGCTATCGGTATAAACATGGAAGTATCTACAACACCGTCTATATGGACATGGAAATATCTACAACGCTATGTCTATAAACATGGAAATACCTATACCGCTATCTCTATAAACATGGAAATATCTACACCGCAATCTGTATAAACATGGAAATATCTACACCGCTATCTGTATAAACATGGAAATATCTACATCGCTATCTGTATAAACATGGAAATATCTACACCGCGATCTGTACAAACATGGAAATATCTACACCGCGATCTGTATAAACATGGAAATATCTACACCACGATCTGTATATACATGGAAATATCTACACCGCTATCTGTATAAACATGGAAATATCTACACCGCCATCTATATAAACATGGAAATATCTACAATGCCATCTGTAGAAAGATGTAAATATCTACACCGCAATCTGTGTATACATAGAAATATCTACATCGATATCTGTAAATACATGGAAATACCTACACCGCTATCTGTATAAACATGGAAATATCTACACCGCGATCTGTATAAACATGGAAATATCTGCACTGCGATCTGTATAAACATGGAAATATCTACACCGCTATCTGTATAAACATGGAAATATCTACACAGCTATCTCTATAAACATGGAAATATCTACAGCGCAATCTGTATAAACATGGAAATAAATACAAAGTCATCTGTATAAACATGGAAATAGCTACAAAGCCATCTCTATAAACATGGAAATATCTACACAGCCATCTGCATATACATGGAAATATGTACACCGTTATCTGTATAAACATGGAAATAACTACACCGCTATTTTTATAAACAAGCAAATATCTACACCGTGATCTGTATAGTCATGGAAATATCTACACCGCCATCTCTATAAACATGGAAATATCTACACCCCTATCTGTATAAACATGGAAATATCCACACCGCTGTCTCTATAAACATGGAAAAATCAACACCGCTATCTCTATGAACATGGAAATATCTGCACTGCCATCTCTATAAACATGGAAATATCTACACCACCATCTATATAAACATGGAAATATCTACACCGCCATCTGTATAAACATGGAAATATCTGCAATGCTATCTGCAGAAAGATGGAAATATCTACACCGCAATCGGTGTAAACATGGAAATATCTACACCGATATCTGTAAAAACATGGAAATGTCTGCACCGCTATCTCTATAAACATGGAAATATCTACAAAGACATCTGTATAAACATGGAAATACCTACACAGTCATGTGAAGGAACATTTAAATATCTACACTGCCATTTGTATACACATAGACATAGCTACACAGCCGTCTGTATAAATATGGAAATATCTGCTTAGGCATCTGTGTAAACCTGGAAATATCTGCACCGCTCTCTGTATAAACATGGAAATACCTACACCGCTGTCTCTATAAACATGGAAATATGTACACTGCTATGTGTATAAACATGGAAATATCTCCACTGCTCTCTGTATAAACATGGAAATATCTCCACCGTTATCTGTATAAACATGGAAATATCTACAGCGCCATCTCTATAAACATTGACAAATCAACTCTGCCATCTGTAAAAACATGGAAATATCTACACAGTCATCTGAATAAACGTGGAAATATCTACACCACCATCTGTATAAACAAGGAAATAGCTACAATACCATCTGTATACACATGGAAATATCTACACAGATATCTGTATAAATATGGAAATATCTACACCGCCATCTGTATAAACATGGAAATATCTACACTGCCATCTGTAGAAAGATGGAAATATCTACACCGCTATCTCTATAAATATGGAAATATCTACACCGCCATCTCTATAAACATGAAAATATCTACACTGCCATCTCCATAAAAATGGAAGTATCTACTCCACCATGTGTATAAACACGGAAATATCTACACCACCATCTGTGTAAACATGGAAATATCTGCACCGCTATCTGTATAAACACGGAAATATCTAGACCACCATCTGCATGTCCATGGAAATTTCTACGCCGCCATCTGTATAAACATGGAAATATCTACACGGACATCTGTGTATAGATGGAAATATCAGCACCGCCATCTGTACAAACATGGAAATATCTACACCGCTATCTCTATAAACATGGAAATATCTGCACTGCCATCTGTAAAAACATGGAAATACCTATACAGTCATCTGTATAAACTTGGAAATATCTACAATGCCATCGGTATACAAATGGAAATATCAACACAGCCATCTGTATAAACATGTAATTATCTTCACTGCTATCTCTATAAACATGGAAATATCTACACCGCCATCTATATAAACATGGAAATATCTACACCGCTATCTGTATAAACATGGAAATATCTACACAGCTATCTCTATAAACATGGAAATATCTACACCGCAATCTGTATAAACATGGAAATAACTACAAAGTCATCTGTATAAACATGGAAATATCTACACAGCCATCTGTATAAACTTGGAAATATCTACACAGCCATCTGTATATACATGGAAATATCTACACAACTATCTGTATAAACATGGAAATAACTACACCGCTATTTTTATAAACAAGCAAATATCTACACCGTGATCTGTATAATCATGGAAATATCTACACCGCCATCTCTATAAACATGGAAATATCTACACCCCTATCTGTATAAACATGGAAATATCCACACCGCTATCTCTATAAACATGGAAAAATCAACACCGCTATCTCTATGAACAAGGAAATATCTGCATCGCCATCTCTATAAACATGGAAATATCTACACCACGATCAGTATAAACATGGAAATATCTACACCGCTATCTGTATAAACATGGAAATATCTCCACTGCTGTCTCTATAAGCATCGACATATCTACACCGCCATCTGTATAAACATGAAAATACTTACAAATTTATCTGTATAAACATGGAAATATCTACACCGCTATCTTTATAAACATGGAAATATCTACACAGCCATGTGTACATACATGGAAATATTTACACCGCTATCTATATAAACTTGGAAATAACTACTCCGCTATCTGTATAAACATGGAAATATCTACACCACCATCTTCATATCCATGGAAATATCTCCGCCTCCATCTGTATAAACATGGAAATATCTACACTGTCATCTGTATATAGATGGAAATATCAACACTGCCATCTGTACAAACATGGAAATATCTGCACCGCTATCTGTATAAACTTGGAAATATCTACATCGCGGTCTCTATAAGCTTGGAAATATCTACACTGCTATCTATATAAACTTGGAAATATCTACACCGCTATCTCTATAAACATGGAAATATCTACACCGTGATCTGTGTAAACATGGAAATATTTACACCGCTATCTGTATAAACATGGAAACTTCTACACCGTTAGCTGTATAAATATGGAAATATCTACACCGCTATCTCTATAAACTTGGAAATATCTACACCGCCATCCGTATAAACATGGAAATACCTATACAGTCATCTGTGTAAACATGGAAATATCTACACCACCATCTGTATAAACATGTAAATATCTACAATGCCATCTGTATACACATGGAAATACCTACACGGCAATCTGTGTATAGATGGAAACATCAACATCGCCATCTGTACAAACATGGAAATATCTACACTGCTATCTCTATAAACATGAAAATATCTACACTGCGGTCTGTATAAACATGGAAATATCTACACCGCTATCTGTTTAAACATGTAAATATCTACAGCGCCATCTCTATAAACATTGAAATATCTACACCGCCATCTGTAAAAACATGGAAATATCTACACAGTCATCTGAATAAACATGGAAATATCTACACCACCATACGTATAAACATGGAAGTACCTACAATACCATCTGTATACACATGGAAATATCTACACAGACATCTGTATAAATATGGAAATATCTACACGGCCATCTGTATAAACATGGAAATATCTACACTGCCATCTGTAGAAAGATGGAAATATCTACACCGCTATCTCTATAAATATGGAAATATCTACACCGCCATCTCTATAAACATGAAAATATCTATACTGCCATCTCCATAAAGATGGAAGTATCTACTCCGCCATGTGTATAAACACGGAAATATCTACACCACCATCTGTGTAAACATGGAAATATCTACACCGCTATCTGTATAAACATGGAAATAACTACACCGCCATCTGCATGTCCATGGAAATATCTACGCCGCCATCTGTATAATCATGTAAATATCTACACGGCCATCTGTGTATAGATGGAAATATCAACACCGCCATCTGTACAAACATGGAAATATCTACACCGCTATCTCTATAAACATGGAAACATCTGCACTGCCATCTGTAAAAACATGGAAATACCTATACAGTCATCTGTATAAACATGGAAATATCTACAATGCCATCTGTATACACATGGAAATATCTACACAGCCATCTGTATAAACATGTAAATATCTACACTGTTATCTCTATAAACATGGAAATATCTACACCGCCGTCTCTATAAACATGAAAATATCTACACTGCCATCTCCATAAACATGGAACTAACTACTCCGCCATCTGTATAAACATGGGAACATCTACACCGCCATCTGTGTGAACAAGGAAGTATCTACAATGCCATCTTTATAAAGATATAAATATCTGCACCGCGAGCTGCATAAACATGGAAATATCTACATCGTTAACTGTATAAACGTGGCAATACCAACACCGCTATCGGTATAAACATGGAAGTATCTACAACACCGTCTATATGGACATGGAAATATCTACAACGCTATGTCTATAAACATGGAAATACCTATACCGCTATCTCTATAAACATGGAAATATCTACACCGCTATCTGTATAAACATGGAAATATCTACACCGCTATCTGTATAAACATGGAAATATCTACATCGCTATCTGTATAAACATGGAAATTTCTACAACGTTATCTGTATAAATATGGAAGTATCTTCACCGCTATCTCTATAAACATGGAAATATCTACACAGCCATCTGTATAAACATGTAATTATCCACACTGCTATCTCTATAAACATGGAAATACCTACACCGCCATCTCTATAAACATGAAAATGTCTACACTGCCATCTCAATAAACATGAAAATATCTACACTGCCATCTCCATAAACATGGAACTAACTACCCAATCATCTGTATAAACATGGAAACATCTACACCGCCATCTGTGTGAATAAGGAAATATCTACAATGCCATCTGTATAAAGATATAAATATCTGCACAGCGAGCTTTATAAACATGGAAATATCTACATCGCTATCTGTATAAACGTGGAAATACCAACACGGCTATCGGCATAAACACGGAAATATCTACAACGCCATCTATATAAACATGGAAATATCTACACCGCTATGTCTATAATCATGGAAATACCTACACCGGTATCTCTATAAACATGGAAATATCTACACCGCTATCTGTATAAACATGGAAATAACTACACTGCGATCTGTATAAACATGGAAATATCTTCACCACGATCTGTATAAACATGGAAATATCTACACCGCTATCTGTATAAACATGGTAATAACTACACCACCATCTATATAAACATGGAAATATCTACACCGCCATCTGTATAAACATGGAAATATCTACAATGCCATCTGTAGAAAGATGGAAATATCTACACCGCAATCTGTGTAAACATGGAAATATCTACACCGATATCTGGAAAAACATGGAAATATCTACACTGCTATCTGTATGAACATGGAAATAGCTACACCGCGATCTTTATAAACATGGAAATATCTACACCGCCATCTGTATAAACATGGAAATTTCTACACCGCTATCTGTATAAACATGGAAATATCTACACTGCTATCTCTATAAACATGGAAATATCTGCACCGCCATCTGTATAAACATGGAAATACTTACAAAGTCATTTGTATAAACATGGAAATATCTACAAAGCCATCTGTATAAACATGGAAATATCTACATAGCCATCTGTATATACATGGAAATATCTACTCCGCTATCTGTATAAACATGGAAATAACTACACCGCTATTTGTTTAAACAAGGAATTATCTACACCGTGACTTGTATAAACATGGAAATATTTACACCGCTATCTGTATAAACATGGAAATTTCTACACCGTTATCTGTATAAATATGGAAATAGCTACACCGCTATCTCTATAAACATGGAAATATCTACACCGCCATCTGTATAAACATGGAAATACCTATACAGTCATCTGTGTAAACATGGAAATATCTACACCAACATCTGTATAAACATGGAAATATCTACAATGCCATCTGTATACACATGGAAATACCTACATGGCAATCTGTGTATAGATGGAAACATCAACACCGCCATTTGTACAAACTTGGAAATATCTACACTGCTATCTCTATAAACATGGAAATATATACACCGCAATCTGTATAAACATGGAAATATCTACACCGCTATCTGTATAAAAATGAAATATCTAAACCGCTATCTCCATAAAAGTGGAAATATCTCCACTGCTATCTGTATAAACATAGAAATATCTTCAATTCTATCTGTATAAACATGGAAATATCTACACCGCCATCTGTAGAACCATGGAAATATCTCCACTGCTATCTCTATAAACATTGAAATATCTACACCGCCAGCGGTATAAACATGGAAATACTTACAAAGTTATCTGTATAAACATGGAAATATCTACACGGTCATCTGTGTATAGATGTAAATATCAACACCGCCATCTGTACAAACATGGAAATATCTGCACCGCTATCTGTATAAACATGGAAATATCTACACCGCAGTCTGCATAAACATGGAAATATCTACACCACTATCTGTATAGACATGGAAATATGTACACCGCTATCTCTATAAACATGGAAATATCTACACCGTGATCTGTATAAACATGGAAATATTAACACCGCTATCTGTATAAACATGGAAATTTCTGCACCGTTATCTGTATAAATATGGAAATATCTTCACCGCTATCTCTATAAACATGGAAATATCTACACCGCCATCTGTATAAACATGGAAATACCTATACAGTCATCTGTGTAAACATGGAAATATCTACACCACCATCTGTATAAACATGGAAATATCTACAATGCCATCTGTATACACATGGAAATAGCTTCACGGCAATCTGTGTATAGATGGAAACATCAACACCGCCATCTGTACAAACATGGACATACCTACACTGCTATCTCTATAAACATGGGAATATCTAAACTGCGGTCTGTATAAACATGGAAATATCTACACCGGTATCTGTATAAACATGGAAATATCTACACCATGATCTGTATAAACATGGAAATATATACACCGCTATCTGTATAAACATGGAAATGTCTACACCGCTATCTCTATAAACATGGAAATATCTACAAAGACATCTGTATAAACATGGAAATGTCTGCACCGCTATCTCTATAAACATGGAATTATCTACAAAGACATCTGTATAAACATGGAAATACCTACACAGTCATGTGAAGGAACATTTAAATATCTACACTGCCATCTGTGTAAACATAGACATAGCTACAGAGCCGTCTGTATAAATATGGAAATATCTGCATAGGCATCTGTGTAAACCTGGAAATATCTGCACCGCGATCTGTATAAACAATGAAATTCCTACACCGCTGTCTCTATAAACATGGAAATATGTTCACCGCTATGTGTATAAACATGGAAATATCTCCACTGCTCTCTGTATAAACATGGAAATATCTCCACCGTTATCTGTGTAAACATGGAAATATACACAGCGCCATCTCTATAAACATTGACAAATCTACACTGCCATCAGTAAAAACATGGAAATATCTACACAGTCATCTGAATAAACGTGGAAATATCTACACCACCATCTGTATAAACATGGAAATACCTACAATACCATCTGTATACACATGAAAATATATACACAGATATCTGTATAAATATGGAAATATCTACACCGCCATCTGTAAAAACATGGAAATATCTACACTGCCATCTGTAGAAAGATGGAAATATCTACACCGCTATCTCCATAAATATGGAAATATCTACACCGCCATCTCTATAAATATGAAAATATCTACACTGCCATCTCCATAAAAATGGAAGTATCTACTCCACCATGTGTATAAACACGGAAATATCTACACCACCATCTGTGTAAACATGGAAATATCTACACCGCTATCTGTATAAACACGGAAATATCTACACCGCCATCTGCATGTCCATGGAAATATCTACGCCGCCATCTGTATAAACATGGAAATATCTACACGGCCATCTGTGTATAGATGGAAATATCAGCACCGCCATCTGTACAAACATGGAAATATCTACACCGCTATCTCTATAAACATGGAAATATCTGCACTGCCATCAGTATACACATGGAAATATCTACAAAGCCATCTGTATAAACATGTAATTATCTAAACTGCTATCTCTATAAACATGGAAATACCTACACCGCCATCTCTATAAACATGAAAATGTCTACACTGCCATCTCCATAAACATGAAAATATCTACACTGCCATCTCCATAAACATGGAACTAACTACCCCGTCATCTGTATAAACATGGAAACATCTACACCGCCATCTGTGTGAATAAGGACATATCTACAATGCCATCTGTATAAAGATATAAATAACTGCACCGTGAGTTGTATAAACATGGAAATATCTACATCGCTATCTGTATAAACGTGGAAATACCAACACCGCTATCGGTATAGACATGGAAATATCTACAACGCCATCTATGTAAACATGGAAATATCTACACCGCTGTGTCTATAAACATGGAAATACCTACACCGCTATCTCTATAAACATGGAAATATCTACACTGCTATCTGTATAAACATGGAAATATCTACATCGCTATCTGTATAACCATGGAAATATCTACACTGCGATCTGTATAAGCATGGAAATATCTTCACCAAGATCTGTATAAACATGGAAATATCTACACCGCTATCTGTATAAACATGGTAATATCTACACCACCATCTATATAAACATGGAAATATCTACACCGCCATCTGTATAAACATGGAAATATCTGCAATGCCATCTGTAGAAAGATGGAAATATCTACACCGCAATCTGTGTAAACATGGAAATATCTACACCGATATCTGGAAAAACATGGAAATATCTACACTGCTATCTGTATGAACATGGAAATATCTACACCGCGATCTTTCTAAACATGGAAATATCTACACCGCTATCTGTATAAACATGGAAATATCTACAACGCTATCTGTATAAACATGGAAATATCTACACAGCTATCTCTATAAACATGGAAATAGCTACACCGCCATCTGTATAAACATGGAAATACCTACAAAGTCATCTGTATAAACATGGAAATATCTACAAAGCCATCTGTATAAACATGGAAATATCTACATAGCCATCTGTATATACATGGAAATATCTACTCCGCTATCTGTATAAACATGGAAATAACTACACCGCTATTTGTTTAAAGAAGGAATTATCTACACAGTGACTTGTATAAACATTGAAATATTTACACCGCTATCTGTATAAACATGGAAATTTCTACACCGTTATGTGTATAAATATGGAAATATTTACACCGCTATCTCTATAAACATGGAAATATCTACACCGCCATCTGTATAAACATGGAAATACCTATGCAGTCATCTGAGTAAACATGGAAATATCTACACCACCATCTGTATAAACATGGAAATATCTACAATGCCATCTGTATACACATGGAAATACATTCATGGCAATCTGTGTATAGAAGGAAACATCAGCCCCGCCATTTGTACAAACTTGGAAATATCTACACTGCTATCTCTATAAACATGGAAATATATACACTGTGGTCTGTATAAACATGGAAATATCTACACCGGTATCTGTATAAACATGGAAATATCTACACCACGATCTGTATAAACATGGAAATATATACAAGGCTATCTGTATAAACTTGGAAATATCTGCACCGCTATCTCTATAGACATGGAAATATCTACAAAGCCATCTGTATAAACATGGAAATACCTACACAGTCATGTTTAGGAACATGGAAATATCTACACTGCCATCTGTATACACATAGAAATATCTACACAGCCCTCTGTATAAATATGGAGATATCTGCATAGGCATCTGTATAAACATGGAAATATCTACACCGCAATCTGTATAAACATGGAAATATCTACACCGCTAACTGTATAAATATGAAATATCTAAACCGCTATCTCCATAAAAGTGGAAATATCTACACTGCTATCTGTATAAACATGGAAATATCTTCAATTCTATCTGTATAAACATGGAAATATCTACACCGCCATCTATAGAACCATGGAAATATCTCCACTGCTATCTCTACAAACATCAAAATATCTACACCGCCGTCGGTATAAACGTGGAAATACTTACAAAGTTATCTGTATAAACATGGAAATATCTACACGGTCATCTGTGTATAGATGTAAATATCAACACCGCCATCTGTACAAACATGGAAATATCTGCACCGCTATCTGTATAAACATGGAAATATCTACACCACAGTCTGTATAAACATGGAAACATCTATACCACTATCTGTATAAAAATGGAAATATCTACACCACTATCTCTATAAACATGGAAATATCTACACCGTGATCTGTATCAACATGGAAATGTTTACACCGCTATCTGTATAAACATGGAAATTTCTACACTGTTATCTGTATAAATATGGAAATATCTTCACCGCTATCTCTATAAACATGGAAATATCTTCACCGCCAACTGTATAAACATGGAAATACCCATAGAGTCATCTGTGTAAACATGGAAATATCTACACCACCATCCGTATAAACATGGAAATATCTACAATGCCATCTGTATACACATGGAAAAACCTACACGGCAATCCGTGTATAGATGGAAACATCAACACCGCCATCTGTACAAACATGGAAATACCTACACTGCTATCTCTATAAACATGGGAATATCTACACTGCGGTCTGTATAAACATGGAAATATCTACACCGGTATCTTTATAAACATGGAAATATCTACACCATGATCTGTATAAACATGGAAATATATACACCGCTATCTGTATAAACATGGAAATGTCTGCACCGCTATCTCTATAAACATGGAAATATCTACAAAGACATCTGTATAAACATGGAAATGTCTGCACAGTCATGTGAAGGAACATTTAAATATCTACACTGCCATCTGTATACACATAGACATAGCTACACAGCCATCTGTATAAATATGGAAATATCTGCTTAGGCATCTGTGTAAACCTGGAAATATCTGCACCGCTATCTGTATAAACATGGAAATACCTACACCGCTGTCTCTATAAACATGGAAATATGTACACTGCTATGTGTATAAACATGGAAATATCTCCACTGCTCTCTGTATAAACATGGAAATATCTCCACCGTTATCTGTATAAACATGGAAATATCTACAGCGCCATCTCTATAAACATTGACAAATCTACACTGCCATCTCTAAAAACATGGAAATATCTACACAGTCATCTGAATAAACGTGGAAATATCTACACCACCATCTGTATAAACAAGGAAATACCTACAATACCATCTGTATACACATGGAAATATCTACACAGATATCTGTATAAATATGGAAATATCTACACCGCCATCTGTATAAACATGGAAATATCTACACTGCCATCTGTCGAAAGATGGAAATATCTACACCGCTATCTCTATAAATATGGAAATATCTACACCGCCATCTCTATAAACATGAAAATATCTACACTGCCATCTCCATAAAAATGGAAGTATCTACTCCACCACGTGTATAAACACGGAAATATCTACACCACCATCTGTGTAAACATAGAAATATCTGCACCGCTATCTGTATAAACATGGAAATATCTAGACCACCATCTGCATGTCCATGGAAATATCTACGCCGCCATCTGTATAAACATGGAAATATCTACACGGACATCTGTGTATAGATGGAAATATCAGCACCGCCATCTGTACAAACATGGAAATATCTACACCGCTATCTCTATAAACATGGAAATATCTGCACTGCCATCTGTAAAAACATGGAAATACCTATACAGTCATCTGTATAAACTTGAAAATATCTACAATGCCATCGGTATACAAATGGAAATATCAACACAGCCATCTGTATAAACATGTAATTATCTTCACTGCTATCTCTATAAACATGGAAATATCTACACCGCCATCTCTATAAACATGAAAATATCTACACTGCCATCTCCATAAACATGAAAGTATCTACAATGCCATCTCCATAAACATGGATCTAACTACCCCGTCATCTGTATAAACCTGGAAACATCTACACCGCCATCTGTGTGAATAAGGAAATATCTACAATGCCATCTGTATAAAGATATAAATACCTGCACCGCGAGCTGTATAAACATGGAAATATCTACATCGCTATCTGTATAAACGTGGAAATACCAACACCGCTATCAGTATAAACATGGAAATATCTACCACGCCATCTATATAAACATGGAAATATCTACACCGCTATGTCTATAAACATGGAAATACCTACACCGCTATCTCTATAAACATGGAAATATCTACACCGCTGTCTGTATAAACATGGAAATATCTACATCGCTATCTGTATAAACATGGAAATATCTACACTGCGATCTGTATAAACATGGAAATATCTTCACCACGATCTGTATAAACATGGAAATATCTACACCGCTATCTGTATATACATGGTAATATCTACACCACCATCTATATAAACATGGAAATAGCTACACCGCCATCTGTATAAACTTGGAAATATCTACAATGCCATCTGTAGAAAGATGGAAATATCTACACCGCAATCTGTGTAAACATGGAAATATCTACACCGATATCTGGAAAAACATGGAAATATCTACACTGCTATCTGTATGAACATGGAAATAGCTACACCGTGATCTTTATAAACATGGAAATATCTACACCGCGATCTGTATAAACATGGAAATATCTACACCGCTATCTGTATAACCATGGAAATATCTACACAGGTATCTCTGTAAACATGGAAATATCTACACCGCCATCTGTATAAACATGGAAATACCTACAAAGTCATCTGTATAAACATGGAAATATCTACAAAGCCATCTGTATAAACATGGAAATATCTACATAGCCATCTGTATATACATGGAAATATCTACTCCGCTATCTGTATAAACATGGAAATAACTACACCGCTGTTTGTTTAAACAAGGAATTATCTACACCGTGACTTGTATAAACACGGAAATATTTACACCGCTATCTGTATAAACATGGAAATGTCTGCACCGCTATCTCTATAAACATGGAAATATCTACAAAGACATCTGTATAAACATGGAAATACCTACACAGTCATGTGAAGGAACATTTAAATATCTACACTGCCATTTGTATACACATAGACATAGCTACACAGCCGTCTGTATAAATATGGAAATATCTGCTTAGGCATCTGTGTAAACCTGGAAATATCTGCACCGCTCTCTGTATAAACATGGAAATACCTACACCGCTGTCTCTATAAACATGGAAATATGTACACTGCTATGTGTATAAACATGGAAATATCTCCACTGCTCTCTGTATAAACATGGAAATATCTCCACCGTTATCTGTATAAACATGGAAATATCTACAGCGCCATCTCTATAAACATTGACAAATCTACACTGCCATCTGTAAAAACATGGAAATATCTACACAGTCATCTGAATAAACGTGGAAATATCTACACCACCATCTGTATAAACAAGGAAATAGCTACAATACCATCTGTATACACATGGAAATATCTACACAGATATCTGTATAAATATGGAAATATCTACACCGCCATCTGTATAAACATGGAAATATCTACACTGCCATCTGTAGAAAGATGGAAATATCTACACCGCTATCTCTATAAATATGGAAATATCTACACCGCCATCTCTATAAACATGAAAATATCTACACTGCCATCTCCATAAAAATGGAAGTATCTACTCCACCATGTGTATAAACACGGAAATATCTACACCACCATCTGTGTAAACATGGAAATATCTGCACCGCTATCTGTATAAACACGGAAATATCTAGACCACCATCTGCATGTCCATGGAAATTTCTACGCCGCCATCTGTATAAACATGGAAATATCTACACGGACATCTGTGTATAGATGGAAATATCAGCACCGCCATCTGTACAAACATGGAAATATCTACACCGCTATCTCTATAAACATGGAAATATCTGCACTGCCATCTGTAAAAACATGGAAATACCTATACAGTCATCTGTATAAACTTGGAAATATCTACAATGCCATCGGTATACAAATGGAAATATCAACACAGCCATCTGTATAAACATGTAATTATCTTCACTGCTATCTCTATAAACATGGAAATATCTACACCGCCATCTCTATAAACATGGAAATATCTACACCGCTATCTGTATAAACATGGAAATATCTACACAGCTATCTCTATAAACATGGAAATATCTACACCGCAATCTGTATAAACATGGAAATAACTACAAAGTCATCTGTATAAACATGGAAATATCTACACAGCCATCTGTATAAACTTGGAAATATCTACACAGCCATCTGTATATACATGGAAATATCTACACAACTATCTGTATAAACATGGAAATAACTACACCGCTATTTTTATAAACAAGCAAATATCTACACCGTGATCTGTATAATCATGGAAATATCTACACCGCCATCTCTATAAACATGGAAATATCTACACCCCTATCTGTATAAACATGGAAATATCCACACCGCTATCTCTATAAACATGGAAAAATCAACACCGCTATCTCTATGAACAAGGAAATATCTGCATCGCCATCTCTATAAACATGGAAATATCTACACCACGATCAGTATAAACATGGAAATATCTACACCGCTATCTGTATAAACATGGAAATATCTCCACTGCTGTCTCTATAAGCATCGACATATCTACACCGCCATCTGTATAAACATGAAAATACTTACAAATTTATCTGTATAAACATGGAAATATCTACACCGCTATCTTTATAAACATGGAAATATCTACACAGCCATGTGTACATACATGGAAATATTTACACCGCTATCTATATAAACTTGGAAATAACTACTCCGCTATCTGTATAAACATGGAAATATCTACACCACCATATTCATATCCATGGAAATATCTCCGCCTCCATCTGTATAAACATGGAAATATCTACACTGTCATCTGTATATAGATGGAAATATCAACACTGCCATCTGTACAAACATGGAAATATCTGCACCGCTATCTGTATAAACTTGGAAATATCTACATCGCGGTCTCTATAAGCTTGGAAATATCTACACTGCTATCTGTATAAACTTGGAAATATCTACACCGCTATCTCTATAAACATGGAAATATCTACACCGTGATCTGTGTAAACATGGAAATATTTACACCGCTATCTGTATAAACATGGAAACTTCTACACCGTTAGCTGTATAAATATGGAAATATCTACACCGCTATCTCTATAAACTTGGAAATATCTACACCGCCATCCGTATAAACATGGAAATACCTATACAGTCATCTGTGTAAACATGGAAATATCTACACCAACATCTGTATAAACATGTAAATATCTACAATGCCATCTGTATACACATGGAAATACCTACACGGCAATCTGTGTATAGATGGAAACATCAACATCGCCATCTGTACAAACATGGAAATATCTACACTGCTATCTCTATAAACATGAAAATATCTACACTGCGGTCTGTATAAACATGGAAATATCTACACCGGTATCTGTTTAAACATGTAAATATCTACAGCGCCATCTCTATAAACATTGAAATATCTACACCGCCATCTGTAAAAACATGGAAATATCTACACAGTCATCTGAATAAACATGGAAATATCTACACCACCATATGTATAAACATGGAAGTACCTACAATACCATCTGTATACACATGGAAATATCTACACAGACATCTGTATAAATATGGAAATATCTACACGGCCATCTGTATAAACATGGAAATATCTACACTGCCATCTGTAGAAAGATGGAAATATCTACACCGCTATCTCTATAAATATGGAAATATCTACACCGCCATCTCTATAAACATGAAAATATCTATACTGCCATCTCCATAAAGATGGAAGTATCTACTCCGCCATGTGTATAAACACGGAAATATCTACACCACCATCTGTGTAAACATGGAAATATCTACACCGCTATCTGTATAAACATGGAAATAACTACACCGCCATCTGCATGTCCATGGAAATATCTACGCCGCCATCTGTATAATCATGTAAATATCTACACGGCCATCTGTGTATAGATGGAAATATCAACACCGCCATCTGTACAAACATGGAAATATCTACACCGCTATCTCTATAAACATGGAAACATCTGCACTGCCATCTGTAAAAACATGGAAATACCTATACAGTCATCTGTATAAACATGGAAATATCTACAATGCCATCTGTATACACATGGAAATATCTACACAGCCATCTGTATAAACATGTAAATATCTACACTGTTATCTCTATAAACATGGAAATATCTACACCGCCGTCTCTATAAACATGAAAATATCTACACTGCCATCTCCATAAACATGGAACTAACTACTCCGCCATCTGTATAAACATGGGAACATCTACACCGCCATCTGTGTGAACAAGGAAGTATCTACAATGCCATCTTTATAAAGATATAAATATCTGCACCGCGAGCTGCATAAACATGGAAATATCTACATCGTTAACTGTATAAACGTGGCAATACCAACACCGCTATCGGTATAAACATGGAAGTATCTACAACACCGTCTATATGGACATGGAAATATCTACAACGCTATGTCTATAAACATGGAAATACCTATACCGCTATCTCTATAAACATGGAAATATCTACACCGCTATCTGTATAAACATGGAAATATCTACACCGCTATCTGTATAAACATGGAAATATCTACATCGCTATCTGTATAAACATGGAAATATCTACACCGCGATCTGTACAAACATGGAAATATCTACACCGCGATCTGTATAAACATGGAAATATCTACACCACGATCTGTATATACATGGAAATATCTACACCGCTATCTGTATAAACATGGAAATATCTACACCGCCATCTATATAAACATGGAAATATCTACAATGCCATCTGTAGAAAGATGTAAATATCTACACCGCAATCTGTGTATACATAGAAATATCTACATCGATATCTGTAAATACATGGAAATACCTACACCGCTATCTGTATAAACATGGAAATATCTACACCGCGATCTGTATAAACATGGAAATATCTGCACTGCGATCTGTATAAACATGGAAATATCTACACCGCTATCTGTATAAACATGGAAATATCTACACAGCTATCTCTATAAACATGGAAATATCTACAGCGCAATCTGTATAAACATGGAAATAAATACAAAGTCATCTGTATAAACATGGAAATATCTACAAAGCCATCTGTATAAACATGGAAATATCTACACAGCCATCTGCATATACATGGAAATATCTACACCGTTATCTGTATAAACATGGAAATAACTACACCGCTATTTTTATGAACAAGCAAATATCTACACCGTGATCTGTATAATCATGGAAATATCTACACCGCCATCTCTATAAACATGGAAATATCTACACCCCTATCTGTATAAACATGGAAATATCCACACCGCTGTCTCTATAAACATGGAAAAATCAACACCGCTATCTCTATGAACATGGAAATATCTGCACTGCCATCTCTATAAACATGGAAATATCTACACCACCATCTATATAAACATGGAAATATCTACACCGCCATCTGTATAAACATGGAAATATCTACAATGCTATCTGCAGAAAGATGGAAATATCTACACCGCAATCGGTGTAAACATGGAAATATCTACACCGATATCTGTAAAAACATGGAAATGTCTGCACCGCTATCTCTATAAACATGGAAATATCTACAAAGACATCTGTATAAACATGGAAATACCTACACAGTCATGTGAAGGAACATTTAAATATCTACACTGCCATTTGTATACACATAGACATAGCTACACAGCCGTCTGTATAAATATGGAAATATCTGCTTAGGCATCTGTGTAAACCTGGAAATATCTGCACCACTCTCTGTATAAACATGGAAATACCTACACCGCTGTCTCTATAAACATGGAAATATGTACACTGCTATGTGTATAAACATGGAAATATCTCCACTGCTCTCTGTATAAACATGGAAATATCTCCACCGTTATCTGTATAAACATGGAAATATCTACAGCGCCATCTCTATAAACATTGACAAATCAACACTGCCATCTGTAAAAACATGGAAATATCTACACAGTCATCTGAATAAACGTGGAAATATCTACACCACCATCTGTATAAACAAGGAAATAGCTACAATACCATCTGTATACACATGGAAATATCTACACAGATATCTGTATAAATATGGAAATATCTACACCGCCATCTGTATAAACATGGAAATATCTACACTGCCATCTGTAGAAAGATGGAAATATCTACACCGCTATCTCTATAAATATGGAAATATCTACACCGCCATCTCTATAAACATGAAAATATCTACACTGCCATCTCCATAAAAATGGAAGTATCTACTCCACCATGTGTATAAACACGGAAATATCTACACCACCATCTGTGTAAACATGGAAATATCTGCACCGCTATCTGTATAAACACGGAAATTACTAGACCACCATCTGCATGTCCATGGAAATTTCTACGCCGCCATCTGTATAAACATGGAAATATCTACACGGACATCTGTGTATAGATGGAAATATCAGCACCGCCATCTGTACAAACATGGAAATATCTACACCGCTATCTCTATAAACATGGAAATATCTGCACTGCCATCTGTAAAAACATGGAAATACCTATACAGTCATCTGTATAAACTTGGAAATATCTACAATGCCATCGGTATACAAATGGAAATATCAACACAGCCATCTGTATAAACATGTAATTATCTTCACTGCTATCTCTATAAACATGGAAATATCTACACCGCCATCTCTATAAACATGGAAATATCTACACCGCTATCTGTATAAACATGGAAATATCTACACAGCTATCTCTATAAACATGGAAATATCTACACCGCAATCTGTATAAACATGGAAATAACTACAAAGTCATCTGTATAAACATGGAAATATCTACACAGCCATCTGTATAAACTTGGAAATATCTACACAGCCATCTGTATATACATGGAAATATCTACACAACTATCTGTATAAACATGGAAATAACTACACCGCTATTTTTATAAACAAGCAAATATCTACACCGTGATCTGTATAATCATGGAAATATCTACACCGCCATCTCTATAAACATGGAAATATCTACACCCCTATCTGTATAAACATGGAAATATCCACACCGCTATCTCTATAAACATGGAAAAATCAACACCGCTATCTCTATGAACAAGGAAATATCTGCATCGCCATCTCTATAAACATGGAAATATCTACACCACGATCAGTATAAACATGGAAATATCTACACCGCTATCTGTATAAACATGGAAATATCTCCACTGCTGTCTCTATAAGCATCGACATATCTACACCGCCATCTGTATAAACATGAAAATACTTACAAAGTTATCTGTATAAACATGGAAATATCTACACCGCTATCTTTATAAACATGGAAATATCTACACAGCCATGTGTACATACATGGAAATATTTACACCGCTATCTATATAAACTTGGAAATAACTACTCCGCTATCTGTATAAACATGGAAATATCTACACCACCATCTTCATATCCATGGAAATATCTCCGCCTCCATCTGTATAAACATGGAAATATCTACACTGTCATCTGTATATAGATGGAAATATCAACACTGCCATCTGTACAAACATGGAAATATCTGCACCGCTATCTGTATAAACTTGGAAATATCTACATCGCGGTCTCTATAAGCTTGGAAATATCTACACTGCTATCTGTATAAACTTGGAAATATCTACACCGCTATCTCTATAAACATGGAAATATCTACACCGTGATCTGTGTAAACATGGAAATATTTACACCGCTATCTGTATAAACATGGAAACTTCTACACCGTTAGCTGTATAAATATGGAAATATCTACACCGCTATCTCTATAAACTTGGAAATATCTACACCGCCATCCGTATAAACATGGAAATACCTATACAGTCATCTGTGTAAACATGGAAATATCTACACCACCATCTGTATAAACATGTAAATATCTACAATGCCATCTGTATACACATGGAAATACCTACACGGCAATCTGTGTATAGATGGAAACATCAACATCGCCATCTGTACAAACATGGAAATATCTACACTGCTATCTCTATAAACATGAAAATATCTACACTGCGGTCTGTATAAACATGGAAATATCTACACCGGTATCTGTTTAAACATGTAAATATCTACAGCGCCATCTCTATAAACATTGAAATATCTACACCGCCATCTGTAAAAACATGGAAATATCTACACAGTCATCTGAATAAACATGGAAATATCTACACCACCATATGTATAAACATGGAAGTACCTACAATACCATCTGTATACACATGGAAATATCTACACAGACATCTGTATAAATATGGAAATATCTACACGGCCATCTGTATAAACATGGAAATATCTACATTGCCATCTGTAGAAAGATGGAAATATCTACACCGCTATCTCTATAAATATGGAAATATCTACACCGCCATCTCTATAAACATGAAAATATCTATACTGCCATCTCCATAAAGATGGAAGTATCTACTCCGCCATGTGTATAAACACGGAAATATCTACACCACCATCTGTGTAAACATGGAAATATCTACACCGCTATCTGTATAAACATGGAAATAACTACACCGCCATCTGCATGTCCATGGAAATATCTACGCCGCCATCTGTATAATCATGTAAATATCTACACGGCCATCTGTGTATAGATGGAAATATCAACACCGCCATCTGTACAAACATGGAAATATCTACACCGCTATCTCTATAAACATGGAAACATCTGCACTGCCATCTGTAAAAACATGGAAATAACTATACAGTCATCTGTATAAACATGGAAATATCTACAATGCCATCTGTATACACATGGAAATATCTACACAGTCATCTGTATAAACATGTAAATATCTACACTGTTATCTCTATAAACATGGAAATATCTACACCGCCGTCTCTATAAACATGAAAATATCTACACTGCCATCTCCATAAACATGGAACTAACTACTCCGCCATCTGTATAAACATGGGAACATCTACACCGCCATCTGTGTGAACAAGGAAGTATCTACAATGCCATCTTTATAAAGATATAAATATCTGCACCGCGAGCTGCATAAACATGGAAATATCTACATCGTTAACTGTATAAACGTGGCAATACCAACACCGCTATCGGTATAAACATGGAAGTATCTACAACACCGTCTATATGGACATGGAAATATCTACAACGCTATGTCTATAAACATGGAAATACCTATACCGCTATCTCTATAAACATGGAAATATCTACACCGCTATCTGTATAAACATGGAAATATCTACACCGCTATCTGTATAAACATGGAAATATCTACATCGCTATCTGTATAAACATGGAAATATCTACACCGCGATCTGTACAAACATGGAAATATCTACACCGCGATCTGTATAAACATGGAAATATCTACACCACGATCTGTATATACATGGAAATATCTACACCGCTATCTGTATAAACATGGAAATATCTACACCGCCATCTATATAAACATGGAAATATCTACAATGCCATCTGTAGAAAGATGTAAATATCTACACCGCAATCTGTGTATACATAGAAATATCTACATCGATATCTGTAAATACATGGAAATACCTGCACCGCTATCTGTATAAACATGGAAATATCTACACCGCGATCTGTATAAACATGGAAATATCTGCACTGCGATCTGTATAAACATGGAAATATCTACACCGCTATCTGTATAAACATGGAAATATCTACACAGCTATCTCTATAAACATGGAAATATCTACAGCGCAATCTGTATAAACATGGAAATAAATACAAAGTCATCTGTATAAACATGGAAATATCTACAAAGCCATCTGTATAAACATGGAAATATCTACACAGCCATCTGCATATACATGGAAATATCTACACCGTTATCTGTATAAACATGGAAATAACTACACCGCTATTTTTATAAACAAGCAAATATCTACACCGTGATCTGTATAATCATGGAAATATCTACACCGCCATCTCTATAAACATGGAAATATCTACACCCCTATCTGTATAAACATGGAAATATCCACACCGCTGTCTCTATAAACATGGAAAAATCAACACCGCTATCTCTATGAACATGGAAATATCTGCACTGCCATCTCTATAAACATGGAAATATCTACACCACCATCTATATAAACATGGAAATATCTACACCGCCATCTGTATAAACATGGAAATATCTACAATGCTATCTGCAGACAGATGGAAATATCTACACCGCAATCGGTGTAAACATGGAAATATCTACACCGATATCTGTAAAAACATGGAAATGTCTGCACCGCTATCTCTATAAACATGGAAATATCTACAAAGACATCTGTATAAACATGGAAATACCTACACAGTCATGTGAAGGAACATTTAAATATCTACACTGCCATTTGTATACACATAGACATAGCTACACAGCCGTCTGTATAAATATGGAAATATCTGCTTAGGCATCTGTGTAAACCTGGAAATATCTGCACCGCTCTCTGTATAAACATGGAAATACCTACACCGCTGTCTCTATAAACATGGAAATATGTACACTGCTATGTGTATAAACATGGAAATATCTCCACTGCTCTCTGTATAAACATGGAAATATCTCCACCGTTATCTGTATAAACATGGAAATATCTACAGCGCCATCTCTATAAACATTGACAAATCAACACTGCCATCTGTAAAAACATGGAAATATCTACACAGTCATCTGAATAAACGTGGAAATATCTACACCACCATCTGTATAAACAAGGAAATAGCTACAATACCATCTGTATACACATGGAAATATCTACACAGATATCTGTATAAATATGGAAATATCTACACCGCCATCTGTATAAACATGGAAATATCTACACTGCCATCTGTAGAAAGATGGAAATATCTACACCGCTATCTCTATAAATATGGAAATGTCTACACCGCCATCTCTATAAACATGAAAATATCTACACTGCCATCTCCATAAAAATGGAAGTATCTACTCCACCATGTGTATAAACACGGAAATATCTACACCACCATCTACACGGCCATCTGTATAAACATGGAAATATCTACACTGCCATCTGTAGAAAGATGGAAATATCTACACCGCTATCTCTATAAATATGGAAATATCTACACCGCCATCTCTATAAACATGAAAATATCTATACTGCCATCTCCATAAAGATGGAAGTATCTACTCCGCCATGTGTATAAACACGGAAATATCTACACCACCATCTGTGTAAACATGGAAATATCTACACCGCTATCTGTATAAACATGGAAATAACTACACCGCCATCTGCATGTCCATGGAAATATCTACGCCGCCATCTGTATAATCATGTAAATATCTACACGGCCATCTGTGTATAGATGGAAATATCAACACCGCCATCTGTACAAACATGGAAATATCTACACCGCTATCTCTATAAACATGGAAACATCTGCACTGCCATCTGTAAAAACATGGAAATACCTATACAGTCATCTGTATAAACATGGAAATATCTACAATGCCATCTGTATACACATGGAAATATCTACACAGCCATCTGTATAAACATGTAAATATCTACACTGTTATCTCTATAAACATGGAAATATCTACACCGCCGTCTCTATAAACATGAAAATATCTACACTGCCATCTCCATAAACATGGAACTAACTACTCCGCCATCTGTATAAACATGGGAACATCTACACCGCCATCTGTGTGAACAAGGAAGTATCTACAATGCCATCTTTATAAAGATATAAATATCTGCACCGCGAGCTGCATAAACATGGAAATATCTACATCGTTAACTGTATAAACGTGGCAATACCAACACCGCTATCGGTATAAACATGGAAGTATCTACAACACCGTCTATATGGACATGGAAATATCTACAACGCTATGTCTATAAACATGGAAATACCTATACCGCTATCTCTATAAACATGGAAATATCTACACCGCTATCTGTATAAACATGGAAATATCTACACCGCTATCTGTATAAACATGGAAATATCTACATCGCTATCTGTATAAACATGGAAATTTCTACAACGTTATCTGTATAAATATGGAAGTATCTTCACCGCTATCTCTATAAACATGGAAATATCTACACAGCCATCTGTATAAACATGTAATTATCCACACTGCTATCTCTATAAACATGGAAATACCTACACCGCCATCTCTATAAACATGAAAATGTCTACACTGCCATCTCAATAAACATGAAAATATCTACACTGCCATCTCCATAAACATGGAACTAACTACACAATCATCTGTATAAACATGGAAACATCTACACCGCCATCTGTGTGAATAAGGAAATATCTACAATGCCATCTGTATAAAGATATAAATATCTGCACAGCGAGCTTTATAAACATGGAAATATCTACATCGCTATCTGTATAAACGTGGAAATACCAACACGGCTATCGGCATAAACACGGAAATATCTACAACGCCATCTATATAAACATGGAAATATCTACACCGCTATGTCTATAAACATGGAAATACCTACACCGGTATCTCTATAAACATGGAAATATCTACACCGCTATCTGTATAAACATGGAAATAACTACACTGCGATCTGTATAAACATGGAAATGTCTTCACCACGATCTGTATAAACATGGAAATATCTACACCGCTATCTGTATAAACATGGTAATAACTACACCACCATCTATATAAACATGGAAATATCTACACCGCCATCTGTATAAACATGGAAATATCTACAATGCCATCTGTAGAAAGATGGAAATATCTACACCGCAATCTGTGTAAACATGGAAATATCTACACCGATATCTGGAAAAACATGGAAATATCTTCACTGCTATCTGTATGAACATGGAAATAACTACACCGCGATCTTTATAAACATGGAAATATCTACACCGCCATCTGTATAAACATGGAAATTTCTACACAGCTATCTGTATAAACATGGAAATATCTACACTGCTATCTCTATAAACATGGAAATATCTGCACCGCCATCTGTATAAACATGGAAATACTTACAAAGTCATTTGTATAAACATGGAAATATCTACAAAGCCATCTGTATAAACATGGAAATATCTACATAGCCATCTGTATATACATGGAAATATCTACTCCGCTATCTGTATAAACATGGAAATAACTACACCGCTATTTGTTTAAACAAGGAATTATCTACACCGTGACTTGTATAAACATGGAAATATTTACACCGCTATCTGTATAAACATGGAAATTTCTACACCGTTATCTGTATAAATATGGAAATAGCTACACCGCTATCTCTATAAACATGGAAATATCTACACCGCCATCTGTATAAACATGGAAATACCTATACAGTCATCTGTGTAAACATGGAAATATCTACACCAACATCTGTATAAACATGGAAATATCTACAATGCCATCTGTATACACATGGAAATACCTACATGGCAATCTGTGTATAGATGGAAACATCAACACCGCCATTTGTACAAACTTGGAAATATCTACACTGCTATCTCTATAAACATGGAATTATATACACCGCAATCTGTATAAACATGGAAATATCTACACCGCTATCTGTATAAAAATGAAATATCTAAACCGCTATCTCCATAAAAGTGGAAATATCTCCACTGCTATCTGTATAAACATAGAAATATCTTCAATTCTATCTGTATAAAAATGGAAATATCTACACCGCCATCTGTAGAACCATGGAAATATCTCCACTGCTATCTCTATAAACATTGAAATATCTACACCGCCAGCGGTATAAACATGGAAATACTTACAAAGTTATCTGTATAAACATGGAAATATCTACACGGTCATCTGTGTATAGATGTAAATATCAACACCGCCATCTGTACAAACATGGAAATATCTGCACCGCTATCTGTATAAACATGGAAATATCTACACCGCAGTCTGCATAAACATGGAAATATCTACACCACTATCTGTATAGACATGGAAATATGTACACCGCTATCTCTATAAACATGGAAATATCTACACCGTGATCTGTATAAACATGGAAATATTAACACCGCTATCTGTATAAACATGGAAATTTCTGCACCGTTATCTGTATAAATATGGAAATATCTTCACCGCTATCTCTATAAACATGGAAATATCTACACCGCCATCTGTATAAACATGGAAATACCTATACAGTCATCTGTGTAAACATGGAAATATCTACACCACCATCTGTATAAACATGGAAATATCTACAATGCCATCTGTATACACATGGAAATAGCTTCACGGCAATCTGTGTATAGATGGAAACATCAACACCGCCATCTGTACAAACATGGACATACCTACACTGCTATCTCTATAAACATGGGAATATCTAAACTGCGGTCTGTATAAACATGGAAATATCTACACCGGTATCTGTATAAACATGGAAATATCTACACCATGATCTGTATAAACATGGAAATATATACACCGCTATCTGTATAAACATGGAAATGTCTACACCGCTATCTCTATAAACATGGAAATATCTACAAAGACATCTGTATAAACATGGAAATGTCTGCACCGCTATCTCTATAAACATGGAATTATCTACAAAGACATCTGTATAAACATGGAAATACCTACACAGTCATGTGAAGGAACATTTAAATATCTACACTGCCATCTGTGTAAACATAGACATAGCTACAGAGCCGTCTGTATAAATATGGAAATATCTGCATAGGCATCTGTGTAAACCTGGAAATATCTGCACCGCGATCTGTATAAACAATGAAATTCCTACACCGCTGTCTCTATAAACATGGAAATATGTTCACCGCTATGTGTATAAACATGGAAATATCTCCACTGCTCTCTGTATAAACATGGAAATATCTCCACCGTTATCTGTGTAAACATGGAAATATCCACAGCGCCATCTCTATAAACATTGACAAATCTACACTGCCATCAGTAAAAACATGGAAATATCTACACAGTCATCTGAATAAACGTGGAAATATCTACACCACCATCTGTATAAACATGGAAATACCTACAATACCATCTGTATACACATGAAAATATATACACAGATATCTGTATAAATATGGAAATATCTACACCGCCATCTGTATAAACATGGAAATATCTACACTGCCATCTGTAGAAAGATGGAAATATCTACACCGCTATCTCCATAAATATGGAAATATCTACACCGCCATCTCTATAAATATGAAAATATCTACACTGCCATCTCCATAAAAATGGAAGTATCTACTCCACCATGTGTATAAACACGGAAATATCTACACCACCATCTGTGTAAACATGGAAATATCTACACCGCTATCTGTATAAACACGGAAATATCTACACCGCCATCTGCATGTCCATGGAAATATCTACGCCGCCATCTGTATAAACATGGAAATATCTACACGGCCATCTGTGTATAGATGGAAATATCAGCACCGCCATCTGTACAAACATGGAAATATCTACACCGCTATCTCTATAAACATGGAAATATCTGCACTGCCATCAGTATACACATGGAAATATCTACAAAGCCATCTGTATAAACATGTAATTATCTAAACTGCTATCTCTATAAACATGGAAATACCTACACCGCCATCTCTAAAAACATGAAAATGTCTACACTGCCATCTCCATAAACATGAAAATATCTACACTGCCATCTCCATAAACATGGAACTAACTACCCCGTCATCTGTATAAACATGGAAACATCTACACCGCCATCTGTGTGAATAAGGACATATCTACAATGCCATCTGTATAAAGATATAAATAACTGCACCGTGAGTTGTATAAACATGAAAATATCTACATCGCTATCTGTATAAACGTGGAAATACCAACACCGCTATCGGTATAGACATGGAAATATCTACAACGCCATCTATGTAAACATGGAAATATCTACACCGCTGTGTCTATAAACATGGAAATACCTACACCGCTATCTCTATAAACATGGAAATATCTACACTGCTATCTGTATAAACATGGAAATATCTACATCGCTATCTGTATAACCATGGAAATATCTACACTGCGATCTGTATAAACATGGAAATATCTTCACCACGATCTGTATAAACATGGAAATATCTACACCGCTATCTGTATAAACATGGTAATATCTACACCACCATCTATATAAACATGGAAATATCTACACCGCCATCTGTATAAACATGGAAATATCTGCAATGCCATCTGTAGAAAGATGGAAATATCTACACCGCAATATGTGTAAACATGGAAATATCTACACCGATATCTGGAAAAACATGGAAATATCTACACTGCTATCTGTATGAACATGGAAATATCTACACCGCGATCTTTCTAAACATGGAAATATCTACACCGCTATCTGTATAAACATGGAAATATCTACAACGCTATCTGTATAAACATGGAAATATCTACACAGCTATCTCTATAAACATGGAAATAGCTACACCGCCATCTGTATAAACATGGAAATACCTACAAAGTCATCTGTATAAACATGGAAATATCTACAAAGCCATCTGTATAAACATGGAAATATCTACATAGCCGTCTGTATATACATGGAAATATCTACTCCGCTATCTGTATAAACATGGAAATAACTACACCGCTATTTGTTTAAACAAGGAATTATCTACACAGTGACTTGTATAAACATGGAAATATTTACACCGCTATCTGTATAAACATGGAAATTTCTACACCGTTATGTGTATAAATATGGAAATATTTACACCGCTATCTCTATAAACATGGAAATATCTACACCGCCATCTGTATAAACATGGAATTACCTATACAGTCATCTGAGTAAACATGGAAATATCTACACCACCATCTGTATAAACATGGAAATATCTACAATGCCATCTGTATACACATGGAAATACATTCATGGCAATCTGTGTATAGAAGGAAACATCAGCCCCGCCATTTGTACAAACTTGGAAATATCTACACTGCTATCTCTATAAACATGGAAATATATACACTGTGGTCTGTATAAACATGGAAATATCTACACCGGTATCTGTATAAACATGGAAATATCTACACCACGATCTGTATAAACATGGAAATATATACAAGGCTATCTGTATAAACTTGGAAATATCTGCACCGCTATCTCTATAGACATGGAAATATCTACAAAGCCATCTGTATAAACATGGAAATACCTACACAGTCATGTTTAGGAACATGGAAATATCTACACTGCCATCTGTATACACATAGAAATATCTACACAGCCCTCTGTATAAATATGGAGATATCTGCATAGGCATCTGTATAAACATGGAAATATCTACACCGCAATCTGTATAAACATGGAAATATCTACACCGCTAACTGTATAAATATGAAATATCTAAACCGCTATCTCCATAAAAGTGGAAATATCTACACTGCTATCTGTATAAACATGGAAATATCTTCAATTCTATCTGTATAAACATGGAAATATCTACACCGCCATCTATAGAACCATGGAAATATCTCCACTGCTATCTCTACAAACATCAAAATATCTACACCGCCGTCGGTATAAACGTGGAAATACTTACAAAGTTATCTGTATAAACATGGAAATATCTACACGGTCATCTGTGTATAGATGTAAATATCAACACCGCCATCTGTACAAACATGGAAATATCTGCACCGCTATCTGTATAAACATGGAAATATCTACACCACAGTCTGTATAAACATGGAAACATCTATACCACTATCTGTATAAAAATGGAAATATCTACACCACTATCTCTATAAACATGGAAATATCTACACCGTGATCTGTATCAACATGGAAATGTTTACACCGCTATCTGTATAAACATGGAAATTTCTACACCGTTATCTGTATAAATATGGAAATATCTTCACCGCTATCTCTATAAACATGGAAATATCTTCACCGCCAACTGTATAAACATGGAAATACCCATAGATTCATCTGTGTAAACATGGAAATATCTACACCACCATCCGTATAAACATGGAAATATCTACAATGCCATCTGTATACACATGGAAAAACCTACACGGCAATCCGTGTATAGATGGAAACATCAACACCGCCATCTGTACAAACATGGAAATACCTACACTGCTATCTCTATAAACATGGGAATATCTACACTGCGGTCTGTATAAACATGGAAATATCTACACCGGTATCTTTATAAACATGGAAATATCTACACCATGATCTGTATAAACATGGAAATATATACACCGCTATCTGTATAAACATGGAAATGTCTGCACCGCTATCTCTATAAACATGGAAATATCTACAAAGACATCTGTATAAACATGGAAATGTCTGCACAGTCATGTGAAGGAACATTTAAATATCTACACTGCCATCTGTATACACATAGACATAGCTACACAGCCATCTGTATAAATATGGAAATATCTGCTTAGGCATCTGTGTAAACCTGGAAATATCTGCACCGCTATCTGTATAAACATGGAAATACCTACACCGCTGTCTCTATAAACATGGAAATATGTACACTGCTATGTGTATAAACATGGAAATATCTCCACTGCTCTCTGTATAAACATGGAAATATCTCCACCGTTATCTGTATAAACATGGAAATATCTACAGCGCCATCTCTATAAACATTGACAAATCTACACTGCCATCTGTAAAAACATGGAAATATCTACACAGTCATCTGAATAAACGTGGAAATATCTACACCACCATCTGTATAAACAAGGAAATACCTACAATACCATCTGTATACACATGGAAATATCTACACAGATATCTGTATAAATATGGAAATATCTACACCGCCATCTGTATAAACATGGAAATATCTACACAGCTATCTCTATAAACATGGAAATATCTACACCGCTATCTGTATAAACATGGAAATATCTACACAGCTATCTCTATAAACATGGAAATATCTACACCGCAATCTGTATAAACATGGAAATAACTACAAAGTCATCTGTATAAACATGGAAATATCTACACAGCCATCTGTATAAACTTGGAAATATCTACACAGCCATCTGTATATACATGGAAATATCTACACAACTATCTGTATAAACATGGAAATAACTACACCGCTATTTTTATAAACAAGCAAATATCTACACCGTGATCTGTATAATCATGGAAATATCTACACCGCCATCTCTATAAACATGGAAATATCTACACCCCTATCTGTATAAACATGGAAATATCCACACCGCTATCTCTATAAACATGGAAAAATCAACACCGCTATCTCTATGAACAAGGAAATATCTGCATCGCCATCTCTATAAACATGGAAATATCTACACCACGATCAGTATAAACATGGAAATATCTACACCGCTATCTGTATAAACATGGAAATATCTCCACTGCTGTCTCTATAAGCATCGACATATCTACACCGCCATCTGTATAAACATGAAAATACTTACAAAGTTATCTGTATAAACATGGAAATATCTACACCGCTATCTTTATAAACATGGAAATATCTACACAGCCATGTGTACATACATGGAAATATTTACACCGCTATCTATATAAACTTGGAAATAACTACTCCGCTATCTGTATAAACATGGAAATATCTACACCACCATCTTCATATCCATGGAAATATCTCCGCCTCCATCTGTATAAACATGGAAATATCTACACTGTCATCTGTATATAGATGGAAATATCAACACTGCCATCTGTACAAACATGGAAATATCTGCACCGCTATCTGTATAAACTTGGAAATATCTACATCGCGGTCTCTATAAGCTTGGAAATATCTACACTGCTATCTGTATAAACTTGGAAATATCTACACCGCTATCTCTATAAACATGGAAATATCTACACCGTGATCTGTGTAAACATGGAAATATTTACACCGCTATCTGTATAAACATGGAAACTTCTACACCGTTAGCTGTATAAATATGGAAATATCTACACCGCTATCTCTATAAACTTGGAAATATCTACACCGCCATCCGTATTAACATGGAAATACCTATACAGTCATCTGTGTAAACATGGAAATATCTACACCACCATCTGTATAAACATGTAAATATCTACAATGCCATCTGTATACACATGGAAATACCTACACGGCAATCTGTGTATAGATGGAAACATCAACATCGCCATCTGTACAAACATGGAAATATCTACACTGCTATCTCTATAAACATGAAAATATCTACACTGCGGTCTGTATAAACATGGAAATATCTACACCGGTATCTGTTTAAACATGTAAATATCTACAGCGCCATCTCTATAAACATTGAAATATCTACACCGCCATCTGTAAAAATATGGAAATATCTACACAGTCATCTGAATAAACATGGAAATATCTACACCACCATATGTATAAACATGGAAGTACCTACAATACCATCTGTATACACATGGAAATATCTACACAGACATCTGTATAAATATGGAAATATCTACACGGCCATCTGTATAAACATGGAAATATCTACACTGCCATCTGTAGAAAGATGGAAATATCTACACCGCTATCTCTATAAATATGGAAATATCTACACCGCCATCTCTATAAACATGAAAATATCTATACTGCCATCTCCATAAAGATGGAAGTATCTACTCCGCCATGTGTATAAACACGGAAATATCTACACCACCATCTGTGTAAACATGGAAATATCTACACCGCTATCTGTATAAACATGGAAATAACTACACCGCCATCTGCATGTCCATGGAAATATCTACGCCGCCATCTGTATAATCATGTAAATATCTACACGGCCATCTGTGTATAGATGGAAATATCAACACCGCCATCTGTACAAACATGGAAATATCTACACCGCTATCTCTATAAACATGGAAACATCTGCACTGCCATCTGTAAAAACATGGAAATACCTATACAGTCATCTGTATAAACATGGAAATATCTACAATGCCATCTGTATACACATGGAAATATCTACACAGCCATCTGTATAAACATGTAAATATCTACACTGTTATCTCTATAAACATGGAAATATCTACACCGCCGTCTCTATAAACATGAAAATATCTACACTGCCATCTCCATAAACATGGAACTAACTACTCCGCCATCTGTATAAACATGGGAACATCTACACCGCCATCTGTGTGAACAAGGAAGTATCTACAATGCCATCTTTATAAAGATATAAATATCTGCACCGCGAGCTGCATAAACATGGAAATATCTACATCGTTAACTGTATAAACGTGGCAATACCAACACCGCTATCGGTATAAACATGGAAGTATCTACAACACCGTCTATATGGACATGGAAATATCTACAACGCTATGTCTATAAACATGGAAATACCTATACCGCTATCTCTATAAACATGGAAATATCTACACCGCTATCTGTATAAACATGGAAATATCTACACCGCTATCTGTATAAACATGGAAATATCTACATCGCTATCTGTATAAACATGGAAATATCTACACCGCGATCTGTACAAACATGGAAATATCTACACCGCGATCTGTATAAACATGGAAATATCTACACCACGATCTGTATATACATGGAAATATCTACACCGCTATCTGTATAAACATGGAAATATCTACACCGCCATCTATATAAACATGGAAATATCTACAATGCCATCTGTAGAAAGATGTAAATATCTACACCGCAATCTGTGTATACATAGAAATATCTACATCGATATCTGTAAATACATGGAAATACCTACACCGCTATCTGTATAAACATGGAAATATCTACACCGCGATCTGTATAAACATGGAAATATCTGCACTGCGATCTGTATAAACATGGAAATATCTACACCGCTATCTGTATAAACATGGAAATATCTACACAGCTATCTCTATAAACATGGAAATATCTACAGCGCAATCTGTATAAACATGGAAATAAATACAAAGTCATCTGTATAAACATGGAAATATCTACAAAGCCATCTGTATAAACATGGAAATATCTACACAGCCATCTGCATATACATGGAAATATCTACACCGTTATCTGTATAAACATGGAAATAACTACACCGCTATTTTTATAAACAAGCAAATATCTACACCGTGATCTGTATAATCATGGAAATATCTACACCGCCATCTCTATAAACATGGAAATATCTACACCCCTATCTGTATAAACATGGAAATATCCACACCGCTGTCTCTATAAACATGGAAAAATCAACACCGCTATCTCTATGAACATGGAAATATCTGCACTGCCATCTCTATAAACATGGAAATATCTACACCACCATCTATATAAACATGGAAATATCTACACCGCCATCTGTATAAACATGGAAATATCTACAATGCTATCTGCAGAAAGATGGAAATATCTACACCGCAATCGGTGTAAACATGGAAATATCTACACCGATATCTGTAAAAACATGGAAATGTCTGCACCGCTATCTCTATAAACATGGAAATATCTACAAAGACATCTGTATAAACATGGAAATACCTACACAGTCATGTGAAGGAACATTTAAATATCTACACTGCCATTTGTATACACATAGACATAGCTACACAGCCGTCTGTATAAATATGGAAATATCTGCTTAGGCATCTGTGTAAACCTGGAAATATCTGCACCGCTCTCTGTATAAACATGGAAATACCTACACCGCTGTCTCTATAAACATGGAAATATGTACACTGCTATGTGTATAAACATGGAAATATCTCCACTGCTCTCTGTATAAACATGGAAATATCTCCACCGTTATCTGTATAAACATGGAAATATCTACAGCGCCATCTCTATAAACATTGACAAATCAACACTGCCATCTGTAAAAACATGGAAATATCTACACAGTCATCTGAATAAACGTGGAAATATCTACACCACCATCTGTATAAACAAGGAAATAGCTACAATACCATCTGTATACACATGGAAATATCTACACAGATATCTGTATAAATATGGAAATATATACACCGCCATCTGTATAAACATGGAAATATCTACACTGCCATCTGTAGAAAGATGGAAATATCTACACCGCTATCTCTATAAATATGGAAATATCTACACCGCCATCTCTATAAACATGAAAATATCTACACTGCCATCTCCATAAAAATGGAAGTATCTACTCCACCATGTGTATAAACACGGAAATATCTACACCACCATCTGTGTAAACATGGAAATATCTGCACCGCTATCTGTATAAACACGGAAATTACTAGACCACCATCTGCATGTCCATGGAAATTTCTACGCCGCCATCTGTATAAACATGGAAATATCTACACGGACATCTGTGTATAGATGGAAATATCAGCACCGCCATCTGTACAAACATGGAAATATCTACACCGCTATCTCTATAAACATGGAAATATCTGCACTGCCATCTGTAAAAACATGGAAATACCTATACAGTCATCTGTATAAACTTGGAAATATCTACAATGCCATCGGTATACAAATGGAAATATCAACACAGCCATCTGTATAAACATGTAATTATCTTCACTGCTATCTCTATAAACATGGAAATATCTACACCGCCATCTCTATAAACATGGAAATATCTACACCGCTATCTGTATAAACATGGAAATATCTACACAGCTATCTCTATAAACATGGAAATATCTACACCGCAATCTGTATAAACATGGAAATAACTACAAAGTCATCTGTATAAACATGGAAATATCTACACAGCCATCTGTATAAACTTGGAAATATCTACACAGCCATCTGTATATACATGGAAATATCTACACAACTATCTGTATAAACATGGAAATAACTACACCGCTATTTTTATAAACAAGCAAATATCTACACCGTGATCTGTATAATCATGGAAATATCTACACCGCCATCTCTATAAACATGGAAATATCTACACCCCTATCTGTATAAACATGGAAATATCCACACCGCTATCTCTATAAACATGGAAAAATCAACACCGCTATCTCTATGAACAAGGAAATATCTGCATCGCCATCTCTATAAACATGGAAATATCTACACCACGATCAGTATAAACATGGAAATATCTACACCGCTATCTGTATAAACATGGAAATATCTCCACTGCTGTCTCTATAAGCATCGACATATCTACACCGCCATCTGTATAAACATGAAAATACTTACAAAGTTATCTGTATAAACATGGAAATATCTACACCGCTATCTTTATAAACATGGAAACATCTACACAGCCATGTGTACATACATGGAAATATTTACACCGCTATCTATATAAACTTGGAAATAACTACTCCGCTATCTGTATAAACATGGAAATATCTACACCACCATCTTCATATCCATGGAAATATCTCCGCCTCCATCTGTATAAACATGGAAATATCTACACTGTCATCTGTATATAGATGGAAATATCAACACTGCCATCTGTACAAACATGGAAATATCTGCACCGCTATCTGTATAAACTTGGAAATATCTACATCGCGGTCTCTATAAGCTTGGAAATATCTACACTGCTATCTGTATAAACTTGGAAATATCTACACCGCTATCTCTATAAACATGGAAATATCTACACCGTGATCTGTGTAAACATGGAAATATTTACACCGCTATCTGTATAAACATGGAAACTTCTACACCGTTAGCTGTATAAATATGGAAATATCTACACCGCTATCTCTATAAACTTGGAAATATCTACACCGCCATCCGTATAAACATGGAAATACCTATACAGTCATCTGTGTAAACATGGAAATATCTACACCACCATCTGTATAAACATGTAAATATCTACAATGCCATCTGTATACACATGGAAATACCTACACGGCAATCTGTGTATAGATGGAAACATCAACATCGCCATCTGTACAAACATGGAAATATCTACACTGCTATCTCTATAAACATGAAAATATCTACACTGCGGTCTGTATAAACATGGAAATATCTACACCGGTATCTGTTTAAACATGTAAATATCTACAGCGCCATCTCTATAAACATTGAAATATCTACACCGCCATCTGTAAAAACATGGAAATATCTACACAGTCATCTGAATAAACATGGAAATATCTACACCACCATATGTATAAACATGGAAGTACCTACAATACCATCTGTATACACATGGAAATATCTACACAGACATCTGTATAAATATGGAAATATCTACACGGCCATCTGTATAAACATGGAAATATCTACACTGCCATCTGTAGAAAGATGGAAATATCTACACCGCTATCTCTATAAATATGGAAATATCTACACCGCCATCTCTATAAACATGAAAATATCTATACTGCCATCTCCATAAAGATGGAAGTATCTACTCCGCCATGTGTATAAACACGGAAATATCTACACCACCATCTGTGTAAACATGGAAATATCTACACCGCTATCTGTATAAACATGGAAATAACTACACCGCCATCTGCATGTCCATGGAAATATCTACGCCGCCATCTGTATAATCATGTAAATATCTACACGGCCATCTGTGTATAGATGGAAATATCAACACCGCCATCTGTACAAACATGGAAATATCTACACCGCTATCTCTATAAACATGGAAACATCTGCACTGCCATCTGTAAAAACATGGAAATACCTATACAGTCATCTGTATAAACATGGAAATATCTACAATGCCATCTGTATACACATGGAAATATCTACACAGTCATCTGTATAAACATGTAAATATCTACACTGTTATCTCTATAAACATGGAAATATCTACACCGCCGTCTCTATAAACATGAAAATATCTACACTGCCATCTCCATAAACATGGAACTAACTACTCCGCCATCTGTATAAACATGGGAACATCTACACCGCCATCTGTGTGAACAAGGAAGTATCTACAATGCCATCTTTATAAAGATATAAATATCTGCACCGCGAGCTGCATAAACATGGAAATATCTACATCGTTAACTGTATAAACGTGGCAATACCAACACCGCTATCGGTATAAACATGGAAGTATCTACAACACCGTCTATATGGACATGGAAATATCTACAACGCTATGTCTATAAACATGGAAATACCTATACCGCTATCTCTATAAACATGGAAATATCTACACCGCTATCTGTATAAACATGGAAATATCTACACCGCTATCTGTATAAACATGGAAATATCTACATCGCTATCTGTATAAACATGGAAATATCTACACCGCGATCTGTACAAACATGGAAATATCTACACCGCGATCTGTATAAACATGGAAATATCTACACCACGATCTGTATATACATGGAAATATCTACACCGCTATCTGTATAAACATGGAAATATCTACACCGCCATCTATATAAACATGGAAATATCTACAATGCCATCTGTAGAAAGATGTAAATATCTACACCGCAATCTGTGTATACATAGAAATATCTACATCGATATCTGTAAATACATGGAAATACCTACACCGCTATCTGTATAAACATGGAAATATCTACACCGCGATCTGTATAAACATGGAAATATCTGCACTGCGATCTGTATAAACATGGAAATATCTACACCGCTATCTGTATAAACATGGAAATATCTACACAGCTATCTCTATAAACATGGAAATATCTACAGCGCAATCTGTATAAACATGGAAATAAATACAAAGTCATCTGTATAAACATGGAAATATCTACAAAGCCATCTGTATAAACATGGAAATATCTACACAGCCATCTGCATATACATGGAAATATCTACACCGTTATCTGTATAAACATGGAAATAACTACACCGCTATTTTTATAAACAAGCAAATATCTACACCGTGATCTGTATAATCATGGAAATATCTACACCGCCATCTCTATAAACATGGAAATATCTACACCCCTATCTGTATAAACATGGAAATATCCACACCGCTGTCTCTATAAACATGGAAAAATCAACACCGCTATCTCTATGAACATGGAAATATCTGCACTGCCATCTCTATAAACATGGAAATATCTACACCACCATCTATATAAACATGGAAATATCTACACCGCCATCTGTATAAACATGGAAATATCTACAATGCTATCTGCAGAAAGATGGAAATATCTACACCGCAATCGGTGTAAACATGGAAATATCTACACCGATATCTGTAAAAACATGGAAATGTCTGCACCGCTATCTCTATAAACATGGAAATATCTACAAAGACATCTGTATAAACATGGAAATACCTACACAGTCATGTGAAGGAACATTTAAATATCTACACTGCCATTTGTATACACATAGACATAGCTACACAGCCGTCTGTATAAATATGGAAATATCTGCTTAGGCATCTGTGTAAACCTGGAAATATCTGCACCGCTCTCTGTATAAACATGGAAATACCTACACCGCTGTCTCTATAAACATGGAAATATGTACACTGCTATGTGTATAAACATGGAAATATCTCCACTGCTCTCTGTATAAACATGGAAATATCTCCACCGTTATCTGTATAAACATGGAAATATCTACAGCGCCATCTCTATAAACATTGACAAATCAACACTGCCATCTGTAAAAACATGGAAATATCTACACAGTCATCTGAATAAACGTGGAAATATCTACACCACCATCTGTATAAACAAGGAAATAGCTACAATACCATCTGTATACACATGGAAATATCTACACAGATATCTGTATAAATATGGAAATATCTACACCGCCATCTGTATAAACATGGAAATATCTACACTGCCATCTGTAGAAAGATGGAAATATCTACACCGCTATCTCTATAAATATGGAAATATCTACACCGCCATCTCTATAAACATGAAAATATCTACACTGCCATCTCCATAAAAATGGAAGTATCTACTCCACCATGTGTATAAACACGGAAATATCTACACCACCATCTACACGGCCATCTGTATAAACATGGAAATATCTACACTGCCATCTGTAGAAAGATGGAAATATCTACACCACTATCTCTATAAATATGGAAATATCTACACCGCCATCTCTATAAACATGAAAATATCTATACTGCCATCTCCATAAAGATGGAAGTATCTACTCCGCCATGTGTATAAATACGGAAATATCTACACCACCATCTGTGTAAACATGGAAATATCTACACCGCTATCTGTATAAACATGGAAATAACTACACCGCCATCTGCATGTCCATGGAAATATCTACGCCGCCATCTGTATAATCATGTAAATATCTACACGGCCATCTGTGTATAGATGGAAATATCAACACCGCCATCTGTACAAACATGGAAATATCTACACCGCTATCTCTATAAACATGGAAACATCTGCACTGCCATCTGTAAAAACATGGAAATACCTATACAGTCATCTGTATAAACATGGAAATATCTACAATGCCATCTGTATACACATGGAAATATCTACACAGCCATCTGTATAAACATGTAAATATCTACACTGTTATCTCTATAAACATGGAAATATCTACACCGCCGTCTCTATAAACATGAAAATATCTACACTGCCATCTCCATAAACATGGAACTAACTACTCCGCCATCTGTATAAACATGGGAACATCTACACCGCCATCTGTGTGAACAAGGAAGTATCTACAATGCCATCTTTATAAAGATATAAATATCTGCACCGCGAGCTGCATAAACATGGAAATATCTACATCGTTAACTGTATAAACGTGGCAATACCAACACCGCTATCGGTATAAACATGGAAGTATCTACAACACCGTCTATATGGACATGGAAATATCTACAACGCTATGTCTATAAACATGGAAATACCTATACCGCTATCTCTATAAACATGGAAATATCTACACCGCTATCTGTATAAACATGGAAATATCTACACCGCTATCTGTATAAACATGGAAATATCTACATCGCTATCTGTATAAACATGGAAATTTCTACAACGTTATCTGTATAAATATGGAAGTATCTTCACCGCTATCTCTATAAACATGGAAATATCTACACAGCCATCTGTATAAACATGTAATTATCCACACTGCTATCTCTATAAACATGGAAATACCTACACCGCCATCTCTATAAACATGAAAATGTCTACACTGCCATCTCAATAAACATGAAAATATCTACACTGCCATCTCCATAAACATGGAACTAACTACACAATCATCTGTATAAACATGGAAACATCTACACCGCCATCTGTGTGAATAAGGAAATATCTACAATGCCATCTGTATAAAGATATAAATATCTGCACAGCGAGCTTTATAAACATGGAAATATCTACATCGCTATCTGTATAAACGTGGAAATACCAACACGGCTATCGGCATAAACACGGAAATATCTACAACGCCATCTATATAAACATGGAAATATCTACACCGCTATGTCTATAAACATGGAAATACCTACACCGGTATCTCTATAAACATGGAAATATCTACACCGCTATCTGTATAAACATGGAAATAACTACACTGCGATCTGTATAAACATGGAAATATCTTCACCACGATCTGTATAAACATGGAAATATCTACACCGCTATCTGTATAAACATGGTAATAACTACACCACCATCTATATAAACATGGAAATATCTACACCGCCATCTGTATAAACATGGAAATATCTACAATGCCATCTGTAGAAAGATGGAAATATCTACACCGCAATCTGTGTAAACATGGAAATATCTACACCGATATCTGGAAAAACATGGAAATATCTTCACTGCTATCTGTATGAACATGGAAATAGCTACACCGCGATCTTTATAAACATGGAAATATCTACACCGCCATCTGTATAAACATGGAAATTTCTACACAGCTATCTGTATAAACATGGAAATATCTACACTGCTATCTCTATAAACATGGAAATATCTGCACCGCCATCTGTATAAACATGGAAATACTTACAAAGTCATTTGTATAAACATGGAAATATCTACAAAGCCATCTGTATAAACATGGAAATATCTACATAGCCATCTGTATATACATGGAAATATCTACTCCGCTATCTGTATAAACATGGAAATAACTACACCGCTATTTGTTTAAACAAGGAATTATCTACACCGTGACTTGTATAAACATGGAAATATTTACACCGCTATCTGTATAAACATGGAAATTTCTACACCGTTATCTGTATAAATATGGAAATAGCTACACCGCTATCTCTATAAACATGGAAATATCTACACCGCCATCTGTATAAACATGGAAATACCTATACAGTCATCTGTGTAAACATGGAAATATCTACACCAACATCTTTATAAACATGGAAATATCTACAATGCCATCTGTATACACATGGAAATACCTACATGGCAATCTGTGTATAGATGGAAACATCAACACCGCCATTTGTACAAACTTGGAAATATCTACACTGCTATCTCTATAAACATGGAAATATATACACCGCAATCTGTATAAACATGGAAATATCTACACCGCTATCTGTATAAAAATGAAATATCTAAACCGCTATCTCCATAAAAGTGGAAATATCTCCACTGCTATCTGTATAAACATAGAAATATCTTCAATTCTATCTGTATAAACATGGAAATATCTACACCGCCATCTGTAGAACCATGGAAATATCTCCACTGCTATCTCTATAAACATTGAAATATCTACACCGCCAGCGGTATAAACATGGAAATACTTACAAAGTTATCTGTATAAACATGGAAATATCTACACGGTCATCTGTGTATAGATGTAAATATCAACACCGCCATCTGTACAAACATGGAAATATCTGCACCGCTATCTGTATAAACATGGAAATATCTACACCGCAGTCTGCATAAACATGGAAATATCTACACCACTATCTGTATAGACATGGAAATATGTACACCGCTATCTCTATAAACATGGAAATATCTACACCGTGATCTGTATAAACATGGAAATATTAACACCGCTATCTGTATAAACATGGAAATTTCTGCACCGTTATCTGTATAAATATGGAAATATCTTCACCGCTATCTCTATAAACATGGAAATATCTACACCGCCATCTGTATAAACATGGAAATACCTATACAGTCATCTGTGTAAACATGGAAATATCTACACCACCATCTGTATAAACATGGAAATATCTACAATGCCATCTGTATACACATGGAAATAGCTTCACGGCAATCTGTGTATAGATGGAAACATCAACACCGCCATCTGTACAAACATGGACATACCTACACTGCTATCTCTATAAACATGGGAATATCTAAACTGCGGTCTGTATAAACATGGAAATATCTACACCGGTATCTGTATAAACATGGAAATATCTACACCATGATCTGTATAAACATGGAAATATATACACCGCTATCTGTATAAACATGGAAATGTCTACACCGCTATCTCTATAAACATGGAAATATCTACAAAGACATCTGTATAAACATGGAAATGTCTGCACCGCTATCTCTATAAACATGGAATTATCTACAAAGACATCTGTATAAACATGGAAATACCTACACAGTCATGTGAAGGAACATTTAAATATCTACACTGCCATCTGTGTAAACATAGACATAGCTACAGAGCCGTCTATATAAATATGGAAATATCTGCATAGGCATCTGTGTAAACCTGGAAATATCTGCACCGCGATCTGTATAAACAATGAAATTCCTACACCGCTGTCTCTATAAACATGGAAATATGTTCACCGCTATGTGTATAAACATGGAAATATCTCCACTGCTCTCTGTATAAACATGGAAATATCTCCACCGTTATCTGTGTAAACATGGAAATATCCACAGCGCCATCTCTATAAACATTGACAAATCTACACTGCCATCAGTAAAAACATGGAAATATCTACACAGTCATCTGAATAAACGTGGAAATATCTACACCACCATCTGTATAAACATGGAAATACCTACAATACCATCTGTATACACATGAAAATATATACACAGATATCTGTATAAATATGGAAATATCTACACCGCCATCTGTATAAACATGGAAATATCTACACTGCCATCTGTAGAAAGATGGAAATATCTACACCGCTATCTCCATAAATATGGAAATATCTACACCGCCATCTCTATAAATATGAAAATATCTACACTGCCATCTCCATAAAAATGGAAGTATCTACTCCACCATGTGTATAAACACGGAAATATCTACACCACCATCTGTGTAAACATGGAAATATCTACACCGCTATCTGTATAAACACGGAAATATCTACACCGCCATCTGCATGTCCATGGAAATATCTACGCCGCCATCTGTATAAACATGGAAATATCTACACGGCCATCTGTGTATAGATGGAAATATCAGCACCGCCATCTGTACAAACATGGAAATATCTACACCGCTATCTCTATAAACATGGAAATATCTGCACTGCCATCAGTATACACATGGAAATATCTACAAAGCCATCTGTATAAACATGTAATTATCTAAACTGCTATCTCTATAAACATGGAAATACCTACACCGCCATCTCTAAAAACATGAAAATGTCTACACTGCCATCTCCATAAACATGAAAATATCTACACTGCCATCTCCATAAACATGGAACTAACTACCCCGTCATCTGTATAAACATGGAAACATCTACACCGCCATCTGTGTGAATAAGGACATATCTACAATGCCATCTGTATAAAGATATAAATAACTGCACCGTGAGTTGTATAAACATGGAAATATCTACATCGCTATCTGTATAAACGTGGAAATACCAACACCGCTATCGGTATAGACATGGAAATATCTACAACGCCATCTATGTAAACATGGAAATATCTACACCGCTGTGTCTATAAACATGGAAATACCTACACCGCTATCTCTATAAACATGGAAATATCTACACTGCTATCTGTATAAACATGGAAATATCTACATCGCTATCTGTATAACCATGGAAATATCTACACTGCGATCTGTATAAACATGGAAATATCTTCACCACGATCTGTATAAACATGGAAATATCTACACCGCTATCTGTATAAACATGGTAATATCTACACCACCATCTATATAAACATGGAAATATCTACACCGCCATCTGTATAAACATGGAAATATCTGCAATGCCATCTGTAGAAAGATGGAAATATCTACACCGCAATATGTGTAAACATGGAAATATCTACACCGATATCTGGAAAAACATGGAAATATCTACACTGCTATCTGTATGAACATGGAAATATCTACACCGCGATCTTTCTAAACATGGAAATATCTACACCGCTATCTGTATAAACATGGAAATATCTACAACGCTATCTGTATAAACATGGAAATATCTACACAGCTATCTCTATAAACATGGAAATAGCTACACCGCCATCTGTATAAACATGGAAATACCTACAAAGTCATCTGTATAAACATGGAAATATCTACAAAGCCATCTGTATAAACATGGAAATATCTACATAGCCGTCTGTATATACATGGAAATATCTACTCCGCTATCTGTATAAACATGGAAATAACTACACCGCTATTTGTTTAAACAAGGAATTATCTACACAGTGACTTGTATAAACATGGAAATATTTACACCGCTATCTGTATAAACATGGAAATTTCTACACCGTTATGTGTATAAATATGGAAATATTTACACCGCTATCTCTATAAACATGGAAATATCTACACCGCCATCTGTATAAACATGGAAATACCTATACAGTCATCTGAGTAAACATGGAAATATCTACACCACCATCTGTATAAACATGGAAATATCTACAATGCCATCTGTATACACATGGAAATACATTCATGGCAATCTGTGTATAGAAGGAAACATCAGCCCCGCCATTTGTACAAACTTGGAAATATCTACACTGCTATCTCTATAAACATGGAAATATATACACTGTGGTCTGTATAAACATGGAAATATCTACACCGGTATCTGTATAAACATGGAAATATCTACACCACGATCTGTATAAACATGGAAATATCTACACCGCTATCTGTATAAACATGGAAATATCTCCACTGCTGTCTCTATAAGCATCGACATATCTACACCGCCATCTGTATAAACATGAAAATACTTACAAAGTTATCTGTATAAACATGGAAATATCTACACCGCTATCTTTATAAACATGGAAATATCTACACAGCCATGTGTACATACATGGAAATATTTACACCGCTATCTATATAAACTTGGAAATAACTACTCCGCTATCTGTATAAACATGGAAATATCTACACCACCATCTTCATATCCATGGAAATATCTCCGCCTCCATCTGTATAAACATGGAAATATCTACACTGTCATCTGTATATAGATGGAAATATCAACACTGCCATCTGTACAAACATGGAAATATCTGCACCGCTATCTGTATAAACTTGGAAATATCTACATCGCGGTCTCTATAAGCTTGGAAATATCTACACTGCTATCTGTATAAACTTGGAAATATCTACACCGCTATCTCTATAAACATGGAAATATCTACACCGTGATCTGTGTAAACATGGAAATATTTACACCGCTATCTGTATAAACATGGAAACTTCTACACCGTTAGCTGTATAAATATGGAAATATCTACACCGCTATCTCTATAAACTTGGAAATATCTACACCGCCATCCGTATAAACATGGAAATACCTATACAGTCATCTGTGTAAACATGGAAATATCTACACCACCATCTGTATAAACATGTAAATATCTACAATGCCATCTGTATACACATGGAAATACCTACACGGCAATCTGTGTATAGATGGAAACATCAACATCGCCATCTGTACAAACATGGAAATATCTACACTGCTATCTCTATAAACATGAAAATATCTACACTGCGGTCTGTATAAACATGGAAATATCTACACCGGTATCTGTTTAAACATGTAAATATCTACAGCGCCATCTCTATAAACATTGAAATATCTACACCGCCATCTGTAAAAACATGGAAATATCTACACAGTCATCTGAATAAACATGGAAATATCTACACCACCATATGTATAAACATGGAAGTACCTACAATACCATCTGTATACACATGGAAATATCTACACAGACATCTGTATAAATATGGAAATATCTACACGGCCATCTGTATAAACATGGAAATATCTACACTGCCATCTGTAGAAAGATGGAAATATCTACACCGCTATCTCTATAAATATGGAAATATCTACACCGCCATCTCTATAAACATGAAAATATCTATACTGCCATCTCCATAAAGATGGAAGTATCTACTCCGCCATGTGTATAAACACGGAAATATCTACACCACCATCTGTGTAAACATGGAAATATCTACACCGCTATCTGTATAAACATGGAAATAACTACACCGCCATCTGCATGTCCATGGAAATATCTACGCCGCCATCTGTATAATCATGTAAATATCTACACGGCCATCTGTGTATAGATGGAAATATCAACACCGCCATCTGTACAAACATGGAAATATCTACACCGCTATCTCTATAAACATGGAAACATCTGCACTGCCATCTGTAAAAACATGGAAATACCTATACAGTCATCTGTATAAACATGGAAATATCTACAATGCCATCTGTATACACATGGAAATATCTACACAGTCATCTGTATAAACATGTAAATATCTACACTGTTATCTCTATAAACATGGAAATATCTACACCGCCGTCTCTATAAACATGAAAATATCTACACTGCCATCTCCATAAACATGGAACTAACTACTCCGCCATCTGTATAAACATGGGAACATCTACACCGCCATCTGTGTGAACAAGGAAGTATCTACAATGCCATCTTTATAAAGATATAAATATCTGCACCGCGAGCTGCATAAACATGGAAATATCTACATCGTTAACTGTATAAACGTGGCAATACCAACACCGCTATCGGTATAAACATGGAAGTATCTACAACACCGTCTATATGGACATGGAAATATCTACAACGCTATGTCTATAAACATGGAAATACCTATACCGCTATCTCTATAAACATGGAAATATCTACACCGCTATCTGTATAAACATGGAAATATCTACACCGCTATCTGTATAAACATGGAAATATCTACATCGCTATCTGTATAAACATGGAAATATCTACACCGCGATCTGTACAAACATGGAAATATCTACACCGCGATCTGTATAAACATGGAAATATCTACACCACGATCTGTATATACATGGAAATATCTACACCGCTATCTGTATAAACATGGAAATATCTACACCGCCATCTATATAAACATGGAAATATCTACAATGCCATCTGTAGAAAGATGTAAATATCTACACCGCAATCTGTGTATACATAGAAATATCTACATCGATATCTGTAAATACATGGAAATACCTACACCGCTATCTGTATAAACATGGAAATATCTACACCGCGATCTGTATAAACATGGAAATATCTGCACTGCGATCTGTATAAACATGGAAATATCTACACCGCTATCTGTATAAACATGGAAATATCTACACAGCTATCTCTATAAACATGGAAATATCTACAGCGCAATCTGTATAAACATGGAAATAAATACAAAGTCATCTGTATAAACATGGAAATATCTACAAAGCCATCTGTATAAACATGGAAATATCTACACAGCCATCTGCATATACATGGAAATATCTACACCGTTATCTGTATAAACATGGAAATAACTACACCGCTATTTTTATAAACAAGCAAATATCTACACCGTGATCTGTATAATCATGGAAATATCTACACCGCCATCTCTATAAACATGGAAATATCTACACCCCTATCTGTATAAACATGGAAATATCCACACCGCTGTCTCTATAAACATGGAAAAATCAACACCGCTATCTCTATGAACATGGAAATATCTGCACTGCCATCTCTATAAACATGGAAATATCTACACCACCATCTATATAAACATGGAAATATCTACACCGCCATCTGTATAAACATGGAAATATCTACAATGCTATCTGCAGAAAGATGGAAATATCTACACCGCAATCGGTGTAAACATGGAAATATCTACACCGATATCTGTAAAAACATGGAAATGTCTGCACCGCTATCTCTATAAACATGGAAATATCTACAAAGACATCTGTATAAACATGGAAATACCTACACAGTCATGTGAAGGAACATTTAAATATCTACACTGCCATTTGTATACACATAGACATAGCTACACAGCCGTCTGTATAAATATGGAAATATCTGCTTAGGCATCTGTGTAAACCTGGAAATATCTGCACCGCTCTCTGTATAAACATGGAAATACCTACACCGCTGTCTCTATAAACATGGAAATATGTACACTGCTATGTGTATAAACATGGAAATATCTCCACTGCTCTCTGTATAAACATGGAAATATCTCCACCGTTATCTGTATAAACATGGAAATATCTACAGCGCCATCTCTATAAACATTGACAAATCAACACTGCCATCTGTAAAAACATGGAAATATCTACACAGTCATCTGAATAAACGTGGAAATATCTACACCACCATCTGTATAAACAAGGAAATAGCTACAATACCATCTGTATACACATGGAAATATCTACACAGATATCTGTATAAATATGGAAATATCTACACCGCCATCTGTATAAACATGGAAATATCTACACTGCCATCTGTAGAAAGATGGAAATATCTACACCGCTATCTCTATAAATATGGAAATATCTACACCGCCATCTCTATAAACATGAAAATATCTACACTGCCATCTCCATAAAAATGGAAGTATCTACTCCACCATGTGTATAAACACGGAAATATCTACACCACCATCTACACGGCCATCTGTATAAACATGGAAATATCTACACTGCCATCTGTAGAAAGATGGAAATATCTACACCGCTATCTCTATAAATATGGAAATATCTACACCGCCATCTCTATAAACATGAAAATATCTATACTGCCATCTCCATAAAGATGGAAGTATCTACTCCGCCATGTGTATAAACACGGAAATATCTACACCACCATCTGTGTAAACATGGAAATATCTACACCGCTATCTGTATAAACATGGAAATAACTACACCGCCATCTGCATGTCCATGGAAATATCTACGCCGCCATCTGTATAATCATGTAAATATCTACACGGCCATCTGTGTATAGATGGAAATATCAACACCGCCATCTGTACAAACATGGAAATATCTACACCGCTATCTCTATAAACATGGAAACATCTGCACTGCCATCTGTAAAAACATGGAAATACCTATACAGTCATCTGTATAAACATGGAAATATCTACAATGCCATCTGTATACACATGGAAATATCTACACAGCCATCTGTATAAACATGTAAATATCTACACTGTTATCTCTATAAACATGGAAATATCTACACCGCCGTCTCTATAAACATGAAAATATCTACACTGCCATCTCCATAAACATGGAACTAACTACTCCGCCATCTGTATAAACATGGGAACATCTACACCGCCATCTGTGTGAACAAGGAAGTATCTACAATGCCATCTTTATAAAGATATAAATATCTGCACCGCGAGCTGCATAAACATGGAAATATCTACATCGTTAACTGTATAAACGTGGCAATACCAACACCGCTATCGGTATAAACATGGAAGTATCTACAACACCGTCTATATGGACATGGAAATATCTACAACGCTATGTCTATAAACATGGAAATACCTATACCGCTATCTCTATAAACATGGAAATATCTACACCGCTATCTGTATAAACATGGAAATATCTACACCGCTATCTGTATAAACATGGAAATATCTACATCGCTATCTGTATAAACATGGAAATTTCTACAACGTTATCTGTATAAATATGGAAGTATCTTCACCGCTATCTCTATAAACATGGAAATATCTACACAGCCATCTGTATAAACATGTAATTATCCACACTGCTATCTCTATAAACATGGAAATACCTACACCGCCATCTCTATAAACATGAAAATGTCTACACTGCCATCTCAATAAACATGAAAATATCTACACTGCCATCTCCATAAACATGGAACTAACTACACAATCATCTGTATAAACATGGAAACATCTACACCGCCATCTGTGTGAATAAGGAAATATCTACAATGCCATCTGTATAAAGATATAAATATCTGCACAGCGAGCTTTATAAACATGGAAATATCTACATCGCTATCTGTATAAACGTGGAAATACCAACACGGCTATCGGCATAAACACGGAAATATCTACAACGCCATCTATATAAACATGGAAATATCTACACCGCTATGTCTATAAACATGGAAATACCTACACCGGTATCTCTATAAACATGGAAATATCTACACCGCTATCTGTATAAACATGGAAATAACTACACTGCGATCTGTATAAACATGGAAATATCTTCACCACGATCTGTATAAACATGGAAATATCTACACCGCTATCTGTATAAACATGGTAATAACTACACCACCATCTATATAAACATGGAAATATCTACACCGCCATCTGTATAAACATGGAAATATCTACAATGCCATCTGTAGAAAGATGGAAATATCTACACCGCAATCTGTGTAAACATGGAAATATCTACACCGATATCTGGAAAAACATGGAAATATCTTCACTGCTATCTGTATGAACATGGAAATAGCTACACCGCGATCTTTATAAACATGGAAATATCTACACCGCCATCTGTATAAACATGGAAATTTCTACACAGCTATCTGTATAAACATGGAAATATCTACACTGCTATCTCTATAAACATGGAAATATCTGCACCGCCATCTGTATAAACATGGAAATACTTACAAAGTCATTTGTATAAACATGGAAATATCTACAAAGCCATCTGTATAAACATGGAAATATCTACATAGCCATCTGTATATACATGGAAATATCTACTCCGCTATCTGTATAAACATGGAAATAACTACACCGCTATTTGTTTAAACAAGGAATTATCTACACCGTGACTTGTATAAACATGGAAATATTTACACCGCTATCTGTATAAACATGGAAATTTCTACACCGTTATCTGTATAAATATGGAAATAGCTACACCGCTATCTCTATAAACATGGAAATATCTACACCGCCATCTGTATAAACATGGAAATACCTATACAGTCATCTGTGTAAACATGGAAATATCTACACCAACATCTTTATAAACATGGAAATATCTACAATGCCATCTGTATACACATGGAAATACCTACATGGCAATCTGTGTATAGATGGAAACATCAACACCGCCATTTGTACAAACTTGGAAATATCTACACTGCTATCTCTATAAACATGGAAATATATACACCGCAATCTGTATAAACATGGAAATATCTACACCGCTATCTGTATAAAAATGAAATATCTAAACCGCTATCTCCATAAAAGTGGAAATATCTCCACTGCTATCTGTATAAACATAGAAATATCTTCAATTCTATCTGTATAAACATGGAAATATCTACACCGCCATCTGTAGAACCATGGAAATATCTCCACTGCTATCTCTATAAACATTGAAATATCTACACCGCCAGCGGTATAAACATGGAAATACTTACAAAGTTATCTGTATAAACATGGAAATATCTACACGGTCATCTGTGTATAGATGTAAATATCAACACCGCCATCTGTACAAACATGGAAATATCTGCACCGCTATCTGTATAAACATGGAAATATCTACACCGCAGTCTGCATAAACATGGAAATATCTACACCACTATCTGTATAGACATGGAAATATGTACACCGCTATCTCTATAAACATGGAAATATCTACACCGTGATCTGTATAAACATGGAAATATTAACACCGCTATCTGTATAAACATGGAAATTTCTGCACCGTTATCTGTATAAATATGGAAATATCTTCACCGCTATCTCTATAAACATGGAAATATCTACACCGCCATCTGTATAAACATGGAAATACCTATACAGTCATCTGTGTAAACATGGAAATATCTACACCACCATCTGTATAAACATGGAAATATCTACAATGCCATCTGTATACACATGGAAATAGCTTCACGGCAATCTGTGTATAGATGGAAACATCAACACCGCCATCTGTACAAACATGGACATACCTACACTGCTATCTCTATAAACATGGGAATATCTAAACTGCGGTCTGTATAAACATGGAAATATCTACACCGGTATCTGTATAAACATGGAAATATCTACACCATGATCTGTATAAACATGGAAATATATACACCGCTATCTGTATAAACATGGAAATGTCTACACCGCTATCTCTATAAACATGGAAATATCTACAAAGACATCTGTATAAACATGGAAATGTCTGCACCGCTATCTCTATAAACATGGAATTATCTACAAAGACATCTGTATAAACATGGAAATACCTACACAGTCATGTGAAGGAACATTTAAATATCTACACTGCCATCTGTGTAAACATAGACATAGCTACAGAGCCGTCTATATAAATATGGAAATATCTGCATAGGCATCTGTGTAAACCTGGAAATATCTGCACCGCGATCTGTATAAACAATGAAATTCCTACACCGCTGTCTCTATAAACATGGAAATATGTTCACCGCTATGTGTATAAACATGGAAATATCTCCACTGCTCTCTGTATAAACATGGAAATATCTCCACCGTTATCTGTGTAAACATGGAAATATCCACAGCGCCATCTCTATAAACATTGACAAATCTACACTGCCATCAGTAAAAACATGGAAATATCTACACAGTCATCTGAATAAACGTGGAAATATCTACACCACCATCTGTATAAACATGGAAATACCTACAATACCATCTGTATACACATGAAAATATATACACAGATATCTGTATAAATATGGAAATATCTACACCGCCATCTGTATAAACATGGAAATATCTACACTGCCATCTGTAGAAAGATGGAAATATCTACACCGCTATCTCCATAAATATGGAAATATCTACACCGCCATCTCTATAAATATGAAAATATCTACACTGCCATCTCCATAAAAATGGAAGTATCTACTCCACCATGTGTATAAACACGGAAATATCTACACCACCATCTGTGTAAACATGGAAATATCTACACCGCTATCTGTATAAACACGGAAATATCTACACCGCCATCTGCATGTCCATGGAAATATCTACGCCGCCATCTGTATAAACATGGAAATATCTACACGGCCATCTGTGTATAGATGGAAATATCAGCACCGCCATCTGTACAAACATGGAAATATCTACACCGCTATCTCTATAAACATGGAAATATCTGCACTGCCATCAGTATACACATGGAAATATCTACAAAGCCATCTGTATAAACATGTAATTATCTAAACTGCTATCTCTATAAACATGGAAATACCTACACCGCCATCTCTAAAAACATGAAAATGTCTACACTGCCATCTCCATAAACATGAAAATATCTACACTGCCATCTCCATAAACATGGAACTAACTACCCCGTCATCTGTATAAACATGGAAACATCTACACCGCCATCTGTGTGAATAAGGACATATCTACAATGCCATCTGTATAAAGATATAAATAACTGCACCGTGAGTTGTATAAACATGGAAATATCTACATCGCTATCTGTATAAACGTGGAAATACCAACACCGCTATCGGTATAGACATGGAAATATCTACAACGCCATCTATGTAAACATGGAAATATCTACACCGCTGTGTCTATAAACATGGAAATACCTACACCGCTATCTCTATAAACATGGAAATATCTACACTGCTATCTGTATAAACATGGAAATATCTACATCGCTATCTGTATAACCATGGAAATATCTACACTGCGATCTGTATAAACATGGAAATATCTTCACCACGATCTGTATAAACATGGAAATATCTACACCGCTATCTGTATAAACATGGTAATATCTACACCACCATCTATATAAACATGGAAATATCTACACCGCCATCTGTATAAACATGGAAATATCTGCAATGCCATCTGTAGAAAGATGGAAATATCTACACCGCAATATGTGTAAACATGGAAATATCTACACCGATATCTGGAAAAACATGGAAATATCTACACTGCTATCTGTATGAACATGGAAATATCTACACCGCGATCTTTCTAAACATGGAAATATCTACACCGCTATCTGTATAAACATGGAAATATCTACAACGCTATCTGTATAAACATGGAAATATCTACACAGCTATCTCTATAAACATGGAAATAGCTACACCGCCATCTGTATAAACATGGAAATACCTACAAAGTCATCTGTATAAACATGGAAATATCTACAAAGCCATCTGTATAAACATGGAAATATCTACATAGCCGTCTGTATATACATGGAAATATCTACTCCGCTATCTGTATAAACATGGAAATAACTACACCGCTATTTGTTTAAACAAGGAATTATCTACACAGTGACTTGTATAAACATGGAAATATTTACACCGCTATCTGTATAAACATGGAAATTTCTACACCGTTATGTGTATAAATATGGAAATATTTACACCGCTATCTCTATAAACATGGAAATATCTACACCGCCATCTGTATAAACATGGAAATACCTATACAGTCATCTGAGTAAACATGGAAATATCTACACCACCATCTGTATAAACATGGAAATATCTACAATGCCATCTGTATACACATGGAAATACATTCATGGCAATCTGTGTATAGAAGGAAACATCAGCCCCGCCATTTGTACAAACTTGGAAATATCTACACTGCTATCTCTATAAACATGGAAATATATACACTGTGGTCTGTATAAACATGGAAATATCTACACCGGTATCTGTATAAACATGGAAATATCTACACCACGATCTGTATAAACATGGAAATATATACAAGGCTATCTGTATAAACTTGGAAATATCTGCACCGCTATCTCTATAGACATGGAAATATCTACAAAGCCATCTGTATAAACATGGAAATACCTACACAGTCATGTTTAGGAACATGGAAATATCTACACTGCCATCTGTATACACATAGAAATATCTACACAGCCCTCTGTATAAATATGGAGATATCTGCATAGGCATCTGTATAAACATGGAAATATCTACACCGCAATCTGTATAAACATGGAAATATCTACACCGCTAACTGTATAAATATGAAATATCTAAACCGCTATCTCCATAAAAGTGGAAATATCTACACTGCTATCTGTATAAACATGGAAATATCTTCAATTCTATCTGTATAAACATGGAAATATCTACACCGCCATCTATAGAACCATGGAAATATCTCCACTGCTATCTCTACAAACATCAAAATATCTACACCGCCGTCGGTATAAACGTGGAAATACTTACAAAGTTATCTGTATAAACATGGAAATATCTACACGGTCATCTGTGTATAGATGTAAATATCAACACCGCCATCTGTACAAACATGGAAATATCTGCACCGCTATCTGTATAAACATGGAAATATCTACACCACAGTCTGTATAAACATGGAAACATCTATACCACTATCTGTATAAAAATGGAAATATCTACACCACTATCTCTATAAACATGGAAATATCTACACCGTGATCTGTATCAACATGGAAATGTTTACACCGCTATCTGTATAAACATGGAAATTTCTACACCGTTATCTGTATAAATATGGAAATATCTTCACCGCTATCTCTATAAACATGGAAATATCTTCACCGCCAACTGTATAAACATGGAAATACCCATAGATTCATCTGTGTAAACATGGAAATATCTACACCACCATCCGTATAAACATGGAAATATCTACAATGCCATCTGTATACACATGGAAAAACCTACACGGCAATCCGTGTATAGATGGAAACATCAACACCGCCATCTGTACAAACATGGAAATACCTACACTGCTATCTCTATAAACATGGGAATATCTACACTGCGGTCTGTATAAACATGGAAATATCTACACCGGTATCTTTATAAACATGGAAATATCTACACCATGATCTGTATAAACATGGAAATATATACACCGCTATCTGTATAAACATGGAAATGTCTGCACCGCTATCTCTATAAACATGGAAATATCTACAAAGACATCTGTATAAACATGGAAATGTCTGCACAGTCATGTGAAGGAACATTTAAATATCTACACTGCCATCTGTATACACATAGACATAGCTACACAGCCATCTGTATAAATATGGAAATATCTGCTTAGGCATCTGTGTAAACCTGGAAATATCTGCACCGCTATCTGTATAAACATGGAAATACCTACACCGCTGTCTCTATAAACATGGAAATATGTACACTGCTATGTGTATAAACATGGAAATATCTCCACTGCTCTCTGTATAAACATGGAAATATCTCCACCGTTATCTGTATAAACATGGAAATATCTACAGCGCCATCTCTATAAACATTGACAAATCTACACTGCCATCTGTAAAAACATGGAAATATCTACACAGTCATCTGAATAAACGTGGAAATATCTACACCACCATCTGTATAAACAAGGAAATACCTACAATACCATCTGTATACACATGGAAATATCTACACAGATATCTGTATAAATATGGAAATATCTACACCGCCATCTGTATAAACATGGAAATATCTACACTGCCATCTGTCGAAAGATGGAAATATCTACACCGCTATCTCTATAAATATGGAAATATCTACACCGCCATCTCTATAAACATGAAAATATCTACACTGCCATCTCCATAAAAATGGAAGTATCTACTCCACCACGTGTATAAACACGGAAATATCTACACCACCATCTGTGTAAACATGGAAATATCTGCACCGCTATCTGTATAAACACGGAAATATCTAGACCACCATCTGCATGTCCATGGAAATATCTACGCCGCCATCTGTATAAACATGGAAATATCTACACGGACATCTGTGTATAGATGGAAATATCAGCACCGCCATCTGTACAAACATGGAAATATCTACACCGCTATCTCTATAAACATGGAAATATCTGCACTGCCATCTGTAAAAACATGGAAATACCTATACAGTCATCTGTATAAACTTGGAAATATCTACAATGCCATCGGTATACAAATGGAAATATCAACACAGCCATCTGTATAAACATGTAATTATCTTCACTGCTATCTCTATAAACATGGAAATATCTACACCGCCATCTCTATAAACATGGAAATATCTACACCGCTATCTGTATAAACATGGAAATATCTACACAGCTATCTCTATAAACATGGAAATATCTACACCGCAATCTGTATAAACATGGAAATAACTACAAAGTCATCTGTATAAACATGGAAATATCTACACAGCCATCTGTATAAACTTGGAAATATCTACACAGCCATCTGTATATACATGGAAATATCTACACAGCTATCTGTATAAACATGGAAATAACTACACCGCTATTTTTATAAACAAGCAAATATCTACACCGTGATCTGTATAATCATGGAAATATCTACACCGCCATCTCTATAAACATGGAAATATCTACACCCCTATCTGTATAAACATGGAAATATCCACACCGCTATCTCTATAAACATGGAAAAATCAACACCGCTATCTCTATGAACAAGGAAATATCTGCATCGCCATCTCTATAAACATGGAAATATCTACACCACGATCAGTATAAACATGGAAATATCTACACCGCTATCTGTATAAACATGGAAATATCTCCACTGCTGTCTCTATAAGCATCGACATATCTACACCGCCATCTGTATAAACATGAAAATACTTACAAAGTTATCTGTATAAACATGGAAATATCTACACCGCTATCTTTATAAACATGGAAATATCTACACAGCCATGTGTACATACATGGAAATATTTACACCGCTATCTATATAAACTTGGAAATAACTACTCCGCTATCTGTATAAACATGGAAATATCTACACCACCATCTTCATATCCATGGAAATATCTCCGCCTCCATCTGTATAAACATGGAAATATCTACACTGTCATCTGTATATAGATGGAAATATCAACACTGCCATCTGTACAAACATGGAAATATCTGCACCGCTATCTGTATAAACTTGGAAATATCTACATCGCGGTCTCTATAAGCTTGGAAATATCTACACTGCTATCTGTATAAACTTGGAAATATCTACACCGCTATCTCTATAAACATGGAAATATCTACACCGTGATCTGTGTAAACATGGAAATATTTACACCGCTATCTGTATAAACATGGAAACTTCTACACCGTTAGCTGTATAAATATGGAAATATCTACACCGCTATCTCTATAAACTTGGAAATATCTACACCGCCATCCGTATAAACATGGAAATACCTATACAGTCATCTGTGTAAACATGGAAATATCTACACCACCATCTGTATAAACATGTAAATATCTACAATGCCATCTGTATACACATGGAAATACCTACACGGCAATCTGTGTATAGATGGAAACATCAACATCGCCATCTGTACAAACATGGAAATATCTACACTGCTATCTCTATAAACATGAAAATATCTACACTGCGGTCTGTATAAACATGGAAATATCTACACCGGTATCTGTTTAAACATGTAAATATCTACAGCGCCATCTCTATAAACATTGAAATATCTACACCGCCATCTGTAAAAACATGGAAATATCTACACAGTCATCTGAATAAACATGGAAATATCTACACCACCATATGTATAAACATGGAAGTACCTACAATACCATCTGTATACACATGGAAATATCTACACAGACATCTGTATAAATATGGAAATATCTACACGGCCATCTGTATAAACATGGAAATATCTACACTGCCATCTGTAGAAAGATGGAAATATCTACACCGCTATCTCTATAAATATGGAAATATCTACACCGCCATCTCTATAAACATGAAAATATCTATACTGCCATCTCCATAAAGATGGAAGTATCTACTCCGCCATGTGTATAAACACGGAAATATCTACACCACCATCTGTGTAAACATGGAAATATCTACACCGCTATCTGTATAAACATGGAAATAACTACACCGCCATCTGCATGTCCATGGAAATATCTACGCCGCCATCTGTATAATCATGTAAATATCTACACGGCCATCTGTGTATAGATGGAAATATCAACACCGCCATCTGTACAAACATGGAAATATCTACACCGCTATCTCTATAAACATGGAAACATCTGCACTGCCATCTGTAAAAACATGGAAATACCTATACAGTCATCTGTATAAACATGGAAATATCTACAATGCCATCTGTATACACATGGAAATATCTACACAGCCATCTGTATAAACATGTAAATATCTACACTGTTATCTCTATAAACATGGAAATATCTACACCGCCGTCTCTATAAACATGAAAATATCTACACTGCCATCTCCATAAACATGGAACTAACTACTCCGCCATCTGTATAAACATGGGAACATCTACACCGCCATCTGTGTGAACAAGGAAGTATCTACAATGCCATCTTTATAAAGATATAAATATCTGCACCGCGAGCTGCATAAACATGGAAATATCTACATCGTTAACTGTATAAACGTGGCAATACCAACACCGCTATCGGTATAAACATGGAAGTATCTACAACACCGTCTATATGGACATGGAAATATCTACAACGCTATGTCTATAAACATGGAAATACCTATACCGCTATCTCTATAAACATGGAAATATCTACACCGCTATCTGTATAAACATGGAAATATCTACACCGCTATCTGTATAAACATGGAAATATCTACATCGCTATCTGTATAAACATGGAAATATCTACACCGCGATCTGTACAAACATGGAAATATCTACACCGCGATCTGTATAAACATGGAAATATCTACACCACGATCTGTATATACATGGAAATATCTACACCGCTATCTGTATAAACATGGAAATATCTACACCGCCATCTATATAAACATGGAAATATCTACAATGCCATCTGTAGAAAGATGTAAATATCTACACCGCAATCTGTGTATACATAGAAATATCTACATCGATATCTGTAAATACATGGAAATACCTACACCGCTATCTGTATAAACATGGAAATATCTACACCGCGATCTGTATAAACATGGAAATATCTGCACTGCGATCTGTATAAACATGGAAATATCTACACCGCTATCTGTATAAACATGGAAATATCTACACAGCTATCTCTATAAACATGGAAATATCTACAGCGCAATCTGTATAAACATGGAAATAAATACAAAGTCATCTGTATAAACATGGAAATATCTACAAAGCCATCTGTATAAACATGGAAATATCTACACAGCCATCTGCATATACATGGAAATATCTACACCGTTATCTGTATAAACATGGAAATAACTACACCGCTATTTTTATGAACAAGCAAATATCTACACCGTGATCTGTATAATCATGGAAATATCTACACCGCCATCTCTATAAACATGGAAATATCTACACCCCTATCTGTATAAACATGGAAATATCCACACCGCTGTCTCTATAAACATGGAAAAATCAACACCGCTATCTCTATGAACATGGAAATATCTGCACTGCCATCTCTATAAACATGGAAATATCTACACCACCATCTATATAAACATGGAAATATCTACACCGCCATCTGTATAAACATGGAAATATCTACAATGCTATCTGCAGAAAGATGGAAATATCTACACCGCAATCGGTGTAAACATGGAAATATCTACACCGATATCTGTAAAAACATGGAAATGTCTGCACCGCTATCTCTATAAACATGGAAATATCTACAAAGACATCTGTATAAACATGGAAATACCTACACAGTCATGTGAAGGAACATTTAAATATCTACACTGCCATTTGTATACACATAGACATAGCTACACAGCCGTCTGTATAAATATGGAAATATCTGCTTAGGCATCTGTGTAAACCTGGAAATATCTGCACCGCTCTCTGTATAAACATGGAAATACCTTCACCGCTGTCTCTATAAACATGGAAATATGTACACTGCTATGTGTATAAACATGGAAATATCTCCACTGCTCTCTGTATAAACATGGAAATATCTCCACCGTTATCTGTATAAACATGGAAATATCTACAGCGCCATCTCTATAAACATTGACAAATCAACACTGCCATCTGTAAAAACATGGAAATATCTACACAGTCATCTGAATAAACGTGGAAATATCTACACCACCATCTGTATAAACAAGGAAATAGCTACAATACCATCTGTATACACATGGAAATATCTACACAGATATCTGTATAAATATGGAAATATCTACACCGCCATCTGTATAAACATGGAAATATCTACACTGCCATCTGTAGAAAGATGGAAATATCTACACCGCTATCTCTATAAATATGGAAATATCTACACCGCCATCTCTATAAACATGAAAATATCTACACTGCCATCTCCATAAAAATGGAAGTATCTACTCCACCATGTGTATAAACACGGAAATATCTACACCACCATCTGTGTAAACATGGAAATATCTGCACCGCTATCTGTATAAACACGGAAATTACTAGACCACCATCTGCATGTCCATGGAAATTTCTACGCCGCCATCTGTATAAACATGGAAATATCTACACGGACATCTGTGTATAGATGGAAATATCAGCACCGCCATCTGTACAAACATGGAAATATCTACACCGCTATCTCTATAAACATGGAAATATCTGCACTGCCATCTGTAAAAACATGGAAATACCTATACAGTCATCTGTATAAACTTGGAAATATCTACAATGCCATCGGTATACAAATGGAAATATCAACACAGCCATCTGTATAAACATGTAATTATCTTCACTGCTATCTCTATAAACATGGAAATATCTACACCGCCATCTCTATAAACATGGAAATATCTACACTGCTATCTGTATAAACATGGAAATATCTACACAGCTATCTCTATAAACATGGAAATATCTACACCGCAATCTGTATAAACATGGAAATAACTACAAAGTCATCTGTATAAACATGGAAATATCTACACAGCCATCTGTATAAACTTGGAAATATCTACACAGCCATCTGTATATACATGGAAATATCTACACAACTATCTGTATAAACATGGAAATAACTACACCGCTATTTTTATAAACAAGCAAATATCTACACCGTGATCTGTATAATCATGGAAATATCTACACCGCCATCTCTATAAACATGGAAATATCTACACCCCTATCTGTATAAACATGGAAATATCCACACCGCTATCTCTATAAACATGGAAAAATCAACACCGCTATCTCTATGAACAAGGAAATATCTGCATCGCCATCTCTATAAACATGGAAATATCTACACCACGATCAGTATAAACATGGAAATATCTACACCGCTATCTGTATAAACATGGAAATATCTCCACTGCTGTCTCTATAAGCATCGACATATCTACACCGCCATCTGTATAAACATGAAAATACTTACAAAGTTATCTGTATAAACATGGAAATATCTACACCGCTATCTTTATAAACATGGAAATATCTACACAGCCATGTGTACATACATGGAAATATTTACACCGCTATCTATATAAACTTGGAAATAACTACTCCGCTATCTGTATAAACATGGAAATATCTACACCACCATCTTCATATCCATGGAAATATCTCCGCCTCCATCTGTATAAACATGGAAATATCTACACTGTCATCTGTATATAGATGGAAATATCAACACTGCCATCTGTACAAACATGGAAATATCTGCACCGCTATCTGTATAAACTTGGAAATATCTACATCGCGGTCTCTATAAGCTTGGAAATATCTACACTGCTATCTGTATAAACTTGGAAATATCTACACCGCTATCTCTATAAACATGGAAATATCTACACCGTGATCTGTGTAAACATGGAAATATTTACACCGCTATCTGTATAAACATGGAAACTTCTACACCGTTAGCTGTATAAATATGGAAATATCTACACCGCTATCTCTATAAACTTGGAAATATCTACACCGCCATCCGTATAAACATGGAAATACCTATACAGTCATCTGTGTAAACATGGAAATATCTACACCACCATCTGTATAAACATGTAAATATCTACAATGCCATCTGTATACACATGGAAATACCTACACGGCAATCTGTGTATAGATGGAAACATCAACATCGCCATCTGTACAAACATGGAAATATCTACACTGCTATCTCTATAAACATGAAAATATCTACACTGCGGTCTGTATAAACATGGAAATATCTACACCGGTATCTGTTTAAACATGTAAATATCTACAGCGCCATCTCTATAAACATTGAAATATCTACACCGCCATCTGTAAAAACATGGAAATATCTACACAGTCATCTGAATAAACATGGAAATATCTACACCACCATATGTATAAACATGGAAGTACCTACAATACCATCTGTATACACATGGAAATATCTACACAGACATCTGTATAAATATGGAAATATCTACACGGCCATCTGTATAAACATGGAAATATCTACACTGCCATCTGTAGAAAGATGGAAATATCTACACCGCTATCTCTATAAATATGGAAATATCTACACCGCCATCTCTATAAACATGAAAATATCTATACTGCCATCTCCATAAAGATGGAAGTATCTACTCCGCCATGTGTATAAACACGGAAATATCTACGCCACCATCTGTGTAAACATGGAAATATCTACACCGCTATCTGTATAAACATGGAAATAACTACACCGCCATCTGCATGTCCATGGAAATATCTACGCCGCCATCTGTATAATCATGTAAATATCTACACGGCCATCTGTGTATAGATGGAAATATCAACACCGCCATCTGTACAAACATGGAAATATCTACACCGCTATCTCTATAAACATGGAAACATCTGCACTGCCATCTGTAAAAACATGGAAATACCTATACAGTCATCTGTATAAACATGGAAATATCTACAATGCCATCTGTATACACATGGAAATATCTACACAGTCATCTGTATAAACATGTAAATATCTACACTGTTATCTCTATAAACATGGAAATATCTACACCGCCGTCTCTATAAACATGAAAATATCTACACTGCCATCTCCATAAACATGGAACTAACTACTCCGCCATCTGTATAAACATGGGAACATCTACACCGCCATCTGTGTGAACAAGGAAGTATCTACAATGCCATCTTTATAAAGATATAAATATCTGCACCGCGAGCTGCATAAACATGGAAATATCTACATCGTTAACTGTATAAACGTGGCAATACCAACACCGCTATCGGTATAAACATGGAAGTATCTACAACACCGTCTATATGGACATGGAAATATCTACAACGCTATGTCTATAAACATGGAAATACCTATACCGCTATCTCTATAAACATGGAAATATCTACACCGCTATCTGTATAAACATGGAAATATCTACACCGCTATCTGTATAAACATGGAAATATCTACATCGCTATCTGTATAAACATGGAAATATCTACACCGCGATCTGTACAAACATGGAAATATCTACACCGCGATCTGTATAAACATGGAAATATCTACACCACGATCTGTATATACATGGAAATATCTACACCGCTATCTGTATAAACATGGAAATATCTACACCGCCATCTATATAAACGTGGAAATATCTACAATGCCATCTGTAGAAAGATGTAAATATCTACACCGCAATCTGTGTATACATAGAAATATCTACATCGATATCTGTAAATACATGGAAATACCTACACCGCTATCTGTATAAACATGGAAATATCTACACCGCGATCTGTATAAACATGGAAATATCTGCACTGCGATCTGTATAAACATGGAAATATCTACACCGCTATCTGTATAAACATGGAAATATCTACACAGCTATCTCTATAAACATGGAAATATCTACAGCGCAATCTGTATAAACATGGAAATAAATACAAAGTCATCTGTATAAACATGGAAATATCTACACAGCCATCTGCATAAACATGGAAATATCTACACAGCCATCTGCATATACATGGAAATATCTACACCGTTATCTGTATAAACATGGAAATAACTACACCGCTATTTTTATAAACAAGCAAATATCTACACCGTGATCTGTATAATCATGGAAATATCTACACCGCCATCTCTATAAACATGGAAATATCTACACCCCTATCTGTATAAACATGGAAATATCCACACCGCTGTCTCTATAAACATGGAAAAATCAACACCGCTATCTCTATGAACATGGAAATATCTGCACTGCCATCTCTATAAACATGGAAATATCTACACCACCATCTATATAAACATGGAAATATCTACACCGCCATCTGTATAAACATGGAAATATCTACAATGCTATCTGCAGAAAGATGGAAATATCTACACCGCAATCGGTGTAAACATGGAAATATCTACACCGATATCTGTAAAAACATGGAAATGTCTGCACCGCTATCTCTATAAACATGGAAATATCTACAAAGACATCTGTATAAACATGGAAATACCTACACAGTCATGTGAAGGAACATTTAAATATCTACACTGCCATTTGTATACACATAGACATAGCTACACAGCCGTCTGTATAAATATGGAAATATCTGCTTAGGCATCTGTGTAAACCTGGAAATATCTGCACCGCTCTCTGTATAAACATGGAAATACCTACACCGCTGTCTCTATAAACATGGAAATATGTACACTGCTATGTGTATAAACATGGAAATATCTCCACTGCTCTCTGTATAAACATGGAAATATCTCCACCGTTATCTGTATAAACATGGAAATATCTACAGCGCCATCTCTATAAACATTGACAAATCAACACTGCCATCTGTAAAAACATGGAAATATCTACACAGTCATCTGAATAAACGTGGAAATATCTACACCACCATCTGTATAAACAAGGAAATAGCTACAATACCATCTGTATACACATGGAAATATCTACACAGATATCTGTATAAATATGGAAATATCTACACCGCCATCTGTATAAACATGGAAATATCTACACTGCCATCTGTAGAAAGATGGAAATATCTACACCGCTATCTCTATAAATATGGAAATATCTACACCGCCATCTCTATAAACATGAAAATATCTACACTGCCATCTCCATAAAAATGGAAGTATCTACTCCACCATGTGTATAAACACGGAAATATCTACACCACCATCTACACGGCCATCTGTATAAACATGGAAATATCTACACTGCCATCTGTAGAAAGATGGAAATATCTACACCGCTATCTCTATAAATATGGAAATATCTACACCGCCATCTCTATAAACATGAAAATATCTATACTGCCATCTCCATAAAGATGGAAGTATCTACTCCGCCATGTGTATAAACACGGAAATATCTACACCACCATCTGTGTAAACATGGAAATATCTACACCGCTATCTGTATAAACATGGAAATAACTACACCGCCATCTGCATGTCCATGGAAATATCTACGCCGCCATCTGTATAATCATGTAAATATCTACACGGCCATCTGTGTATAGATGGAAATATCAACACCGCCATCTGTACAAACATGGAAATATCTACACCGCTATCTCTATAAACATGGAAACATCTGCACTGCCATCTGTAAAAACATGGAAATACCTATACAGTCATCTGTATAAACATGGAAATATCTACAATGCCATCTGTATACACATGGAAATATCTACACAGCCATCTGTATAAACATGTAAATATCTACACTGTTATCTCTATAAACATGGAAATATCTACACCGCCGTCTCTATAAACATGAAAATATCTACACTGCCATCTCCATAAACATGGAACTAACTACTCCGCCATCTGTATAAACATGGGAACATCTACACCGCCATCTGTGTGAACAAGGAAGTATCTACAATGCCATCTTTATAAAGATATAAATATCTGCACCGCGAGCTGCATAAACATGGAAATATCTACATCGTTAACTGTATAAACGTGGCAATACCAACACCGCTATCGGTATAAACATGGAAGTATCTACAACACCGTCTATATGGACATGGAAATATCTACAACGCTATGTCTATAAACATGGAAATACCTATACCGCTATCTCTATAAACATGGAAATATCTACACCGCTATCTGTATAAACATGGAAATATCTACACCGCTATCTGTATAAACATGGAAATATCTACATCGCTATCTGTATAAACATGGAAATTTCTACAACGTTATCTGTATAAATATGGAAGTATCTTCACCGCTATCTCTATAAACATGGAAATATCTACACAGCCATCTGTATAAACATGTAATTATCCACACTGCTATCTCTATAAACATGGAAATACCTACACCGCCATCTCTATAAACATGAAAATGTCTACACTGCCATCTCAATAAACATGAAAATATCTACACTGCCATCTCCATAAACATGGAACTAACTACACAATCATCTGTATAAACATGGAAACATCTACACCGCCATCTGTGTGAATAAGGAAATATCTACAATGCCATCTGTATAAAGATATAAATATCTGCACAGCGAGCTTTATAAACATGGAAATATCTACATCGCTATCTGTATAAACGTGGAAATACCAACACGGCTATCGGCATAAACACGGAAATATCTACAACGCCATCTATATAAACATGGAAATATCTACACCGCTATGTCTATAAACATGGAAATACCTACACCGGTATCTCTATAAACATGGAAATATCTACACCGCTATCTGTATAAACATGGAAATAACTACACTGCGATCTGTATAAACATGGAAATATCTTCACCACGATCTGTATAAACATGGAAATATCTACACCGCTATCTGTATAAACATGGTAATAACTACACCACCATCTATATAAACATGGAAATATCTACACCGCCATCTGTATAAACATGGAAATATCTACAATGCCATCTGTAGAAAGATGGAAATATCTACACCGCAATCTGTGTAAACATGGAAATATCTACACCGATATCTGGAAAAACATGGAAATATCTTCACTGCTATCTGTATGAACATGGAAATAGATACACCGCGATCTTTATAAACATGGAAATATCTACACCGCCATCTGTATAAACATGGAAATTTCTACACAGCTATCTGTATAAACATGGAAATATCTACACTGCTATCTCTATAAACATGGAAATATCTGCACCGCCATCTGTATAAACATGGAAATACTTACAAAGTCATTTGTATAAACATGGAAATATCTACAAAGCCATCTGTATAAACATGGAAATATCTACATAGCCATCTGTATATACATGGAAATATCTACTCCGCTATCTGTATAAACATGGAAATAACTACACCGCTATTTGTTTAAACAAGGAATTATCTACACCGTGACTTGTATAAACATGGAAATATTTACACCGCTATCTGTATAAACATGGAAATTTCTACACCGTTATCTGTATAAATATGGAAATAGCTACACCGCTATCTCTATAAACATGGAAATATCTACACCGCCATCTGTATAAACATGGAAATACCTATACAGTCATCTGTGTAAACATGGAAATATCTACACCAACATCTGTATAAACATGGAAATATCTACAATGCCATCTGTATACACATGGAAATACCTACATGGCAATCTGTGTATAGATGGAAACATCAACACCGCCATTTGTACAAACTTGGAAATATCTACACTGCTATCTCTATAAACATGGAATTATATACACCGCAATCTGTATAAACATGGAAATATCTACACCGCTATCTGTATAAAAATGAAATATCTAAACCGCTATCTCCATAAAAGTGGAAATATCTCCACTGCTATCTGTATAAACATAGAAATATCTTCAATTCTATCTGTATAAAAATGGAAATATCTACACCGCCATCTGTAGAACCATGGAAATATCTCCACTGCTATCTCTATAAACATTGAAATATCTACACCGCCAGCGGTATAAACATGGAAATACTTACAAAGTTATCTGTATAAACATGGAAATATCTACACGGTCATCTGTGTATAGATGTAAATATCAACACCGCCATCTGTACAAACATGGAAATATCTGCACCGCTATCTGTATAAACATGGAAATATCTACACCGCAGTCTGCATAAACATGGAAATATCTACACCACTATCTGTATAGACATGGAAATATGTACACCGCTATCTCTATAAACATGGAAATATCTACACCGTGATCTGTATAAACATGGAAATATTAACACCGCTATCTGTATAAACATGGAAATTTCTGCACCGTTATCTGTATAAATATGGAAATATCTTCACCGCTATCTCTATAAACATGGAAATATCTACACCGCCATCTGTATAAACATGGAAATACCTATACAGTCATCTGTGTAAACATGGAAATATCTACACCACCATCTGTATAAACATGGAAATATCTACAATGCCATCTGTATACACATGGAAATAGCTTCACGGCAATCTGTGTATAGATGGAAACATCAACACCGCCATCTGTACAAACATGGACATACCTACACTGCTATCTCTATAAACATGGGAATATCTAAACTGCGGTCTGTATAAACATGGAAATATCTACACCGGTATCTGTATAAACATGGAAATATCTACACCATGATCTGTATAAACATGGAAATATATACACCGCTATCTGTATAAACATGGAAATGTCTACACCGCTATCTCTATAAACATGGAAATATCTACAAAGACATCTGTATAAACATGGAAATGTCTGCACCGCTATCTCTATAAACATGGAATTATCTACAAAGACATCTGTATAAACATGGAAATACCTACACAGTCATGTGAAGGAACATTTAAATATCTACACTGCCATCTGTGTAAACATAGACATAGCTACAGAGCCGTCTGTATAAATATGGAAATATCTGCATAGGCATCTGTGTAAACCTGGAAATATCTGCACCGCGATCTGTATAAACAATGAAATTCCTACACCGCTGTCTCTATAAACATGGAAATATGTTCACCGCTATGTGTATAAACATGGAAATATCTCCACTGCTCTCTGTATAAACATGGAAATATCTCCACCGTTATCTGTGTAAACATGGAAATATCCACAGCGCCATCTCTATAAACATTGACAAATCTACACTGCCATCAGTAAAAACATGGAAATATCTACACAGTCATCTGAATAAACGTAGAAATATCTACACCACCATCTGTATAAACATGGAAATACCTACAATACCATCTGTATACACATGAAAATATATACACAGATATCTGTATAAATATGGAAATATCTACACCGCCATCTGTATAAACATGGAAATATCTACACTGCCATCTGTAGAAAGATGGAAATATCAACACCACTATCTCCATAAATATGGAAATATCTACACCGCCATCTCTATAAATATGAAAATATCTACACTGCCATCTCCATAAAAATGGAAGTATCTACTCCACCATGTGTATAAACACGGAAATATCTACACCACCATCTGTGTAAACATGGAAATATCTACACCGCTATCTGTATAAACACGGAAATATCTACACCGCCATCTGCATGTCCATGGAAATATCTACGCCGCCATCTGTATAAACATGGAAATATCTACACGGCCATCTGTGTATAGATGGAAATATCAGCACCGCCATCTGTACAAACATGGAAATATCTACACCGCTATCTCTATAAACATGGAAATATCTGCACTGCCATCAGTATACACATGGAAATATCTACAAAGCCATCTGTATAAACATGTAATTATCTACACTACTATCTCTATAAACATGGAAATACCTACACCGCCATCTCTATAAACATGAAAATGTCTACACTGCCATCTCCATAAACATGAAAATATCTACACTGCCATCTCCATAAACATGGAACTAACTACCCCGTCATCTGTATAAACATGGAAACATCTACACCGCCATCTGTGTGAATAAGGACATATCTACAATGCCATCTGTATAAAGATATAAATAACTGCACCGTGAGTTGTATAAACATGGAAATATCTACATAGCTATCTGTATAAACGTGGAAATACCAACACCGCTATCGGTATAAACATGGAAATATCTACAACGCCATCTATGTAAACATGGAAATATCTACACCGCTGTGTCTATAAACATGGAAATACCTACACCGCTATCTCTATAAACATGGAAATATCTACACTGCTATCTGTATAACATGGAAATATCTACATCGCTATCTGTATAACCATGGAAATATCTACACTGCGATCTGTATAAACATGGAAATATCTTCACCACGATCTGTATAAACATGGAAATATCTACACCGCTATCTGTATAAACATGGTAATATCTACACCACCATCTATATAAACATGGAAATATCTACACCGCCATCTGTATAAACATGGAAATATCTGCAATGCCATCTGTAGAAAGATGGAAATATCTACACCGCAATCTGTGTAAACATGGAAATATCTACACCGATATCTGGAAAAACATGGAAATATCTACACTGCAATCTGTATGAACATGGAAATATCTACACCGCGATCTTTCTAAACATGGAAATATCTACACCGCTATCTGTATAAACATGGAAATATCTACAACGCTATCTGTATAAACATGGAAATATCTACACAGCTATCTCTATAAACATGGAAATAGCTACACCGCCATCTGTATAAACATGGAAATACCTACAAAGTCATCTGTATAAACATGGAAATATCTACAAAGCCATCTGTATAAACATGGAAATATCTACATAGCCATCTGTATATACATGGAAATATCTACTCCGCTATCTGTATAAACATGGAAATAACTACACCGCTATTTGTTTAAACAAGGAATTATCTACACAGTGACTTGTATAAACATGGAAATATTTACACCGCAATCTGTATAAACATGGAAATTTCTACACCGTTATGTGTATAAATATGGAAATATTTACACCGCTATCTCTATAAACATGGAAATATCTACACCGCCATCTGTATAAACATGGAAATACCTATACAGTCATCTGAGTAAACATGGAAATATCTACACCACCATCTGTATAAACATGGAAATATCTACAATGCCATCTGTACACACATGGAAATACATTCATGGCAATCTGTGTATAGAAGGAAACATCAGCCCCGCCATTTGTACAAACTTGGAAATATCTACACTGCTATCTCTATAAACATGGAAATATATACACTGTGGTCTGTATAAACATGGAAATATCTACACCGGTATCTGTATAAACATGGAAATATCTACACCACGATCTGTATAAACATGGAAATATATACAAGGCTATCTGTATAAACTTGGAAATATCTGCACCGCTATCTCTATAGACATGGAAATATCTACAAAGCCATCTGTATAAACATGGAAATACCTACACAGTCATGTTTAGGAACATGGAAATATCTACACTGCCATCTGTATACACATAGAAATATCTACACAGCCCTCTGTATAAATATGGAGATATATGCATAGGCATCTGTATAAACATGGAAATATCTACACCGCAATCTGTATAAACATGGAAATATCTACACCGCTAACTGTATAAATATGAAATATCTAAACCGCTATTTCCATAAAAGTGGAAATATCTACACTGCTATCTGTATAAACATGGAAATATCTTCAATTCTATCTGTATAAACATGGAAATATCTACACCGCCATCTATAGAACCATGGAAATATCTCCACTGCTATCTCTACAAACATCAAAATATCTACACCGCCGTCGGTATAAACATGGAAATACTTACAAAGTTATCTGTATAAACATGGAAATATCTACACGGTCATCTGTGTATAGATGTAAATATCAACACCGCCATCTGTACAAACATGGAAATATCTGCACCGCTATCTGTATAAACATGGAAATATCTACACCACAGTCTGTATAAACATGGAAACATCTACACCACTATCTGTATAAAAATGGAAATATCTACACCACTATCTCTATAAACATGGAAATATCTACACCGTGATCTGTATCAACATGGAAATGTTTACACCGCTATCTGTATAAACATGGAAATTTCTACACCGTTATCTGTATAAATATGGAAATATCTTCACCGCTATCTCTATAAACATGGAAATATCTTCACCGCCAACTGTATAAACATGGAAATACCCATAGAGTCATCTGTGTAAACATGGAAATATCTACACCACCATCCGAATAAACATGGAAATATCTACAATGCCATCTGTATACACATGGAAAAACCTACACGGCAATCCGTGTATAGATGGAAACATCAACACCGCCATCTGTACAAACATGGAAATACCTACACTGCTATCTCTATAAACATGGGAATATCTACACTGCGGTCTGTATAAACATGGAATTATCTACACCGGTATCTTTATAAACATGGAAATATCTACACCATGATCTGTATAAACATGGAAATATATACACCGCTATCTGTATAAACATGGAAATGTCTGCACCGCTATCTCTATAAACATGGAAATATCTACACCGCCATCTCTATAAACATGAATATATCTACACTATCATCTCCATAAACATGGAACTTACTACTCCGCCATCTGTATAAACATGGAAACATCTACACCGCCATCTGTGTGAATAAGGAAATTTCTACAATGCCATCTGTATAAAGATATAAATATCTGCACCGCGAGCTGTATAAACATGGAAATAGCTACATCGATATCTGTATAAACGTGGAAATACCTACACAGTCATGTGTAGGAACATGGAAATATCTACACTGCCATCTGTATAAACATAGAAATATCTACACAGACCTCTGTATAAATATGGAGATATCTGCATAGGCATCTGTATAAACATGGAAATATCTACACCGCAATCTGTATAAACATGGAAATATCTACACCGCTATCTGTATAAAAATGAAATATCTAAACCGCTATCTCCATAAAAGTGGAAATATCTCCACTGCTATCTGTATAAACATGGAAATATCTTCAATTCTATCTGTATAAACATGGAAATATCTACACCGCCATCTGTAGAACCATGGAAATATCTCCACTGCTATCTCTATAAACATTGAAATATCTACACCGCCAGCAGTATAAACATGGAAATACTTACAAAGTTATCTGTATAAACATGGAAATATCTACACGGTCATCTGTGTATAGATGTAAATATCAACACCGCCATCTGTACAAACATGGAAATATCTGCACCGCTATCTGTATAAACATGGAAATATCTACACCGCAGTCTTTATAAACATGGAAATATCTACACCACTATCTGTATAGACATGGAAATATGTACACCGCTATCTCTATAAACATGGAAATATCTACACCGTGATCTGTATAAACATGGAAATATTAACACCGCTATCTGTATAAACATGGAAATTTCTGCACCGTTATCTGTATAAATATGGAAATATCTTCACCGCTATCTCTATAAACATGGAAATATCTACACCGCCATGTGTATAAACATGGAAATACCTATACAGTCATCTGTGTAAACATGGAAATATCTACACCACCATCTGTATAAACATGGAAATATCTACAATGCCATCTGTATACACATGGAAATAGCTTCACGGCAATCTGTGTATAGATGGAAACATCAACACCGCCATCTGTACAAACATGGACATACCTACACTGCTATCTCTATAAACATGGGAATATCTAAACTGCGGTCTGTATAAACATGGAAATATCTACACCGGTATCTGTATAAACATGGAAATATCTACACCATGATCTGTATAAACATGGAAATATATACACCGCTATCTGTATAAACATGGAAATGTCTACACCGCTATCTCTATAAACATGGAAATATCTACAAAGACATCTGTATAAACATGGAAATGTCTGCACCGCTATCTCTATAAACATGGAATTATCTACAAAGACATCTGTATAAACATGGAAATACCTACACAGTCATGTGAAGGAACATTTAAATATCTACACTGCCATCTGTGTAAACATAGACATAGCTACAGAGCCGTCTGTATAAATATGGAAATATCTGCATAGGCATCTGTGTAAACCTGGAAATATCTGCACCGCGATCTGTATAAACAATGAAATTCCTACACCGCTGTCTCTATAAACATGGAAATATGTTCACCGCTATGTGTATAAACATGGAAATATATCCACTGCTCTCTGTATAAACATGGAAATATCTCCACAGTTATCTGTGTAAACATGGAAATATCCACAGCGCCATCTCTATAAACATTGACAAATCTACACTGCCATCAGTAAAAACATGGAAATATCTACACAGTCATCTGAATAAACGTGGAAATATCTACACCACCATCTGTATAAACATGGAAATACCTACAATACCATCTGTATACACATGAAAATATATACACAGATATCTGTATAAATATGGAAATATCTACACCGCCATCTGTATAAACATGGAAATATCTACACTGCCATCTGTAGAAAGATGGAAATATCTACACCGCTCTCTCTATAAATATGGAAATATCTACACCGCTAACTCTATAAACATGAAAATATCTACACTGCCATCTCCATAAAAATGGAAGTATCTACTCCACCATGTGTATAAACACGGAAATATCTACACCACCATCTGTGTAAACATGGAAATATCTACACAGCTATCTGTATAAACACGGAAATATCTACACCACCATCTGCATGTCCATGGAAATATCTACGCCGCCATCTGTATAAACATGGAAATATCTACACGGCCATCTGTGTATAGATGGAAATATCAGCAACGCCATCTGTACAAACATGGAAATATCTACACCGCTATCTGTATAAACATGGAAATATCTGCACTGCCATCTGTAAAAACATGGAAATACCTATACAGTCATCTGTATAAACATGGAAATATCTACAATGCCATCAGTATACACATGGAAATATCTACACAGCCATCTGTATAAACATGTAATTATCCACACTGCTATCTCTATAAACATGGAAATACCTACACTGCCATCTCTATAAACATGAAAATGTCTACACTGCCATCTCCATAACCATGAAAATATCTACATTGCCATCTCCATAAACATGGAACTAACTACCCCGTCAGCTGTATAAACATGGAAACATCTACACCGCCATCTGTGTGAATAAGGAAATATCTACAATGCCATCTGTAAAAAGATATAAATATCTGCACAGTGAGCTTTATAAACATGGAAATATCTACATCGCTATCTGTATAAATGTGGAAATACCAACACGGCTATCGGTATAAACATGGAAATATCTACAACGCCATCTATATAAACATGGAAATATCTACACCGCTATGTCTATAAACATGGAAATACCTACACCGGTATCTCTATAAACATGGAAATATCTACCCCGCTATCTGTATAAACATGGAAATATCTACATCGATATCTGTATAAACATGGAAATATCTACACTGCGATCTGTATAAACATGGAAATATCTTCACCACGATCTGTATAAACATGGAAATATCTACACCGCTATCTGTATAAACATGGTAATAACTACACCACCATCTATATAAACATGGAAATATCTACACTGCCATCTGTATAAACATGGAAATATCTACAATGCCATCTGTAGAAAGATGGAAATATCTACACCGCAATCTGTGTAAACATGGAAATATCTACACCGATATCTGGAAAAACATGGAAATATCTACACTGCTATCTGTATGAACATGGAAATTCCTACACCGCGATCTTTATAAACATGGAAATATCTACACCGCGATCTGTATAAACATGGAAATACCTACACCGCTATCTGTATAAACATGGAAATATCTACACTGCTATCTCTATAAACATGGAAATATCTGCACCGCCATCTGTATAAACATGGAAATACTTACAAAGTCATTTGTATAAACATGGAAATATCTACAAAGCCATTTGTATAAACATGGAAATATCTACATAGCCATCTGTATATTCATGGAAATATCTACTCCGCTATCTGTATAAACATGGAAATAACTACACCGCTATTTGTTTAAACAAGGAATTATCTACACCGTGACTTGTATAAACATGGAAATATTTACACCGCTATCTGTATAAACATGGAAAGTTCTACACCGTTATCTGTATAAATATGGAAATATCTACACCGATATCTCTATATACATGGAAATATCTACACCGCCATCTGTATAAACATGGAAATACCTATACAGTCATCTGTGTAAACATGGAAATATCTACACCACCATCTGTATAAACATGGAAATATCTACAATGCCATCTGTATACACATGGAAATACCTACATGGCAATCTGTGTATAGATGGAAACATCAACACCGCCATTTGTACAAACTTGGAAATATCTACACTGCTATCTCTATAAACAGGGAAATATATACACTGTGGTCTGTATAAACATGGAAATATCTACAACGGTATCTGTATAAACATGGAAATATCTACACCACGATCTGTATAAACATGGAAATATATACACCGCTATCTGTATAAACATGGAAATATCTGCACTGCTATCTCCATAGACATGGAAATATCTACAAAGCCATCTGTATGTACATGGAAATACCTACACAGTCATGTGTAGGAACATGGAAATATCTACACTGCCATCTGTATACACATAGAAATATCTACACAGCCCTCTGTATAAATATGGAGATATCTGCATAGGCATCTGTATAAACATGGAAATATCTACACCGCAATCTGTATAAACATGGAAATATCTACACCGCTATCTGTATAAATATGAAATATCTAAACCGCTATCTCCATAAAAGTGGAAATATCTCCACTGCTATCTGTATAAACATGGAAATATCTTCAATTCTATCTGTATAAACATGGAAATATCTACACCGCCATCTGTAGAACCATGGAAATATCTCCACTACTATCTCTATAAACATTGAAATATCTACACCGCCATTGGTATAAACATGGAAATACTTACAAAGTTATCTGTATAAACATGGAAATATCTACACGGTCATCTGTGTATAGATGTAAATATCAACACCGCCATCTGTACAAACATGGAAATATCTGCATCGCTATCTGTATAAACATGGAAATACCTACACCGCAGTCTGTATAAACATGGAAATATCTACACCACAATCTGTATAAACATGGAAATATCTACACCGCTATCTCTATAAACATGGAAATATCTACACCGTGATCTGTATAAACATGGAAATATTAACACAGCTATCTGTATAAACATGGAAATTTCTACAACGTTATCTGTATAAATATGGAAGTTTCTTCACCGCTATCTCTATAAACATGGAAATATCTACACAGCCATCTGTATAAACATGTAATTATCCACACTGTTATCTCTATAAACCTGGAAATACCTACACCGCCATCTCTATAAACATGAAAATGTCTACACTGCCATCTCAATAAACATGAAAATATCTACACTGCCATCTCCATAAACATGGAACTAACTACCCCATCATCTGTATAAACATGGAAACATCTACACCGCCATCTGTGTGAATAAGGAAATATCTACAATGCCATCTGTATAAAGATATAAATATCTGCACAGCGAGCTTTATAAACATGGAAATATCTACATCGCTATCTGTATAAACGTGGAAATACCAACACGGCTATCGGTATAAACATGGAAATATCTACAACGCCATCTATATAAACATGGAAATATCTACACCGCTATGTCTATAAACATGGAAATACCTACACCGCTATCTCTATAAACATGGAAATATCTACACCGCTATCTGTATAAACATGGAAATATCTACATCGCTATCTGTATAAACATGGAAATATCTACACTGCGATCTGTATAAACATGGAAATATCTTCACCTCGATCTGTATAAACATGGAAATATCTACACCGCTATCTTTATAAACATGGAAATATCTACAATGCCATCTATATAAACATGGAAATATCTACACCGCCATCTGTATAAACATGGAAATATCTACAATGCCATCTGTAGAAAGATGGAAATATCTACACCGCAATCTGTGTAAACATGGAAATATCTACACCGATATCTGGAAAAACATGGAAATATCTACACTGCTATCTGTATGAACATGGAAATATCTACACCGCGATCTTTATAAACATGGAAATATCTACACCGCCATCTGTATAAACATGGAAATGTCTACACCGCTATCTGTATAAACATGGAAATATCTACACTGCTATCTCTATAAACATGGAAATATCTGCACCGCCATCTGTATAAACATGGAAATACTTACAAAGTCATTTGTATAAACATGGAAATATCTACAAAGCCATCTGTATAAACATGGAAATATCTACATAGCCATCTGTATATACATGGAAATATCTACTCCGCTATCTGTATAAACATGGAAATAACTACACCGCTATTTGTTTAAACAAGGAATTATCTACACCGTGACTTGTATAAACATGGAAATATTTACACCGCTATCTGTATAAACATGGAAATTTCTACACCGTTATCTGTATAAATATGGAAATAGCTACACCGCTATCTCTATAAACATGGAAATATCTACACCGCCATCTGTATAAACATGGAAATACCTATACAGTCATCTGTGTAAACATGGAAATATCTACACCAACATCTGTATAAACATGGAAATATCTACAATGCCATCTGTATACACATGGAAATACCTACATGGCAATCTGTTTATAGATGGAAACATCAACACCGCCATTTGTACAAACTTGGAAATATCTACACTGCTATCTCTATAAACATGGAAATATATACACCGCAATCTGTATAAACATGGAAATATCTACACCGCTATCTGTATAAAAATGAAATATCTAAACCGCTATCTCCATAAAAGTGGAAATATCTCCACTGCTATCTGTATAAACATAGAAATATCTTCAATTCTATCTGTATAAACATGGAAATATCTACACCGCCATCTGTAGAACCATGGAAATATCTCCACTGCTATCTCTATAAACATTGAAATATCTACACCGCCAGCGGTATAAACATGGAAATACTTACAAAGTTATCTGTATAAACATGGAAATATCTACACGGTCATCTGTGTATAGATGTAAATATCAACACCGCCATCTGTACAAACATGGAAATATCTGCACCGCTATCTGTATAAACATGGAAATATCTACACCGCAGTCTGCATAAACATGGAAATATCTACACCACTATCTGTATAGACATGGAAATATGTACACCGCTATCTCTATAAACATGGAAATATCTACACCGTGATCTGTATAAACATGGAAATATTAACACCGCTATCTGTATAAACATGGAAATTTCTGCACCGTTATCTGTATAAATATGGAAATATCTTCACCGCTATCTCTATAAACATGGAAATATCTACACCGCCATCTGTATAAACATGGAAATACCTATACAGTCATCTGTGTAAACATGGAAATATCTACACCACCATCTGTATAAACATGGAAATATCTACAATGCCATCTGTATACACATGGAAATAGCTTCACGGCAATCTGTGTATAGATGGAAACATCAACACCGCCATCTGTACAAACATGGACATACCTACACTGCTATCTCTATAAACATGGGAATATCTAAACTGCGGTCTGTATAAACATGGAAATATCTACACCGGTATCTGTATAAACATGGAAATATCTACACCATGATCTGTATAAACATGGAAATATATACACCGCTATCTGTATAAACATGGAAATGTCTACACCGCTATCTCTATAAACATGGAAATATCTACAAAGACATCTGTATAAACATGGAAATGTCTGCACCGCTATCTCTATAAACATGGAATTATCTACAAAGACATCTGTATAAACATGGAAATACCTACACAGTCATGTGAAGGAACATTTAAATATCTACACTGCCATCTGTGTAAACATAGACATAGCTACAGAGCCGTCTGTATAAATATGGAAATATCTGCATAGGCATCTGTGTAAACCTGGAAATATCTGCACCGCGATCTGTATAAACAATGAAATTCCTACACCGCTGTCTCTATAAACATGGAAATATGTTCACCGCTATGTGTATAAACATGGAAATATCTCCACTGCTCTCTGTATAAACATGGAAATATCTCCACCGTTATCTGTGTAAACATGGAAATATCCACAGCGCCATCTCTATAAACATTGACAAATCTACACTGCCATCAGTAAAAACATGGAAATATCTACACAGTCATCTGAATAAACGTGGAAATATCTACACCACCATCTGTATAAACATGGAAATACCTACAATACCATCTGTATACACATGAAAATATATACACAGATATCTGTATAAATATGGAAATATCTACACCGCCATCTGTATAAACATGGAAATATCTACACTGCCATCTGTAGAAAGATGGAAATATCTACACCGCTATCTCCATAAATATGGAAATATCTACACCGCCATCTCTATAAATATGAAAATATCTACACTGCCATCTCCATAAAAATGGAAGTATCTACTCCACCATGTGTATAAACACGGAAATATCTACACCACCATCTGTGTAAACATGGAAATATCTACACCGCTATCTGTATAAACACGGAAATATCTACACCGCCATCTGCATGTCCATGGAAATATCTACGCCGCCATCTGTATAAACATGGAAATATCTACACGGCCATCTGTGTATAGATGGAAATATCAGCACCGCCATCTGTACAAACATGGAAATATCTACACCGCTATCTCTATAAACATGGAAATATCTGCACTGCCATCAGTATACACATGGAAATATCTACAAAGCCATCTGTATAAACATGTAATTATCTACACTGCTATCTCTATAAACATGGAAATACCTACACCGCCATCTCTATAAACATGAAAATGTCTACACTGCCATCTCCATAAACATGAAAATATCTACACTGCCATCTCCATAAACATGGAACTAACTACCCCGTCATCTGTATAAACATGGAAACATCTACACCGCCATCTGTGTGAATAAGGACATATCTACAATGCCATCTGTATAAAGATATAAATAACTGCACCGTGAGTTGTATAAACATGGAAATATCTACATCGCTATCTGTATAAACGTGGAAATACCAACACCGCTATCGGTATAGACATGGAAATATCTACAACGCCATCTATGTAAACATGGAAATATCTACACCGCTGTGTCTATAAACATGGAAATACCTACACCACTATCTCTATAAACATGGAAATATCTACACTGCTATCTGTATAAACATGGAAATATCTACATCGCTATCTGTATAACCATGGAAATATCTACACTGTGATCTGTATAAACATGGAAATATCTTCACCACGATCTGTATAAACATGGAAATATCTACACCGCTATCTGTATAAACATGGTAATATCTACACCACCATCTATATAAACATGGAAATATCTACACCGCCATCTGTATAAACATGGAAATATCTGCAATGCCATCTGTAGAAAGATGGAAATATCTACACCGCAATCTGTGTAAACATGGAAATATCTACACCGATATCTGGAAAAACATGGAAATATCTACACTGCTATCTGTATGAACATGGAAATATCTACACCGCGATCTTTCTAAACATGGAAATATCTACACCGCTATCTGTATAAACATGGAAATATCTACAACGCTATCTGTATAAACATGGAAATATCTACACAGCTATCTCTATAAACATGGAAATAGCTACACCGCCATCTGTATAAACATGGAAATACCTACAAAGTCATCTGTATAAACATGGAAATATCTACAAAGCCATCTGTATAAACATGGAAATATCTACATAGCCATCTGTATATACATGGAAATATCTACTCCGCTATCTGTATAAACATGGAAATAACTACACCGCTATTTGTTTAAACAAGGAATTATCTACACAGTGACTTGTATAAACATGGAAATATTTACACCGCAATCTGTATAAACATGGAAATTTCTACACCGTTATGTGTATAAATATGGAAATATTTACACCGCTATCTCTATAAACATGGAAATATCTAAACCGCCATCTGTATAAACATGGAAATACCTATACAGTCATCTGAGTAAACATGGAAATATCTACACCACCATCTGTATAAACATGGAAATATCTACAATGCCATCTGTATACACATGGAAATACATTCATGGCAATCTGTGTATAGAAGGAAACATCAGCCCCGCCATTTGTACAAACTTGGAAATATCTACACTGCTATCTCTATAAACATGGAAATATATACACTGTGGTCTGTATAAACATGGAAATATCTACACCGGTATCTGTATAAACATGGAAATATCTACACCACGATCTGTATAAACATGGAAATATATACAAGGCTATCTGTATAAACTTGGAAATATCTGCACCGCTATCTCTATAGACATGGAAATATCTACAAAGCCATCTGTATAAACATGGAAATACCTACACAGTCATGTTTAGGAACATGGAAATATCTACACTGCCATCTGTATACACATAGAAATATCTACACAGCCCTCTGTATAAATATGGAGATATCTGCATAGGCATCTGTATAAACATGGAAATATCTACACCGCAATCTGTATAAACATGGAAATATCTACACCGCTAACTGTATAAATATGAAATATCTAAACCGCTATCTCCATAAAAGTGGAAATATCTACACTGCTATCTGTATAAACATGGAAATATCTTCAATTCTATCTGTATAAACATGGAAATATCTACACCGCCATCTATAGAACCATGGAAATATCTCCACTGCTATCTCTACAAACATCAAAATATCTACACCGCCGTCGGTATAAACGTGGAAATACTTACAAAGTTATCTGTATAAACATGGAAATATCTACACGGTCATCTGTGTATAGATGTAAATATCAACACCGCCATCTGTACGAACATGGAAATATCTGCACCGATATCTGTATAAACATGGAAATATCTACACCACAGTCTGTATAAACATGGAAACATCTACACCACTATCTGTATAAAAATGGAAATATCTACACCACTATCTCTATAAACATGGAAATATCTACACCGTGATCTGTATCAACATGGAAATGTTTACACCGCTATCTGTATAAACATGGAAATTTCTACACCGTTATCTGTATAAATATGGAAATATCTTCACCGCTATCTCTATAAACATGGAAATATCTTCACCGCCAACTGTATAAACATGGAAATACCCATAGAGTCATCTGTGTAAACATGGAAATATCTACACCACCATCCGAATAAACATGGAAATATCTACAATGCCATCTGTATACACATGGAAAAGCCTACACGGCAATCCGTGTATAGATGGAAACATCAACACCGCCATCTGTACAAACATGGAAATACCTACACTGCTATCTCTATAAACATGGGAATATCTACACTGCGGTCTGTATAAACATGGAAATATCTACACCGGTATCTTTATAAACATGGAAATATCTACACCATGATCTGTATAAACATGGAAATATATACACCGCTATCTGTATAAACATGGAAATGTCTGCACCGCTATCTCTATAAACATGGAAATATCTACAAAGACATCTGTATAAACATGGAAATGTCTGCACAGTCATGTGAAGGAACATTTAAATATCTACACTGCCATCTGTATACACATAGACATAGCTACACAGCCATCTGTATAAATATGGAAATATCTGCTTAGGAGTCTGTGTAAACCTGGAAATATCTGCACCGCTATCTGTATAAACATGGAAATACCTACACCGCTGTGTCTATAAACATGGAAATATGTACACTGCTATGTGTATAAACATGGAAATATCTCCACTGCTCTCTGTATAAACATGGAAATATCTCCACCGTTATCTGTATAAACATGGAAATATCTACAGCGCCATCTCTATAAACATTGACAAATCTACACTGCCATCTGTAAAAACATGGAAATATCTACACAGTCATCTGAATAAACGTGGAAATATCTACACCACCATCTGTATAAACAAGGAAATACCTACAATACCATCTGTATACACATGGAAATATCTACACAGATATCTGTATAAATATGGAAATATCTACACCGCCATCTGTATAAACATGGAAATATCTACACTGCCATCTGTAGAAAGATGGAAATATCTACACCGCTATCTCTATAAATATGGAAATATCTACACTGCCATCTCTATAAACATGAAAATATCTACACTGCCATCTCCATAAAAATGGAAGTATCTACTCCACCACGTGTATAAACACGGAAATATCTACACCACCATCTGTGTAAACATGGAAATATCTGCACCGCTATCTGTATAAACACGGAAATATCTAGACCACCATCTGCATGTCCATGGAAATTTCTACGCCGCCATCTGTATAAACATGGAAATATCTACACGGACATCTGTGTATAGATGGAAATATCAGCACCGACATCTGTACAAACATGGAAATATCTACACCGCTATCTCTATAAACATGGAAATATCTGCACTGCCATCTGTAAAAACATGGAAATACCTATACAGTCATCTGTATAAACTTGAAAATATCTACAATGCCATCGGTATACAAATGGAAATATCAACACAGCCATCTGTATAAACATGTAATTATCTTCACTGCTATCTCTATAAACATGGAAATATCTACACCGCCATCTCTATAAACATGAAAATATCTACACTGCCATCTCCATAAACATGAAAGTATCTACAATGCCATCTCCATAAACATGGATCTAACTACCCCGTCATCTGTATAAACCTGGAAACATCTACACCGCCATCTGTGTGAATAAGGAAATATCTACAATGCCATCTGTATAAAGATATAAATACCAGCACCGCGAGCTGTATAAACATGGAAATATCTACATCGCTATCTGTATAAACGTGGAAATACCAACACCGCTATCAGTATAAACATGCAAATATCTACAATGCCATCTATATAAACATGGAAATATCTACACCGCTATGTCTATAAACATGGAAATACCTACACCGCTATCTCTATAAACATGGAAATATCTACACCGCTATCTGTATAAACATGGAAATATCTACATCGCTATCTGTATAAACATGGAAATATCTACACTGCGATCTGTATAAACATGGAAATATCTTCACCACGATCTGTATAAACATGGAAATATCTACACTGCAATCTGTATATACATGGTAATATCTACACCACCATCTATATAAACATGGAAATAGCTACACCGCCATCTGTATAAACTTGGAAATATCTACAATGCCGTCTGTAGAAAGATGGAAATATCTACACCGCAATCTGTGTAAACATGGAAATATCTACACCGATATCTGGAAAAACATGGAAATATCTACACTGCTATCTGTATGAACATGGAAATAGCTACTCCGCGATCTTTATAAACATGGAAATATCTACACCGCGATCTGTATAAACATGGAAATATCTACACCGCTATCTGTATAAACATGGAAATATCTACACAGCTATCTCTATAAACATGGAAATATCTACACCGCCATCTGTATAAACATGGAAATACCTACAAAGTCATCTGTATAAACATGGAAATATCTACAAAGCCATCTGTATAAACATGGAAATATCTACATAGCCATCTGTATATACATGGAAATATCTACTCCGCTATCTGTATAAACATGGAAATAACTACACCGCTATTTGTTTAAACAAGGAATTATCTACACCGTGACTTGTATAAACATGGAAATATTTACACCGATATCTGTATAAACATGGAAATTTCTACACTGTTATCTGTATAAATATGGAAATATCTACACCGCTATCTCTATAAACATGGAAATATCTACACCGCCATCTGTATAAACATGGAAATACCTATACAGTCATCTGTGTAAACATGGAAATATCTACACCACCATCTGTATAAACATGGAAATATCTACAATGCCATCTGTATACACATGGAAATACCTACACGGCAATCTGTGTATAGATGGAAACATCAACACCGCCATTTGTACAAACTTGGAAATATCTACACTGCTATCTCTATAAACATGGAAATATATACACTGTGGTCTCTATAAACATGGAAATATCTACACCGTTATCTGTATAAACATGGAAATATCTACACCACGATCTGTATAAACATGGAAATATATTCACCGCTATCTGTATAAACATGGAAATATCTGCACCGCTATCTCTATAGACATGGAAATATCTACAAAGCCATCTGTATAAACATGGAAATACCTACACAGTCATGTGTAGGAACATGGAAATATCTACACTGCCATCTGTATACACATAGAAATATCTACACAGCCCTCTGTATAAATATGGAGATATCTGCATAGGCATCTGTATAAACATGGAAATATCTACACCGCTAGTTGTATAAATATGAAATATCTAAACCGCTATCTCCATAAAAGTGGAAATATCTCCACTACTATCTGTATAAACATGGAAATATTTTCAATTCTATCTGCATAAACATGGAAATATCTACAGCGCCATCTGTATAATCATGGAAATATCTCCACTGCTATCTCTATAAACATCGAAATATCTACACCACCATCTGTAAAAACATGGAAATACTTACAAAGTTATCTGTATAAACATGGAAATATCTACACCGCTATCTGTATAAACATGGAAATATCTACACAGCCATGTGTATATACATGGAAATATCTACACCGCTATCTATATTAACATGGAAATAACTCCACCGCTATCTGTATAAACATGGAAATATCTACACCGCCATCTACATACCCATGGAAATATCTGCGCCGCCATCTGTATAAACATGGAAATATCTACACGGTCATCTGTGTATATATGGAAATATCAACACCGCCATCTGTACAAACATGGAAATATCTGCACCGCTATCTGTATAAACAGGGAAATATCTACACCACGGTCTGTATAAACATGGAAATATCTACACCACTATCTGTATAAACATGGAAATATCTACACCGCTATCTCTATAAACATGGAAATAGCTACACCGTGATCTGTATAAACATGGAAATATTTACACCGCTATCTGTATAAACATGGAAATTTCTACACCGTTATCTGTATAAATATGGAAATATCTTCACCGCTATCTCTATAAACATGGAAATATCTACACCGCCATCTGTATAAACATGGAAATACCTATACAGTCATCTGTGTAAACATGGAAATATCTACACCACCATCTGTATAATCATGGAAATATCTACAATGCCATCTGTATACACATGGAAATACCTACACGGCAATCTGTGTATAGATGGAAACATCAACAGCGCCATCTGTACAAACATGGAAATATCTACACTGCTATCTCTATAAACATGGGAATATCTACACTGCGGTCTGTATAAGCATGGAAATATCTACACCGGTATCTGTTTAAACATGGAAATACCTACACCATGATCTGTATAAACATGGAAATATATACACCGCTATCTGTATAAACATGGAAATGCCTGCACCACTATCTCTATAAACATGGAAATATCTACAAAGACATCTGCATAAACATGGAAATACATACACAGTCATGTGTAGGAACATTTAAATATCTACACTGCCATCTGTATAAACATAGAATAGCTACACAGCCCTCTGTATAAATATGGAAATATCTGCATAGGCATCTGTGTAAACCTGGAAATATCTGCACCGCTATCTGTATAAACATGGTAATAACTACACCGCTGTCTCTATAAACATTTAAATATGTACACCGCTATGTGTATAAACATGGAAATATCTCCACTGCTCTCTGTATAAACATGGAAATATCTCCACCGTTATCTGTATAAACATGGAAATATCTACAGCGCCATCTCTATAAACATTGAAATATCCACACTGCCATCTGTAAAAACATGGAAATATCTACACAGTCATCTGAATAAACAAGGAAATATCTACACCACCATCTGTATAAACATAGAAATAACTACAAAACTATCTGTATACACATGGAAATATCTACACAGATATCTGGGTAAATATGGAAATATCTACACCACCATCTGTATGAACATGGAAATACCTACAATACCGTCTGTATACACATGGAAATATCTACACGGCCATCTGTATAAACACGGAATTATCTACACTGCCATCTGTAGAAAGATGGAAATATCTACACCGCTATCACTATAAATATGGAAATATCTACACCGCCATCTCTATAAAATGAAAATATCTACACTGCCATCTCCATAAAGATGGAAGTATCTACTCCGCCATGTGTATAAACACGGAAATATCTACACCACCATCTGTGTAAACATGGAAATACCTACACCGCTATCTGTATAAACATGGAAATATCTACACCGCCATCTGCATATCCATGGAAATATCTACGCCGCCATCTGTATAAACATGGAAATATCTACACGGCCATCTGTGTACAGATGGAAATATCAACACCGCCATCTGTACAAACATGGAAATATCTACACCGCTATCTCTATAAACATGGAAATGTCTGCACTGCCATCTGTAAAAACATGGAAATACCTATACAGTCATCTGTATAAACATGGAAATTTATACAATGCCATCTGTATACACATGGAAATATCTACACAGCCATCTGTATAAACATGTAAATATCTACACTGCTATCAGAATAAACATGGAAATATCTACACCGCCATCTCTATAAACATGAAAATATCTACACTGCCATCTCCATAAACATGGAACTAACTACTGCGCCATCTGTATAAACATGGAAACATCTACACCGCCATCTGTGTGAACATGGAAATATCTACAATGCCATCTGTATAAAGATATAAATATCTGCACCGCGAGCTGTATAAACATGGAAATATGTACATCGCTGTCTGTATAAATGTGGAAATACCAACACCGCTATCGGTATAAACATAGAAATATCTACAATGCCATCTATATAAACATGGAAATATCTACACCGCTATGTCTATATACATGGAAATAACTACACCGCTATCTCTATAAACATGGAAATATCTACAGCGCGATCTGTATAAACATGGAAATGACTACAATGTCATCTGTATAAACATGGAAATATCTGCACAGCCATCTGTATATACATGGAAATATCTACACCACTATCTGTATAAACATGGTAAAAACTACACCACTATTTGTATGAACAAGGAACCATCTACACCATGACTTGTATAAACATGGAAATATTTACACCGCTATGTGTATAAACATGGAAATATCTCCACTGCTCTCTGTATAAACATGGAAATACCTACACCGCTATCTGTATAAACATGGAAATATCTACACTGCTATCTCTATAAACATGGAAATATCTGCACCGCCATCTGTATAAACATGGAAATACTTACAAAGTCATTTGTATAAACATGGAAATATCTACAAAGCCATCTGTATAAACATGGAAATATCTACATAGCCATCTGTATATTCATGGAAATATCTACTCCGCTATCTGTATAAACATGGAAATAACTACACCGCTATTTGTTTAAACAAGGAATTATCTACACCGTGACTTGTATAAACATGGAAATATTTACACCGCTATCTGTATAAACATGGAAAGTTCTACACCGTTATCTGTATAAATATGGAAATATCTACACCGATATCTCTATATACATGGAAATATCTACACCGCCATCTGTATAAACATGGAAATACCTATACAGTCATCTGTGTAAACATGGAAATATCTACACCACCATCTGTATAAACATGGAAATATCTACAATGCCATCTGTATACACATGGAAATACCTACATGGCAATCTGTGTATAGATGGAAACATCAACACCGCCATTTGTACAAACTTGGAAATATCTATACTGCTATCTCTATAAACATGGAAATATATACACTGTGGTCTGTATAAACATGGAAATATCTACACCGGTATCTGTATAAACATGGAAATATCTACACCACGATCTGTATAAACATGGAAATATATACACCGCTATCTGTATAAACATGGAAATATCTGCATTGCTATCACCATAGACATGGAAATATCTACAAAGCCCTCTGTATGTACATGGAAATACCTACACAGTCATGTGTAGGAACATGGAAATATCTACACTGCCATCTGTATACACATAGAAATATCTACACAGCCCTCTGTATAAATATGGAGATATCTGCATAGGCATCTGTATAAACATGGAAATATCTACACCGCAATCTGTATAAACATGGAAATATCTACACCGCTATCTGTATAAATATGAAATATCTAAACCGCTATCTCCATAAAAGTGGAAATATCTCCACTGCTATCTGTATAAACATGGAAATATCTTCAATTCTATCTGTATAAACATGGAAATATCTACACCGCCATCTGTAGAACCATGGAAATATCTCCACTACTATCTCTATAAACATTGAAATATCTACACCGCCATCGGTATAAACATGGAAATACTTACAAAGTTATCTGTATAAACATGGAAATATCTACACGGTCATCTGTGTATAGATGTAAATATCAACACCGCCATCTGTACAAACATGGAAATATCTGCACCGCTATCTGTATAAACATGGAAATATCTACACCGCTATCTCTATAAACATGGAAATATCTACACCGTGATCTGTATAAACATGGAAATATTAACACAGCTATCTGTATAAACATGGAAATTTCTACCACGTTATCTGTATAAATATGGAAGTATCTTCACCGCTATCTCTATAAACATGGAAATATCTACACAGCCATCTGTATAAACATGTAATTATCCAAACTGCTATCTCTATAAACATGGAAATACCTACACCGCCATCTCTATAAACATGAAAATGTCTACACTGCCATCTCAATAAACATGAAAATATCTACACTGCCATCTCCATAAACATGGAACTAACTACCCCATCATCTGTATAAACATGGAAACATCTACACCGCCATCTGTGTGAATAAGGAAATATTTACAATGCCATCTGTATAAAGATATAAATATCTGCACAGCGAGCTTTATAAACATGGAAATATCTACATCGCTATCTGTATAAACGTGGAAATACCAACACGGCTATCGGCATAAACACGGAAATATCTACAACGCCATCTATATAAACATGGAAATATCTACACCGCTATGTCTATAAACATGGAAATACCTACACCGGTATCTCTATAAACATGGAAATATCTACACCGCTATCTGTATAAACATGGAAATAACTACACTGCGATCTGTATAAACATGGAAATATCTTCACCACGATCTGTATAAACATGGAAATATCTACACCGCTATCTGTATAAACATGGTAATAACTACACCACCATCTATATAAACATGGAAATATCTACACCGCCATCTGTATAAACATGGAAATATCTACAATGCCATCTGTAGAAAGATGGAAATATCTACACCGCAATCTGTGTAAACATGGAAATATCTACACCGATATCTGGAAAAACATGGAAATATCTACACTGCTATCTGTATGAACATGGAAATAGCTACACCGCGATCTTTATAAACATGGAAATATCTACACCGCCATCTGTATAAACATGGAAATGTCTACACCGCTATCTGTATAAACATGGAAATATCTACACTGCTATCTCTATAAACATGGAAATATCTGCACCGCCATCTGTATAAACATGGAAATACTTACAAAGTCATTTGTATAAACATGGAAATATCTACAAAGCCATCTGTATAAACATGGAAATATCTACATAGCCATCTGTATATACATGGAAATATCTACTCCGCTATCTGTATAAACATGGAAATAACTACACCGCTATTTGTTTAAACAAGGAATTATCTACACCGTGACTTGTATAAACATGGAAATATTTACACCGCTATCTGTATAAACATGGAAATTTCTACACCGTTATCTGTATAAATATGGAAATAGCTACACCGCTATCTCTATAAACATGGAAATATCTACACCGCCATCTGTATAAACATGGAAATACCTATACAGTCATCTGTGTAAACATGGAAATATCTACACCAACATCTGTATAAACATGGAAATATCTACAATGCCATCTGTATACACATGGAAATACCTACATGGCAATCTGTGTATAGATGGAAACATCAACACCGCCATTTGTACAAACTTGGAAATATCTACACTGCTATCTCTATAAACATGGAAATATATACACCGCAATCTGTATAAACATGGAAATATCTACACCGCTATCTGTATAAAAATGAAATATCTAAACCGCTATCTCCATAAAAGTGGAAATATCTCCACTGCTATCTGTATAAACATAGAAATATCTTCAATTCTATCTGTATAAACATGGAAATATCTACACCGCCATCTGTAGAACCATGGAAATATCTCCACTGCTATCTCTATAAACATTGAAATATCTACACCGCCAGCGGTATAAACATGGAAATACTTACAAAGTTATCTGTATAAACATGGAAATATCTACACGGTCATCTGTGTATAGATGTAAATATCAACACCGCCATCTGTACAAACATGGAAATATCTGCACCGCTATCTGTATAAACATGGAAATATCTACACCGCAGTCTGCATAAACATGGAATTATCTACACCACTATCTGTATAGACATGGAAATATGTACACCGCTATCTCTATAAACATGGAAATATCTACACCGTGATCTGTATAAACATGGAAATATTAACACCGCTATCTGTATAAACATGGAAATTTCTGCACCGTTATCTGTATAAATATGGAAATATCTTCACCGCTATCTCTATAAACATGGAAATATCTACACCGCCATCTGTATAAACATGGAAATACCTATACAGTCATCTGTGTAAACATGGAAATATCTACACCACCATCTGTATAAACATGGAAATATCTACAATGCCATCTGTATACACATGGAAATAGCTTCACGGCAATCTGTGTATAGATGGAAACATCAACACCGCCATCTGTACAAACATGGACATACCTACACTGCTATCTCTATAAACATGGGAATATCTAAACTGCGGTCTGTATAAACATGGAAATATCTACACCGGTATCTGTATAAACATGGAAATATCTACACCATGATCTGTATAAACATGGAAATATATACACCGCTATCTGTATAAACATGGAAATGTCTACACCGCTATCTCTATAAACATGGAAATATCTACAAAGACATCTGTATAAACATGGAAATGTCTGCACCGCTATCTCTATAAACATGGAATTATCTACAAAGACATCTGTATAAACATGGAAATACCTACACAGTCATGTGAAGGAACATTTAAATATCTACACTGCCATCTGTGTAAACATAGACATAGCTACAGAGCCGTCTGTATAAATATGGAAATATCTGCATAGGCATCTGTGTAAACCTGGAAATATCTGCATCGCGATCTGTATAAACAATGAAATTCCTACACCGCTGTCTCTATAAACATGGAAATATGTTCACCGCTATGTGTATAAACATGGAAATACCTCCACTGCTCTCTGTATAAACATGGAAATATCTCCACCGTTATCTGTGTAAACATGGAAATATCCACAGCGCCATCTCTATAAACATTGACAAATCTACACTGCCATCAGTAAAAACATGGAAATATCTACACAGTCATCTGAATAAACGTGGAAATATCTACACCACCATCTGTATAAACATGGAAATACCTACAATACCATCTGTATACACATGAAAATATATACACAGATATCTGTATAAATATGGAAATATCTACACCGCCATCTGTATAAACATGGAAATATCTACACTGCCATCTGTAGAAAGATGGAAATATCTACACCGCTATCTCCATAAATATGGAAATATCTACACCGCCATCTCTATAAATATGAAAATATCTACACTGCCATCTCCATAAAAATGGAAGTATCTACTCCACCATGTGTATAAACACGGAAATATCTACACCACCATCTGTGTAAACATGGAAATATCTACACCGCTATCTGTATAAACACGGAAATATCTACACCGCCATCTGCATGTCCATGGAAATATCTACGCCGCCATCTGTATAAACATGGAAATATCTACACGGCCATCTGTGTATAGATGGAAATATCAGCACCGCCATCTGTACAAACATGGAAATATCTACACCGCTATCTCTATAAACATGGAAATATCTGCACTGCCATCAGTATACACATGGAAATATCTACAAAGCCATCTGTATAAACATGTAATTATCTACACTGCTATCTCTATAAACATGGAAATACCTACACCGCCATCTCTATAAACATGAAAATGTCTACACTGCCATCTCCATAAACATGAAAATATCTACACTGCCATCTCCATAAACATGGAACTAACTACCCCGTCATCTGTATAAACATGGAAACATCTACACCGCCATCTGTGTGAATAAGGACATATCTATATCTACAATGCCATCTGTATAAAGATATAAATAACTGCACCGTGAGTTGTATAAACATGGAAATAACTACATCGCTATCTGTATAAACGTGGAAATACCAACACCGCTATCGGTATAGACATGGAAATATCTACAACGCCATCTTTGTAAACATGGAAATATCTACACCGCTGTGTCTATAAACATGGAAATACCTACACCGCTATCTCTATAAACATGGAAATATCTACACTGCTATCTGTATAAACATGGAAATATCTACATCGCTATCTGTATAACCATGGAAATATCTACACTGCGATCTGTATAAACATGGAAATATCTTCACCACGATCTGTATAAACATGGTAATATCTACACCACCATCTATATAAACATGGAAATATCTACACCGCCATCTGAATAAACATGGAAATATCTGCAATGCCATCTGTAGAAAGATGGAAATATCTACACCGCAATCTGTGTAAACATGGAAATATCTACACCGATATCTGGAAAAACATGGAAACATCTACACTGCTATCTGTATGAACATGGAAATATCTACACCGCGATCTTTCTAAACATGGAAATATCTACACCGCTATCTGTATAAACATGGAAATATCTACAACGCTATCTGTATAAACATGGAAATATCTACACAGCTATCTCTATAAACATGAAAATAGCTACACCGCCATCTGTATAAACATGGAAATACCTACAAAGTCATCTGTATAAACATGGAAATATCTACAAAGCCATCTGTATAAACATGGAAATATCTACATAGCCATCTGTATATACATGGAAATATCTACTCCGCTATCTGTATAAACATGGAAATAACTACACCGCTATTTGTTTAAACAAGGAATTATCTACACAGTGACTTGTATAAACATGGAAATATTTACACCGCTATCTGTATAAACATGGAAATTTCTACACCGTTATGTGTATAAATATGGAAATATTTACACCGCTATCTCTATAAACATGGAAATATCTACACCGCCATCTGTATAAACATGGAAATACCTATACAGTCATCTGAGTAAACATGGAAATATCTACACCACCATCTGTATAAACATGGAAATATCTACAATGCCATCTGTATACACATGGAAATACATTCATGGCAATCTGTGTATAGAAGGAAACATCAGCCCCGCCATTTGTACAAACTTGGAAATATCTACACTGCTATCTCTATAAACATGGAAATATATACACTGTGGTCTGTATAAACATGGAAATATCTACACCGGTATCTGTATAAACATGGAAATATCTACACCACGATCTGTATAAACATGGAAATATATACAAGGCTATCTGTATAAACTTGGAAATATCTGCACCGCTATCTCTATAGACATGGAAATATCTACAAAGCCATCTGTATAAACATGGAAATAACTACACAGTCATGTTTAGGAACATGGAAATATCTACACTGCCATCTGTATACACATAGAAATATCTACACAGCCCTCTGTATAAATATGGAGATATCTGCATAGGCATCTGTATAAACATGGAAATATCTACACCGCAATCTGTATAAACATGGAAATATCTACACCGCTAACTGTATAAATATGAAATATCTAAACCGCTATCTCCATAAAAGTGGAAATATCTACACTGCTATCTGTATAAACATGGAAATATCTTCAATTCTATCTGTATAAACATGGAAATATCTACACCGCCATCTATAGAGCCATGGAAATATCTCCACTGCTATCTCTACAAACATCAAAATATCTACACCGCCGTCGGTATAAACGTGGAAATACTTACAAAGTTATCTGTATAAACATGGAAATATCTACACGGTCATCTGTGTATAGATGTAAATATCAACACCGCCATCTGTACAAACATGGAAATATCTGCACCGCTATCTGTATAAACATGGAAATATCTACACCACAGTCTGTATAAACATGGAAACATCTACACCACTATCTGTATAAAAATGGAAATATCTACACCACTATCTCTATAAACATGGAAATATCTACACCGTGATCTGTATCAACATGGAAATGTTTACACCGCTATCTGTATAAACATGGAAATTTCTACACCGTTATCTGTATAAATATGGAAATATCTTCACCGCTATCTCTATAAACATGGAAATATCTTCACCGCCAACTGTATAAACATGGAAATACACATAGAGTCATCTGTGTAAACATGGAAATATCTACACCACCATCCGTATAAACATGGAAATATCTACAATGCCATCTGTATACACATGGAAAAACCTACACGGCAATCCGTGTATAGATGGAAACATCAACACCGCCATCTGTACAAACATGGAAATACCTACACTGCTATCTCTATAAACATGGGAATATCTACACTGCGGTCTGTATAAACATGGAAATATCTACACCGGTATCTTTATAAACATGGAAATATCTACACCATGATCTGTATAAACATGGAAATATATACACCGCTATCTGTATAAACATGGAAATGTCTGCACCGCTATCTCTATAAACATGGAAATATCTACAAAGACATCTGTATAAACATGGAAATGTCTGCACAGTCATGTGAAGGAACATTTAAATATCTACACTGCCATCTGTATACACATAGACATAGCTACACAGCCATCTGTATAAATATGGAAATATCTGCTTAGGCATCTGTGTAAACCTGGAAATATCTGCACCGCTATCTGTATAAACATGGAAATACCTACACCGCTGTCTCTATAAACATGGAAATATGTACACCGCTATGTGTATAAGCATGGAAATATCTCCACTGCTCTCTGTATAAACATGGAAATATCTCCACCGTTATCTGTATAAACATGGAAATATCTACACCACCATCTGTATAAACAAGGAAATACCTACAATACCATCTGTATACACATGGAAATATCTACACAGATATCTGTATAAATATGGAAATATCTACACCGCCATCTGTATAAACATGGAAATATCTACACTGCCATCTGTCGAAAGATGGAAATATCTACACCGCTATCTCTATAAATATGGAAATATCTACACCGCCATCTCTATAAACATGAAAATATCTACACTGCCATCTCCATAAAAATGGAAGTATCTACTCCACCATGTGTATAAACACGGAAATATCTACACCACCATCTGTGTAAACATGGAAATATCTGCACCGCTATCTGTATAAACACGGAAATATCTAGACCACCATCTGCATGTCCATGGAAATATCTACGCCGCCATCTGTATAAACATGGAAATATCTACACGGACATCTGTGTATAGATGGAAATATCAGCACCGCCATCTGTACAAACATGGAAATATCTACACCGCTATCTCTATAAACATGGAAATATCTGCACTGCCATCTGTAAAAACATGGAAATACCTATACAGTCATCTGTATAAACTTGAAAATATCTACAATGCCATCGGTATACAAATGGAAATATCAACACAGCCATCTGTATAAACATGTAATTATCTTCACTGCTATCTCTATAAACATGGAAATATCTACACCGATATCTGGAAAAACATGAAAATATCTACACTGCCATCTCCATAAACATGAAAGTATCTACAATGTCATCTCCATAAACATGGATCTAACTACCCCGTCATCTGTATAAACCTGGAAACATCTACACCGCCATCTGTGTGAATAAGGAAATATCTACAATGCCATCTGTATAAAGATATAAATACCTGCACCGCGAGCTGTATAAACATGGAAATATCTACATCGCTATCTGTATAAACGTGGAAATACCAACACCGCTATCAGTATAAACATGGAAATATCTACAACGCCATCTATATAAACATGGAAATATCTACACCGCTATGTCTATAAACATGGAAATACCTACACCGCTATCTCTATAAACATGGAAATATCTACACCGCTGTCTGTATAAACATGGAAATATCTACATCGCTATCTGTATAAACATGGAAATATCTACACTGCGATCTGTATAAACATGGAAATATCTTCACCACGATCTGTATAAACATGGAAATATCTACACCGCTATCTGTATATACATGGTAATATCTACACCACCATCTATATAAACATGGAAATAGCTACACCGCCATCTGTATAAACTTGGAAATATCTACAATGTCATCTGTAGAAAGATGGAAATATCTACACCGCAATCTGTGTAAACATGGAAATATCTACACCGATATCTGGAAAAACATGGAAATATCTACACTGCTATCTGTATGAACATGGAAATAGCTACACCGCGATCTTTATAAACATGGAAATATCTACACCGCGATCTGTATAAACATGGAAATATCTACACCGCTATCTGTATAACCATGGAAATATCTACACAGCTATCTCTGTAAACATGGAAATATCTACACCGCCATCTGTATAAACATGGAAATACCTACAAAGTCATCTGTATAAACATGGAAATATCTACAAAGCCATCTGTATAAACATGGAAATATCTACATAGCCATCTGTATATACATGGAAATATCTACTCCGCTATCTGTATAAACATGGAAATAACTACACCGCTCTTTGTTTAAACAAGGAATTATCTACACCGTGACTTGTATAAACACGGAAATATTTACACCGCTATCTGTATAAACATGGAAATGTCTGCACCGCTATCTCTATAAACATGGAAATATCTACAAAGACATCTGTATAAACATGGAAATACCTACACAGTCATGTGAAGGAACATTTAAATATCTACACTGCCATTTGTATACACATAGACATAGCTACACAGCCGTCTGTATAAATATGGAAATATCTGCTTAGGCATCTGTTTAAACCTGGAAATATCTGCACCGCTCTCTGTATAAACATGGAAATACCTACACCGCTGTCTCTATAAACATGGAAATATGTACACTGCTATGTGTATAAACATGGAAATATCTCCACTGCTCTCTGTATAAACATGGAAATATCTCCACCGTTATCTGTATAAACATGGAAATATCTACAGCGCCATCTCTATAAACATTGACAAATCTACACTGCCATCTGTAAAAACATGGAAATATCTACACAGTCATCTGAATAAACGTGGAAATATCTACACCACCATCTGTATAAACAAGGAAATAGCTACAATACCATCTGTATACACATGGAAATATCTACACAGATATCTGTATAAATATGGAAATATCTACACCGCCATCTGTATAAACATGGAAATATCTACACTGCCATCTGTAGAAAGATGGAAATATCTACACCGCTATCTCTATAAATATGGAAATATCTACACCGCCATCTCTATAAACATGAAAATATCTACACTGCCATCTCCATAAAAATGGAAGTATCTACTCCACCATGTGTATAAACACGGAAATATCTACACCACCATCTGTGTAAACATGGAAATATCTGCACCGCTATCTGTATAAACACGGAAATATCTAGACCACCATCTGCATGTCCATGGAAATTTCTACGCCGCCATCTGTATAAACATGGAAATATCTACACGGACATCTGTGTATAGATGGAAATATCAGCACCGCCATCTGTACAAACATGGAAATATCTACACCGCTATCTCTATAAACATGGAAATATCTGCACTGCCATCTGTAAAAACATGGAAATACCTATACAGTCATCTGTATAAACTTGGAAATATCTACAATGCCATCGGTATACAAATGGAAATATCAACACAGCCATCTGTATAAACATGTAATTATCTTCACTGCTATCTCTATAAACATGGAAATATCTACACCGCCATCTCTATAAACATGGAAATATCTACACCGCTATCTGTATAAACATGGAAATATCTACACAGCTATCTCTATAAACATGGAAATATCTACACCGCAATCTGTATAAACATGGAAATAACTACAAAGTCATCTGTATAAACATGGAAATATCTACACAGCCATCTGTATAAACTTGGAAATATCTACACAGCCATCTGTATATACATGGAAATATCTACACAACTATCTGTATAAACATGGAAATAACTACACCGCTATTTTTATAAACAAGCAAATATCTACACCGTGATCTGTATAATCATGGAAATATCTACACCGCCATCTCTATAAACATGGAAATATCTACACCCCTATCTGTATAAACATGGAAATATCCACACCGCTATCTCTATAAACATGGAAAAATCAACACCGCTATCTCTATGAACAAGGAAATATCTGCATCGCCATCTCTATAAACATGGAAATATCTACACCACGATCAGTATAAACATGGAAATATCTACACCGCTATCTGTATAAACATGGAAATATCTCCACTGCTGTCTCTATAAGCATCGACATATCTACACCGCCATCTGTATAAACATGAAAATTACAAAGTTATCTGTATAAACATGGAAATATCTACACCGCTATCTTTATAAACATGGAAATATCTACACAGCCATGTGTACATACATGGAAATATTTACACCGCTATCTATATAAACTTGGAAATAACTACTCCGCTATCTGTATAAACATGGAAATATCTACACCACCATCTTCATATCCATGGAAATATCTCCGCCTCCATCTGTATAAACATGGAAATATCTACACTGTCATCTGTATATAGATGGAAATATCAACACTGCCATCTGTACAAACATGGAAATATCTGCACCGCTATCTGTATAAACTTGGAAATATCTACATCGCGGTCTCTATAAGCTTGGAAATATCTACACTGCTATCTGTATAAACTTGGAAATATCTACACCGCTATCTCTATAAACATGGAAATATCTACACCGTGATCTGTGTAAACATGGAAATATTTACACCGCTATCTGTATAAACATGGAAACTTCTACACCGTTAGCTGTATAAATATGGAAATATCTACACCGCTATCTCTATAAACTTGGAAATATCTACACCGCCATCCGTATAAACATGGAAATACCTATACAGTCATCTGTGTAAACATGGAAATATCTACACCACCATCTGTATAAACATGTAAATATCTACAATGCCATCTGTATACACATGGAAATACCTACACGGCAATCTGTGTATAGATGGAAACATCAACATCGCCATCTGTACAAACATGGAAATATCTACACTGCTATCTCTATAAACATGAAAATATCTACACTGCGGTCTGTATAAACATGGAAATATCTACACCGGTATCTGTTTAAACATGTAAATATCTACAGCGCCATCTCTATAAACATTGAAATATCTACACCGCCATCTGTAAAAACATGGAAATATCTACACAGTCATCTGAATAAACATGGAAATATCTACACCACCATATGTATAAACATGGAAGTACCTACAATACCATCTGTATACACATGGAAATATCTACACAGACATCTGTATAAATATGGAAATATCTACACGGCCATCTGTATAAACATGGAAATATCTACACTGCCATCTGTAGAAAGATGGAAATATCTACACCGCTATCTCTATAAATATGGAAATATCTACACCGCCATCTCTATAAACATGAAAATATCTATACTGCCATCTCCATAAAGATGGAAGTATCTACTCCGCCATGTGTATAAACACGGAAATATCTACACCACCATCTGTGTAAACATGGAAATATCTACACCGCTATCTGTATAAACATGGAAATAACTACACCGCCATCTGCATGTCCATGGAAATATCTACGCCGCCATCTGTATAATCATGTAAATATCTACACGGCCATCTGTGTATAGATGGAAATATCAACACCGCCATCTGTACAAACATGGAAATATCTACACCGCTATCTCTATAAACATGGAAACATCTGCACTGCCATCTGTAAAAACATGGAAATACCTATACAGTCATCTGTATAAACATGGAAATATCTACAATGCCATCTGTATACACATGGAAATATCTACACAGCCATCTGTATAAACATGTAAATATCTACACTGTTATCTCTATAAACATGGAAATATCTACACCGCCGTCTCTATAAACATGAAAATATCTACACTGCCATCTCCATAAACATGGAACTAACTACTCCGCCATCTGTATAAACATGGGAACATCTACACCGCCATCTGTGTGAACAAGGAAGTATCTACAATGCCATCTTTATAAAGATATAAATATCTGCACCGCGAGCTGCATAAACATGGAAATATCTACATCGTTAACTGTATAAACGTGGCAATACCAACACCGCTATCGGTATAAACATGGAAGTATCTACAACACCGTCTATATGGACATGGAAATATCTACAACGCTATGTCTATAAACATGGAAATACCTATACCGCTATCTCTATAAACATGGAAATATCTAAACCGCTATCTGTATAAACATGGAAATATCTACACCGCTATCTGTATAAACATGGAAATATCTACATCGCTATCTGTATAAACATGGAAATATCTACACTGCGATCTGTACAAACATGGAAATATCTACACCGCGATCTGTATAAACATGGAAATATCTACACCACGATCTGTATATACATGGAAATATCTACACCGCTATCTGTATAAACATGGAAATATCTACACCGCCATCTATATAAACATGGAAATATCTACAATGCCATCTGTAGAAAGATGGAAATATCTACACCGCAATCTGTGTATACATAGAAATATCTACATCGATATCTGTAAAAACATGGAAATACCTACACCGCTATCTGTATAAACATGGAAATATCTACACCGCGATCTGTATAAACATGGAAATATCTGCACTGCGATCTGTATAAACATGGAAATATCTACACCGCTATCTGTATAAACATGGAAATATCTACACAGCTATCTCTATAAACATGGAAATATCTACAGCGCAATCTGTATAAACATGGAAATAAATAGAAAGTCATCTGTATAAACATGGAAATATCTACAAAGCCATCTGTATAAACATGGAAATATCTACACAGCCATCTGCATATACATGGAAATATCTACACCGTTATCTGTATAAACATGGAAATAACTACACCGCTATTTTTATAAACAAGCAAATATCTACACCGTGATCTGTATAATCATGGAAATATCTACACCGCCATCTCTATAAACATGGAAATATCTACACCCCTATCTGTATAAACATGGAAATATCCACACCGCTGTCTCTATAAACATGGAAAAATCAACACCGCTATCTCTATGAACATGGAAATATCTGCACTGCCATCTCTATAAATATGGAAATATCTACACCACCATCTATATAAACATGGAAATATCTACACCGCCATCTGTATAAACATGGAAATATCTACAATGCTATCTGCAGAAAGATGGAAATATCTACACCGCAATCGGTGTAAACATGGAAATATCTACACCGATATCTGTAAAAACATGGAAATATCTACACCGCTATCTGTATAAACATGGAAATACCTACACCGCAATCTGTATAAACATGGAAATATCTACACCGCGATCTGTATAAACATGGAAATATCTACACCGCTATCTGTATAAACATGGAAACATCTACACAGCCATCTGTATATACATGGAAATATCTACACCGCTATCTGTATAAAGATGGAAATAAATAGAAAGTCATCTGTATAAACATTGAAATATCTACACTGCCGTATGTAAAAATATGGAAATAACTACACAGTCATCTGAATAAACATGGAAATATCTACACCACCATCTGTATAAACATGGAAATACCTACAGTACCATCTGTATACAAATGGAAATATCTACACAGATATCTGTATAAATATTTAAATATCTACACCGCCATCTGTATAAACATGGAAATATCTACACTGCCATCTGTAGAAAGATGGAAATATCTACACCGCTATCTCTATAAATATGGAAATATCTACACCGCCAATTCTATAAACATGAAAATAACTACACTGCCATCTCCATAAAGATGGAAGTATCTACTCCACCATGTGTATAAACACGGAAATATCTACACCACCATCTGTGTAAACATGGAAATATCTGCACCGCGATCTGTATAAACATGGAAATATCTACAGCGCCATCTCTATAAACATTGAAATATCTACACTGCCATCTGTAAAAACATGGAAATATCTACACAGTCATCTGAATAAACATGGAAATATCTACACCATCATCTGTACAAACATGGAAATATCTACACCGCTATCTGTATAAACATGGAAATATCTACACCGCGATCTGTATAGACATGGAAATATATACACCGTGATCTGTATAAATATGGAAATATCTACACCGCTATCTGTATAAACATGGAAATATCTACACAGCTATTTCTATAAACATGGAAATATCTACACCGCCATCTGTATAAACATGGAACTACCTACAAAGTCATCTGTATAAACATGGAAATATCTACAAAGCCATCTGTATAAACATGGAAATATCTACACAGCCATCTGTATATACATGGAAATATCTACGCCGCTATCTGTATAAACATGGAAATTACACCGCTATTTGTATAAAGAAGGAAATACCTACACCGTGACTTGCATAAACATGGAAATATTTACACCGCTATCTGTATAAACATGGAAATTTCTACACCGTTATCTGTATAAATATGGAAATATCTACTCCGCTATCTCTATAAACATGGAAATATCTACACCGCCATCTGTATAAACATGGAAATACCAATGCAGTCATCTGTGTAAACATGGAAATATCTACACCACCATCTGTATAAACATGAAAATATCTACAATGCCATCTGTATACACATGGAAATACCTACACGGCAATCTGTGTATAGATGGAAACATCAACACCGCCGTCTGTACAAACTTGGAAATATCAACACTGCTATCTCTATAAACATGGAAATATATACACTGCGGTCTGTATAAACATGGAAATATCTACACCGGTATCTGTATACACATGGAAATATTTACACAACGATCTGTATAAACATGGAAATATATACACTGCTATCTGTATAAACATGGAAATATCTGCACCGCTATCTCTATAGACATGGAAATATCTACAAAGCCATCTGTATAAACATGGAAATACCTACATAGTCATGTGTAGGAACATGGAAATATCTACACTGCCATCTGTATAAACATAGAAATATCTACACAACCCTCTGTATATATATGGAGATATCTGCATAGGCATCTGTATAAACATGGAAATAACTGTACCGCTATCTGTAGAAACATGGAAATACCTACACCGCTGTCTCTATAAACATGGAATTATGTACACCGCTTTGTGTATAAACATGGAAATATCTCCACTGCTCTCTGTATAAACATGGAAATACCTCACCGTTATCTGTATAAACATGGAAATATCTACAGCGCCATCTCTATAAACATTGAAATATCCACACTGCCATCTGTAAAAACATGGAAATATCTACACAGACATCTGAATAAACATGGAAATATCTACACCACCATCTGTATAAACATGGAAATACCTACAATTCCATCTGTATACACCTGGAAATATCTACACAGACATCTGTATAAATATGGAAATATCTACACCGCCATCTGTATAAACATGGAAATATCTACACTGCCATCTGTAGAAAGATGGAAATATCTACACCGCTATCTCAATAAATATGGAAATATCTACACCGCCATCTCTATAAACATGAAAATATCTACACTGCCATCTCCATAAAGATGGAAGTATCTACTCCGCCATGTGTATAAACACGGAAATACCTACACCACCATCTGTTTAAACAAGGAAATATCTACACCACTATCTGTAGAAACATGGAAATATCTACACAGCCATCTGTATATCCATGGAAATATCTAAGCTGCCATCTGTATAAACATGGAAATATCTACACGGCCATCTGTGTATAGATGGAAATATCAACACCGCCATCTGTACAAACAAGGAAATATCTACACCGCTATCTCTATAAACATGGAAATATCTGCACTGCCATCTGTAAAAACATTGAAATACCTATAGAGTCATCTGCATAAACATGGAAATATCTACAATGCCATCTGTATACACATGGAAATAACTACACAGCCATCTGTATAAACATGTAAATATCTACACTGCTATCTCTATAAACATGGAAATATCTACACCGCCATCTCTACAAACATGAAAATATCTACACTGCCATCTCCATAAACATGGAACTAACTTCTCCGCCATCTGTATAAACATGGAAACATCTACACCGCCAACTGGGTGAATAAGGAAATATCTACAATGCCATCTGTATAAAGATATAAATATCTGCACCGCGAGCTGTATAAACATGGAAATATCTACATCGCTATCTGTATAAATGTGGAAATACCAACACCGCTATCGGTATAAACATAGAAATATCTACAATGCCATCTATATAAACATAGAAATATCTACACCGCTATGTCTATAAACATGAAAATAACTACACAGCTATCTCTATAAACATGGAAATATCTACACCGCTATCTGTATAAACATGGAAATATCTACACTGCTATCTGTATAAATATGGAAATTTCTACACCGCGATCTGTATAAACATGGAAATATCTACAAAGCTATCTCTATAAACATGGAAATATCTACACCGCCATCTGTATAAACATGGAAATAACTACAATGTCATCTGTATAAACATGGAAATATCTACAAAGCCATCTGTATAAACATCGAAATATCTACAAAGCCATCTGTATATACATGGAAATATCTACACCACTATCTGTATAAACATGGAAATAACTACACCGCTATTTGTATGAGCAAGGAAATATCTACACCGTGACTTGTATAAACATGGAAATATTTACTCCGCTATCTGTATAAACATGGAAATTTCTAAACCGTTATCTGTATAAATATGGAAATAACTGCACCGCTATCTCAATATACATGGGAATATCTACACCGCCATCTGTATAAACATGGACATACCTATACAGTCATCTGTGTAAACATGGAAATATCTACACCACCATCTGTATGAACGTGGAAATATCTACAATGCCATCTGTATACACATGGAAATACCTACACGGCAATCTGTGTATAGATGGAAACATCAAAACCGCCATCTGTACAAACATGGAAATATCTACACTGCTATCTCTATAAACATGGGAATATCTACAATGCGGTCTGTATAAACATGGAAATATCTACACCGGTATCTGTATAAACATGGAAATATCTACACCATGATCTGTATAAACATGGAAATATATACACCGCTATCTGTATAAACATGGAAATGTCTGCACCGCTATCTCTATAAACATGGAAATATCTACAAAGACATCTGTATAAACATGGAAATACCTACACAGTCATGTGTAGGAACATTTAAATATCTACACTGCCGTCTGTATAAACATAGAAATATCTACACAGCCCTCTGTATAAATATGGAAATATCTGCATAGGCATCTGTGTAAACCTGGAAATATCTGCACCGCTATCTGTATAAACATGGAAATACCTACACCGCTGTCTCTATCAACATGGATATATGTACACCGCTATGTGTATAAGCATGGAAATATCTCCACTGCTCTCTGTATAAACATGGAAATATCTCCACCGTTATCTGTATAAACATGGAAATATCTACAGCGCCATCCCTATAAACATTGAAAAATCTACACTGCCATCTGTAAAAACATGGAGATATCTACACAGTCATCTGAATAAACATGGAAATATCTACACCACCATCTGTATAAACAAGGAAATACCTACAATACCATCTGTATACACATGGAAATATCTACACGGCCATCTCTATAAACATGGAATTATCTACACTGCCATATGTAGAAAGATGGAAATATCTACACCGCTATCTCTATAAATTTGGAAATATCTACACCGCCATCTTTATAAACATGAAAATATCTACACTGCCATCTCCATAAAGATGGAAGTATCTACTCCGCCATGTGTATAAACACGGAAATATCTACCCCACCATCTGTGTAAACATGGAAATATCTACACCACTATCTGTATAAACATGGAAATATCTCCACCGCCATCTGCATATCAATGGAAGTATCTACACCGATATCTCTACAAACATGGAAATATCTATACAGTCATCTGTATAAACATGGAAATATCTACAATGCCATCTGTATACACATGGAAATACCTACACAGCCATCTGTATAAACATGTAAATATCTACACTGCTATCTCTAGAAACATGGAAATATCTACACCGCCATCTCTATAAACATGAAAATATCTACACTGCCATCTCCATAAACATGGAACTAACTACTCCGCCATCTGTATAAACATGGAAACATCTACACCGCCATCTGTGTGAATAAGGAAATATCTACAATGCCATCTGTATAAAGATATAAATATCTGCACCGCGAGCTTTATAAACATGGAAATATCTACATCGCTATCTGTATAAATGTGGAAATACCAACACCGCTATCGGTATAAACATAGAAATATCTACAATGCCATCTATATAAACATGGAAATATCTACACCGCTATGTCTATAAACACGGAAATAACTACACAGCTATCTCTATAAACATGGAAATATCTACACCGCTATCTGTATAAACATGGAAATATCTACACTGCTATCTGTATAAATATGGAAATATCTACACCGCGATCTGTATAAACATGGAAATATCTACAAAGCTATCTCTATAAACATGGAAATATCTTCACCGCCGTCTGTATAAACATGGAAATACCTACAATGTCATCTGTATAAACATGGAAATATCTACAAAGCCATCTGTATAAACATCGAAATATCTACAAAGCCATCTGTATATATATGGAAATATCTACACCACTATCTTTATAAACATGGACATAACTACACCGCTATTTGTATGAACACGGAAATATCTACACCACCATCTGTTTAAACAAGGAAATATCTACACCGCTATCTGTAGAAACATGGAAATATCTACACAGCCATCTGTATATCCATGGAAATATCTACGCCGCCATCTGTATAGACATGGAAATATGTACACGGCCATCTGTGTATAGATGGAAATATCACCACCGCCATCTGTACAAACAAGGAAATATCTACACCGCTATCTGTATAAACATGGAAATATGTACACAGCGATCTGTATAAACATGGAAATATCTACACAGCTATCTCTATAAACATGGAAATATCTACACCGCTATCAGTATAAACATGGAAATATGTACACCGCGATCTTTATAAACATGGAAATATCTACACCGTGATCTGTATAAACATGGAAATATCTACACCGCTATCTGTATAAACATGGAAATATCTACACAGCTATCTCTATTAACATGGAAATATCTACACCGCCATCTGTATAAACATGGAAATACCTACAAAGTCATCTGTATAAACATGGAAATATCTACACCGCCATCTGTTTAAACATGGAAATATATACACAGACATCTGTTTATACATGGAAATATCTACTTCGCAATCTGTATAAACATGCTAATAACTACACCGCTCTCTGTATAAATCTGGAAATATTTGCACCGCTATCCCTATAAACATGGTAATATCAACACCGCGATCTGTATAAACATGGAAATATCTACACCATGATCTGTATAAAAATGGAAATATCTACACCGCCATCTCTATAAACATGGAAATATCTACACCCCTGTCTGTATAAACATGGAAATATCTACACTGCCATCTCTATAAACATGGAAATATCTACACCTCTATCTGTATAAACATCTAAATATCCACAGAGCTATCTCTATAAACATGGAAAAATCAACACCGCTATCTCTATGAACATGGAAATATCTACACCGCCATTTCTATAAACATGGAAATATCTACACCACGATCAGTGTAAACATGAAAATATCTACACCGCTATCTGTATAAGCATGGAAATATCTCCACTGCTATCTCTATAAACATCGAAATATCTACACCGCGATCTGTATAAACATGGAAATACTTACAAAGTTATCTGTATAAACATGGAAATATCTACACCGCCATCTGTATAAACATGGAAACACCTACACAGCCATGTGTATATACATGGAAATATCTACACCGCTATCTATATAAACATGGAAATAACTACACCGCTATCTGTATAAACATGGAAATATCTCCACTGCTATCTCTATAAACATCGAAATATCTACACCGCCATCAGTATAAACATGGAAATACTTACAAAGTTATCTGTATAAACATGGAAATATCTACAACGCCATCTGTATGAACAAGGAAATATCTACACAGCCATGTGTACATACATGGAAATGTCTACACCACTCTCTATATAAACATGGAAATAAGTACAGCGCTATCTGTATATACATGGAAATATCTACACCACCATGTACATATCCATAGAAATATCTGCACCGGCATCTGTACAAACATGGAAATATCTGCAACGCTATCTGTATAAACATGGAAATATCTACAACGCGGTCTGTATAAACATGGAAATATCTACTCCGCTATCTGTATAAACATGGAAATTTCTACACCGCTATGTCTATAAACATGGAAATATCTACACCGTGATCTGTATAAACATGGAAATATTTACAACACTATCTGTTTAAACATGGAAATTTCTACACCGTTATCTGTATAAATATGGAAATATCTACACCGCCATCTCTATAAACATGAAAATATCTACACTGCCATCTCCATAAAAATGGAAGTATCTACTCCTCCATGTGTATAAACACGGAAATATCTACACCATCTGTGTAAACATGGACATATCTACACCGCTATCTGTATAAACACGGAAATATCTACACGGCCATCTGCAAGTCCATGGAAATATCTACGCCACCATCTGTATAAACATGGAAATATCTACACGGCCATCTGTGTATAGATGGAAATATCAGCACCGCAATCTGTACAAACATGGAAATATCTACACCGCTATCTCTATAAACATGGAAATATCTGCTCTGCCATCTGTAAAAACATGGAAATACCTATGCAGTCATCTGTATAAATTTGGAAATATCTACAATGCCATCGGTATACACATGGAAATATCAACACAGCCATCTGTATACACATGTATTTATCTACACTGCTATCTCTATAAACATGGAAATATCTACACCGCCATCTCTATAAACATGAAAATATCTACACTGCCATCTCCATAAACATGAAAATATCTACACTGCCATCTCCATAAACATGGAACTAACTACCCCGTCATCTGTATAAACATGGAAACATCTACACCGCCACCTGTGTGAATAAGGAAATATCTACAATGCCATCTGTATAAAGATATAAATATCTGCACCGCGAGCTGTATAAACATGGAAATATCTACATCGTTATGTGTATAAACGTGGAAATACCAACACCGCTATCAGTATAAACATGGAAATATCTACAACGCCATCTATATAAACATGGAAATATCTACACCGCTATGTCTATAAACATGGAAATACCTACACCGCTATCTCTATAAACATGGAAATATGTACACCGCTGTCTGTATAAACATGGAAATATCTACATCGCTATCTGTATAAACATGGAAATATCTACACTGCGATCTGTATAAACATGGAAATATCTTCACCACGATCTGTATAAACATGGAAATATCTACACCGCTATCTGTATAAACATGGTAATATCTACACCACCATCTATATAAAGATGGAAATAGCTACACCGCCATCTGTATAAACATGGAAATCTCTACAATGCCATCTGTAGAAAGATGGAAATATCTACACCGCAATCTGTGTAAACATGGAAATATCTACACCGATATCTGGAAAAACATGGAAATATCTACACTGCTATCTGTATGAACATGGAAATAGCTACACCGCGATCTTTATAAACATGGAAATATCTACACCGCGATCTGTATAAACATGGAAATATCTACAAAGCTATCTCTATAAACATGGAAATATCTACACCGAGATCAGTGTAAACATGGAAATACCTACACCGCTATCTGTATAAGCATGGAAATATCTCCACTGCTATCTCTATAAACATCGAAATATCTACACCGCCATCTGTATAAACATGGAAATACTTACAAAGTTATCTGTATAAACATGGAAATATCTACAACGCCATCTGTATAAACATGGAAATACCTACACAGCCATGTGTATATACATGGAAATATCTACACCGCTATCTATATAAACATGGAAATACCTACACCGCTATCTGTATAAACATGGAAATATCTCCACTGCTATCTCTATAAACATCGACATATCTACACCGCCATCTGTATAAACATGGAAATACTTACAAAGTTATCTGTATAAACATGGAAATATCTACAACGCCATCTGTATAAACATTGAAATATCTACACTGCCATGTGTACATACATGGAAATGTCTACACCACTCTCTATATAAACATGGAAATAAGTACAGCGCTATCTGTATATACATGGAAATATCTACACCACCATGTACATATCCATAGAAATATCTGCACCGACATCTGTATAAACATGGAAATATCTACACGGTCATCTGTGTATAGATGGGAATATCAACACCGCCATCTGTACAAACATGGAAATATCTGCACCGCTATCTGTATAAACATGGAAATACCTACTCCGCGGTCTGTATAAACATGGAAATATCTACTCCGCTATCTGTATAAACATGGAAATTTCTACACCGCTATCTCTATAAACATGGAAATATCTACACCGTGATCTGTATAAACATGGAAATTTTTACACCGCTATCTGTATAAACATGGAAATTTCCACACCGTTATCTGTATAAATACGGAAATATCTACACCGCCATCTGTATAAACATGGAAATACCTATACAGTCATCTGTATAAACATGGAAATATCTACACCACCATCTGTATAAACATGGAAATATCTACAATGCCATCTGTATACACATGGAAATACCTACACGGCAATCTGTGTATAGATGGAAACATCAACACCGCCATCTGTACAAACATGGAAATATCTACACTGCTATCTCTATAAACATGGAAATATCAACACTGCGGTCTGTATAAACATGGAAATATCTACACCGGTATCTATATAAACATGGAAATATCTACACAACGATCTGTATAAACATGGAAATAAATACACCGCTATCTGTATAAACATGGAAATATCTGCACCGCTATCTCTATAGACATGGAAATATCTACAAAGACATCTGTATAAACATGGAAATACCTACACTGACATGTTTAGGAACATTTAAATATCTACACTGCCATCTGTATAAACATAGAAATATCTACACAGCCCTCTGTATAAATATGGATATATCTGCATAGGCATCTGTATAAACATGGAAATATCTCTACCGCTATCTGTATAAACATGGAAATACCTACACCGCTGTCTCTATAAACATGGAAATATGTACGCCGCTATGTGTATAAACATGGAAATATCTCCACTGCTCTCTGTATAAACATGGAAATATCTCCACCGTTATCTGTATAAACATGGAAATATCTACAGCGCCATCTCTATAAACATTGAAATATCCACACTGCCATCTGTAACAACATGGAAATATCTACACAGTCATCTGAATAAACATGGAAATATCTACACCACCATCTGTATAAACATGGATATACCAACAATACCATCTGTATACACATGGAAATATCTACACAGACGTCTGTATAAACATGGAAATATCTACACTGCCATCTGTAGAAAGATGGAAATATCTACACCACTATCTCTATAAATATGGAAATATCTACACCGCAATCTCTATAAACATGAAAATATCTACACTGCCATCTCCACAAAAATGGAAGTATCTACTCCACCATGTGTATAAACACGGAAATATCTACACCACCATCTGTGTAAACATGGAAATATCTACACCGCTATCTGTATAAACACGAAAATATCTACACCGCCATCTGCATGTCCATGGAAATATCTACGCCGCCATCTGTATAAACATGGAAATATCTACACGGCCATCTGTGTATAGATGGAAATATCAGCACCGCCATCTGTACAAACATGGAAATATCTACACCGCTATCTCTATAAACATGGAAATATCTGCACTGCCATCTGTAAAAACATTGAAATACCTATGCAGTCATCTGTATAAACTTGGAAATATCTACAATGCCATCGGTATACACATGGAAATATCAACACAGCCATCTGTATACACATGTAATTATCTACACTGCTATCTCTATAAACATGGAAATATCTACACCGCCATCTCTATAAACATGAAAATATCTACACTGCCATCTCCATAAACATGAAAATATCTACACAGCCATCCCCATAAACATGGAACTAACTACCCCGTCATCTGTATAAACATGGAAACATCTACACCGCCACCTGTGTGAATAAGGAAATATCTACAATGCCATCTGTATAAAGATATAAATATCTGCACCGCGAGCTGTATAAACATGGAAATATCTACATCGTTATGTGTATAAACGTGGAAATACCAACACCGCTATCAGTATAAACATGGAAATATCTACAACGCCATCTATATAAACATGGAAATATCTACACCGCTATGTCTATAAACATGGAAATACCGACACCGCTATCTCTATAAACATGGAAATATGTACACCGCTGTCTGTACAAACATGGAAATATCTACATCGCTATCTGTATAAACATGGAAATATCTACACTGCGATCTGTATAAACATGGAAATATCTTCACCACGATCTGTATAAACATGGAAATATCTACACCGCTATCTGTATAAACATGGTAATATCTACACCACCATCTATATAAACATGGAAATAGCTACACCGCCATCTGTATAAACATGGAAATATCTACAATGCCATCTGTAGAAAGATGGAAATATCTACACCGCAATCTGTGTAAACATGGAAATATCTACACCGATATCTGGAAAAACATGGAAATATCTACACTGCTATCTGTATGAACATGGAAATAGCTACACCGCGATCTTTATAAACATGGAAATATCTACACCGCGATCTGTATAAACATGTAAATATCTACACAGCTATCTCTATAAACATGGAAATATCTACACCGCGATCTGTATAAGCATGGAAATATCTCCACTGCTATATCTATAAACATCGAAATATCTACACCGCCATCTGTATAAACATGGAAATACTTACAAAGTTATCTGTATAAACATGGAAATATCTACACCGCCATCTGTATAAACATGGAAATACCTACACAGCCATGTGTATATACATGGAAATATCTACACCGCTATCTATATAAACATGGAAATACCTACACCGCTATCTGTATAAACATGGAAATATCTCCACTGCTATCTCTATAAACATCGGCATATCTACACCGCCGTCTGTATAAACATGGAAATACTTACAAAGTTATCTGTATAAACATGGAAATATCTACAACGCCATCTGTATAAACATTGAAATATCTACACTGCCATGTGTACATACATGGAAATGTCTACACCACTCTCTATATAAACATGGAAATATGTACAGCGCTATCTGTATATACATGGAAATATCTACACCACCATGTACATATCCATAGAAATATCTGCACCGGCATCTGTATAAACATGGAAATATCTACACGGTCATCTGTGTATAGATGGGAATATCAACACCGCCATCTGTACAAACATGGAAATATCTGCACCGCTATCTGTATAAACATGGAAATATCTACACCGCCGTCTGTATAATCATGGAGATATCTACTCCGCTATCTGTATAAACATGGAAATTTCTACACCGCTATCTCTATAAACATGGAAATATCTACACCGTGATCTGTATAAACATGGAAATATTTACACCGCTAACTGTATAAACATGGAAATTTCTACACCGTTATCTGTGTAAATACGGAAATATCTACACCGCCATCTGTATAAACCTGGAAATACCTATACAGTCATCTGTATAAACATGGAAATATCTACACCACCATCTGTATAAACATGGAAATATCTACAATGCCATCTGTATACACATGGAAATTCCTACACGGCAATCTGTGTATAGATGGAAACATCAACACCGCCATCTGTACAAACATGGAAATATCTACACTGCTATCTCTATAAACATGGAAATATCTACACTGCGGTCTGTATAAACATGGAAATATCTACACCGGTATCTATATAAACATGGAAATATCTACACAACGATCTGTATAAACATGGAAATATATACACCGCTATCTGTATAAACATAGAAATATCTGCACCGCTATCTCTATAGACATGGAAATATCTACAAAGACATCTGTATAAACATGGAAATACCTACACTGACATGTGTAGGAACATTTAAATATCTACACTGCCATCTGTATAAACATAGAAATATCTACACAGCCCTCTGTATAAATATGGAGATATCTGCATAGGCATCTGTATAAACATGGAAATATCTCTACCGCTATCTGTATAAACATGGAAATACCTACACCGCTGTCTCTATAAACATGGAAATATGTACGCCACTATGTGTATAAACATGGAAATATCTCCACTGCTCTCTGTATAAACATGGAAATATCTCCACCGTTATCTGTATAAACATGGAAATATCTACAGCGCCATCTCTATAAACATTGAAATATCCACACTGCCATCTGTAACAACATGGAAATATCTACACAGTCATCTGAATAAACATGGAAATATCTACACCACCATCTGTATAAGCATGGAAATACCTACAATACCATCTGTATACACATGGAAATATCTACACAGACGTCTGTATAAACATGGAAATATCTACACTGCCATCTGTAGAAAGATGGAAATATCTACACCACTATCTCTATAAATATGGAAATATCTACACCGCCATCTCTATAAACATGAAAATATCTACACTGCCATCTCCACAAAAATGGAAGTATCTACTCCACCATGTGTATAAACACGGAAATATCTACACCACCATCTGTGTAAACATGGAAATATCTACACCGCTATCTGTATAAACACGGAAATATCTACACCACCATCTGCCTGTCCATGGAAATATCTACGCCGCCATCTGTATAAACATGGAAATATCTACACGGCCATCTGTGTATAGATGGATATATCAGCACCGCCATCTGTACAAACATGGAAATATCTACACCGCTATCTCTATAAACATGGAAATATCTGCACTGCCATCTGTAGAAACATGGAAATACCTATGCAGTCATCTGTATAAACTTGGAAATATCTACAATGCCATCGGTATACACATGGAAATATCAACACAGCCATCTGTATACACATGTAATTATCTACACTGCTATCTCTATAAACATGGAAATATCTACACCGCCATCTCTATAAACATGAAAATATCTACACTGCCATCTCCATAAACATGAAAATATCTACACTGCCATCTCCATAAACATGGAACTAACTACCCCGTCATCTGTATAAACATGGAAACATCTACACCGCCACCTGTGTGAATAAGGAAATATCTACAATGCCATCTGTATAAAGATATAAATATCTGCACCGCGAGCTGTATAAACATGGAAATATCTACATCGTTATGTGTATAAACGTGGAAATACCAACACCGCTATCAGTATAAACATGGAAATATCTACAACGCCATCTATATAAACATGGAAATATCTACACCGCTATGTCTATAAACATGGAAATACCTACACCGCTATCTCTATAAACATGGAAATATGTACACCGCTGTCTGTACAAACATGGAAATATCTACATCGCTGTCTGTATAAACATGGAAATATCTACACTGCGATCTGTATAAACATGGAAATATCTTCACCACGATCTGTATAAACATGGAAATATCTACACCGCTATCTGTATATACATGGTAATATCTACACCACCGTCTATATAAACATGGAAATAGCTACACCGCCATCTGTATAAACATGGAAATATCTACAATGCCATCTGTAGAAAGATGGATATATCTACACCGCAATCTGTGTAAACATGGAAATATCTACACCGATATCTGGAAAAACATGGAAATATCAACACTGCTATCTGTATGAACATGGAAATAGCTACACCGCGATCTTTATAAACATGGAAATATCTACACCGCGATCTGTATAAACATGGAAATATCTACACAGCTGTCTCTATAAACATGGAAATATCTACACCGCGATCAGTGTAAACATGGAAATACCTACACCGCTATCTGTATAAGCATGGAAATATCTCCAATGCTATCTCTATAAACATCGAAATATCTACACCGCCATCTGTATAAACATGGAAGTACTTACAAAGTTATCTGTTTAAACATGGAAATATCTACACCGCCATCTGTATAAACATGGAAATACCTACACAGCCATGTGTATATACATGGAAATATCTACACCGCTATCTATATAAACATGGAAATACCTACACCGCTATCTGTATAAACATGGAAATATCTCCACTGCTATCTCTATAAACATCGACATATCTACACCGCCATCTGTATAAACATGGAAATACTTACAAAGTTATCTGTATAAACATGGAAATATCTACAACGCCATCTGTATAAACATTGAAATATCTACACTGCCATGTGTACATACATGGAAATGTCTACACCACTCTCTATATAAACATGGAAATAAGTACAGCGCTATCTGTATATACATGGAAATATCTACACCACCATGTACATATCCATAGAAATATCTGCACCGGCATCTTTATAAACATGGAAATATCTACACGGTCATCTGTGTATAGATGGGAATATCAACACCGCCATCTGTACAAACATGGAAATATCTGCACCGCTATCTGTATAAACATGGAAATATCTACACCGCGGTCTGTATAAACATGGAAATATCTACTCCGCTATCTGTATAAACATGGAAATTTCTACACCGCTATCTCTATAAACATGGAAATATCTACACCGTGATCTGTATAAACATGGAAATTTTTACACCGCTATCTGTATAAACATGGAAATTTCTACACCGTTATCTGTTGAAAGATGGAAATATCTACACCGCTATCTCTATAAATATTGAAATATATACACCGCCATCTCTATAAACATGAAAATATCTACACTGCCATCTCCATAAAGATGGAAATATATACTCCGCAATGTGTATAAACACGGAAATATCTACACCACCATCTGTGTAATCATGGAAATATCTACACCGCTATCTGTATAAACATGGAAATATCTACACCGACATCTGCATGTCCATGGAAATATCTACGCCGCCATCTGTATAAACATGGAAATATCTACACGGACATCTGTGTATAGATGGAAATATCAGCACCGCCATCTGTACAAACATTGAAATATCTACACCGCTATCTCTATAAACATGGAAATATCTGCACTGCCATCTGTAAAAACATGGAAATACCTATACAGTCATCTGTATAAACATGGAAATATCTACAATGCCATCTGTATACACATGGAAATATCTACACAGCCATCTGTATAAACACGTAAATATCTACACTGCTATCTCTATAAACATGGAAATATCTACACCGCCATCTCTATAAACATGAATATATCTACACTGTCATCTCCATAAACATGGAACTTACTACTCCGCCATCTGTATAAACATGGAAACATCTACACCGCCATCTGTGTGAATAAGGAAATTTCTACAATGCCATCTGTATAAAGATATAAATATCTGCACCGCGAGCTGTATAAACATGGAAATACCTACATCGATATCTGTATAAACGTGGAAATACCTACACAGTCATGTGTAGGAACATGGAAATATCTACACTGCCATCTGTATAAACATAGAAATATCTACACAGACCTCTGTATAAATATGGAGATATCTGCATAGGCATCTGTATAAACATGGAAATATCTACAACGCAATCTGTATACACATGGAAATATCTACACCGCTATCTGTATAAAAATGAAATATCTAAACCGCTATCTCCATAAAAGTGGAAATATCTCCACTGCTATCTGTATAAACATGGAAATATCTTCAATTCTATCTGTATAAACATGGAAATATCTACACCGCCATCTGTAGAACCATGGAAATATCTCCACTGCTGTCTCTATAAACATTGAAATATCTACACCGCCAGCAGTATAAACATGGAAATACTTACAAAGTTATCTTTATAAACATGGAAATATCTACACGGTCATCTGTGTATAGATGTAAATATCAACACCGCCATCTGTACAAACATGGAAATATCTGCACCGCTATCTGTATAAACATGGAAATATCTACACCGCAGTCTGTATAAACATGGAAATATCTACACCACTATCTGTATAGACATGGAAATATGTACACCGCTATCTCTATAAACATGGAAATATCTACACCGTGATCTGTATAAACATGGAAATATTAACACCGCTATCTGTATAAACATGGAAATTTCTGCACCGTTATCTGTATAAATATGGAAATATCTTCACCGCTATCTCTATAAACATGGAAATATCTACACCGCCATCTGTATAAACATGGAAATACCTATACAGTCATCTGTGTAAACATGGAAATATCTACACCACCATCTGTATAAACATGGAAATATCTACAATGCCATCTGTATACACATGGAAATAGCTTCACGGCAATCTGTGTATAGATGGAAACATCAACACCGCCATCTGTACAAACATGGACATACCTACACTGCTATCTCTATAAACATGGGAATATCTAAACTGCGGTCTGTATAAACATGGAAATATCTACACCGGTATCTGTATAAACATGGAAATATCTACACCATGATCTGTATAAACATGGAAATATATACACCGCTATCTGTATAAACATGGAAATGTCTACACCGCTATCTCTATAAACATGGAAATATCTACAAAGACATCTGTATAAACATGGAAATGTCTGCACCGCTATCTCTATAAACATGGAATTATCTACAAAGACATCTGTATAAACATGGAAATACCTACACAGTCATGTGAAGGAACATTTAAATATCTACACTGCCATCTGTGTAAACATAGACATAGCTACAGAGCCGTCTGTATAAATATGGAAATATCTGCATAGGCATCTGTGTAAACCTGGAAATATCTGCACCGCGATCTGTATAAACAATGAAATTCCTACACCGCTGTCTCTATAAACATGGAAATATGTTCACCGCTATGTGTATAAACATGGAAATATCTCCACTGCTCTCTGTATAAACATGGAAATATCTCCACCGTTATCTGTGTAAACATGGAAATATCCACAGCGCCATCTCTATAAACATTGACAAATCTACACTGCCATCAGTAAAAACATGGAAATATCTACACAGTCATCTGAATAAACGTGGAAATATCTACACCACCATCTGTATAAACATGGAAATACCTACAATACCATCTGTATACACATGAAAATATATACACAGATATCTGTATAAATATGGAAATATCTACACCGCCATCTGTATAAACATGGAAATATCTACACTGCCATCTGTAGAAAGATGGAAATATCTACACCGCTCTCTCTATAAATATGGAAATATCTACACCGCTAACTCTATAAACATGAAAATATCTACACTGCCATCTCCATAAAAATGGAAGTATCTACTCCACCATGTGTATAAACACGGAAATATCTACACCACCATCTGTGTAAACATGGAAATATCTACACCGCTATCTGTATAAACACGGAAATATCTACACCACCATCTGCATGTCCATGGAAATATCTACGCCGCCATCTGTATAAACATGGAAATATCTACACGGCCATCTGTGTATAGATGGAAATATCAGCAACGCCATCTGTACAAACATGGAAATATCTACACCGCTATCTGTATAAACATGGAAATATCTGCACTGCCATCTGTAAAAACATGGAAATACCTATACAGTCATCTGTATAAACATGGAAATATCTACAATGCCATCAGTATACACATGGAAATATCTACACAGCCATCTGTATAAACATGTAATTATCCACACTGCTATCTCTATAAACATGGAAATACCTACACTGCCATCTCTATAAACATGAAAATGTCTACACTGCCATCTCCATAAACATGAAAATATCTACATTGCCATCTCCATAAACATGGAACTAACTACCCCGTCAGCTGTATAAACATGGAAACATCTACACCGCCACCTGTGTGAATAAGGAAATATCTACAATGCCATCTGTATAAAGATATAAATATCTGCACCGCGAGCTGTATAAACATGGAAATATCTACATCGTTATGTGTATAAACGTGGAAATACCAACACCGCTATCAGTATAAACATGGAAATATCTACAACACCATCTATATAAACATGGAAATATCTACACCGCTATGTCTATAAACATGGAAATACCGACACCGCTATCTCTATAAACATGGAAATATGTACACCACTGTCTGTACAAACATGGAAATATCTACATCGCTATCTGTATAAACATGGAAATATCTACACTGCGATCTGTATAAACATGGAAATATCTTCACCACGATCTGTATAAACATGGAAATATCTACACCGCTATCTGTATAAACATGGTAATATCTACACCACCATCTATATAAACATGGAAATAGCTACACCGCCATCTGTATAAACATGGAAATATCTACAATGCCATCTGTAGGAAGATGGAAATATCTACACCGCAATCTGTGTAAACATGGAAATATCTACACCGATATCTGGAAAAACATGGAAATATCTACACTGCTATCTGTATGAACATGGAAATAGCTACACCGCGATCTTTATAAACATGGAAATATCTACACCGCGATCTGTATAAACATGTAAATATCTACACAGCTATCTCTATAAACATGGAAATATCTACACCGCGATCTGTATAAGCATGGAAATATCTCCACTGCTATATCTATAAACATCGAAATATCTACACCGCCATCTGTATAAACATGGAAATACTTACAAAGTTATCTGTATAAACATGGAAATATCTACACCGCCATCTGTATAAACATGGAAATACCTACACAGCCATGTGTATATACATGGAAATATCTACACCGCTATCTATATAAACATGGAAATACCTACACCGCTATCTGTATAAACATGGAAATATCTCCACTGCTATCTCTATAAACATCGGCATATCTACACCGCCGTCTGTATAAACATGGAAATACTTACAAAGTTATCTGTATAAACATGGAAATATCTACAACGCCATCTGTATAAACATTGAAATATCTACACTGCCATGTGTACATACATGGAAATGTCTACACCACTCTCTATATAAACATGGAAATATGTACAGCGCTATCTGTATATACATGGAAATATCTACACCACCATGTACATATCCATAGAAATATCTGCACCGGCATCTGTATAAACATGGAAATATCTACACGGTCATCTGTGTATAGATGGGAATATCAACACCGCCATCTGTACAAACATGGAAATATCTGCACCGCTATCTGTATAAACATGGAAATATCTACACCGCCGTCTGTATAATCATGGAGATATCTACTCCGCTATCTGTATAAACATGGAAATTTCTACACCGCTATCTCTATAAACATGGAAATATCTACACCGTGATCTGTATAAACATGGAAATATTTACACCGCTAACTGTATAAACATGGAAATTTCTACACCGTTATCTGTGTAAATACGGAAATATCTACACCGCCATCTGTATAAACCTGGAAATACCTATACAGTCATCTGTATAAACATGGAAATATCTACACCACCATCTGTATAAACATGGAAATATCTACAATGCCATCTGTATACACATGGAAATTCCTACACGGCAATCTGTGTATAGATGGAAACATCAACACCGCCATCTGTACAAACATGGAAATATCTACACTGCTATCTCTATAAACATGGAAATATCTACACTGCGGTCTGTATAAACATGGAAATATCTACACCGGTATCTATATAAACATGGAAATATCTACACAACGATCTGTATAAACATGGAAATATATACACCGCTATCTGTATAAACATAGAAATATCTGCACCGCTATCTCTATAGACATGGAAATATCTACAAAGACATCTGTATAAACATGGAAATACCTACACTGACATGTGTAGGAACATTTAAATATCTACACTGCCATCTGTATAAACATAGAAATATCTACACAGCCCTCTGTATAAATATGGAGATATCTGCATAGGCATCTGTATAAACATGGAAATATCTCTACCGCTATCTGTATAAACATGGAAATACCTACACCGCTGTCTCTATAAACATGGAAATATGTACGCCACTATGTGTATAAACATGGAAATATCTCCACTGCTCTCTGTATAAACATGGAAATATCTCCACCGTTATCTGTATAAACATGGAAATATCTACAGCGCCATCTCTATAAACATTGAAATATCCACACTGCCATCTGTAACAACATGGAAATATCTACACAGTCATCTGAATAAACATGGAAATATCTACACCACCATCTGTATAAGCATGGAAATACCTACAATACCATCTGTATACACATGGAAATATCTACACAGACGTCTGTATAAACATGGAAATATCTACACTGCCATCTGTAGAAAGATGGAAATATCTACACCACTATCTCTATAAATATGGAAATATCTACACCGCCATCTCTATAAACATGAAAATATCTACACTGCCATCTCCACAAAAATGGAAGTATCTACTCCACCATGTGTATAAACACGGAAATATCTACACCACCATCTGTGTAAACATGGAAATATCTACACCGCTATCTGTATAAACACGGAAATATCTACACCACCAACTGCCTGTCCATGGAAATATCTACGCCGCCATCTGTATAAACATGGAAATATCTACACGGCCATCTGTGTATAGATGGATATATCAGCACCGCCATCTGTACAAACATGGAAATATCTACACCGCTATCTCTATAAACATGGAAATATCTGCACTGCCATCTGTAGAAACATGGAAATACCTATGCAGTCATCTGTATAAACTTGGAAATATCTACAATGCCATCGGTATACACATGGAAATATCAACACAGCCATCTGTATACACATGTAATTATCTACACTGCTATCTCTATAAACATGGAAATATCTACACCGCCATCTCTATAAACATGAAAATATCTACACTGCCATCTCCATAAACATGAAAATATCTACACTGCCATCTCCATAAACATGGAACTAACTACCCCGTCATCTGTATAAACATGGAAACATCTACACCGCCACCTGTGTGAATAAGGAAATATCTACAATGCCATCTGTATAAAGATATAAATATCTGCACCGCGAGCTGTATAAACATGGAAATATCTACATCGTTATGTGTATAAACGTGGAAATACCAACACCGCTATCAGTATAAACATGGAAATATCTACAACGCCATCTATATAAACATGGAAATATCTACACCGCTATGTCTATAAACATGGAAATACCTACACCGCTATCTCTATAAACATGGAAATATGTACACCGCTGTCTGTACAAACATGGAAATATCTACATCGCTGTCTGTATAAACATGGAAATATCTACACTGCGATCTGTATAAACATGGAAATATCTTCACCACGATCTGTATAAACATGGAAATATCTACACCGCTATCTGTATATACATGGTAATATCTACACCACCGTCTATATAAACATGGAAATAGCTACACCGCCATCTGTATAAACATGGAAATATCTACAATGCCATCTGTAGAAAGATGGATATATCTACACCGCAATCTGTGTAAACATGGAAATATCTACACCGATATCTGGAAAAACATGGAAATATCAACACTGCTATCTGTATGAACATGGAAATAGCTACACCGCGATCTTTATAAACATGGAAATATCTACACCGCGATCTGTATAAACATGGAAATATCTACACAGCTGTCTCTATAAACATGGAAATATCTACACCGCGATCAGTGTAAACATGGAAATACCTACACCGCTATCTGTATAAGCATGGAAATATCTCCAATGCTATCTCTATAAACATCGAAATATCTACACCGCCATCTGTATAAACATGGAAGTACTTACAAAGTTATCTGTTTAAACATGGAAATATCTACACCGCCATCTGTATAAACATGGAAATACCTACACAGCCATGTGTATATACATGGAAATATCTACACCGCTATCTATATAAACATGGAAATACCTACACCGCTATCTGTATAAACATGGAAATATCTCCACTGCTATCTCTATAAACATCGACATATCTACACCGCCATCTGTATAAACATGGAAATACTTACAAAGTTATCTGTATAAACATGGAAATATCTACAACGCCATCTGTATAAACATTGAAATATCTACACTGCCATGTGTACATACATGGAAATGTCTACACCACTCTCTATATAAACATGGAAATAAGTACAGCGCTATCTGTATATACATGGAAATATCTACACCACCATGTACATATCCATAGAAATATCTGCACCGGCATCTTTATAAACATGGAAATATCTACACGGTCATCTGTGTATAGATGGGAATATCAACACCGCCATCTGTACAAACATGGAAATATCTGCACCGCTATCTGTATAAACATGGAAATATCTACACCGCGGTCTGTATAAACATGGAAATATCTACTCCGCTATCTGTATAAACATGGAAATTTCTACACCGCTATCTCTATAAACATGGAAATATCTACACCGTGATCTGTATAAACATGGAAATTTTTACACCGCTATCTGTATAAACATGGAAATTTCTACACCGTTATCTGTTGAAAGATGGAAATATCTACACCGCTATCTCTATAAATATTGAAATATATACACCGCCATCTCTATAAACATGAAAATATCTACACTGCCATCTCCATAAAGATGGAAATATATACTCCGCAATGTGTATAAACACGGAAATATCTACACCACCATCTGTGTAATCATGGAAATATCTACACCGCTATCTGTATAAACATGGAAATATCTACACCGACATCTGCATGTCCATGGAAATATCTACGCCGCCATCTGTATAAACATGGAAATATCTACACGGACATCTGTGTATACATGGAAATATCAGCACCGCCATCTGTACAAACATTGAAATATCTACACCGCTATCTCTATAAACATGGAAATATCTGCACTGCCATCTGTAAAAACATGGAAATACCTATACAGTCATCTGTATAAACATGGAAATATCTACAATGCCATCTGTATACACATGGAAATATCTACACAGCCATCTGTATAAACACGTAAATATCTACACTGCTATCTCTATAAACATGGAAATATCTACACCGCCATCTCTATAAACATGAATATATCTACACTGTCATCTCCATAAACATGGAACTTACTACTCCGCCATCTGTATAAACATGGAAACATCTACACCGCCATCTGTGTGAATAAGGAAATTTCTACAATGCCATCTGTATAAAGATATAAATATCTGCACCGCGAGCTGTATAAACATGGAAATACCTACATCGATATCTGTATAAACGTGGAAATACCTACACAGTCATGTGTAGGAACATGGAAATATCTACACTGCCATCTGTATAAACATAGAAATATCTACACAGACCTCTGTATAAATATGGAGATATCTGCATAGGCATCTGTATAAACATGGAAATATCTACAACGCAATCTGTATACACATGGAAATATCTACACCGCTATCTGTATAAAAATGAAATATCTAAACCGCTATCTCCATAAAAGTGGAAATATCTCCACTGCTATCTGTATAAACATGGAAATATCTTCAATTCTATCTGTATAAACATGGAAATATCTACACCGCCATCTGTAGAACCATGGAAATATCTCCACTGCTGTCTCTATAAACATTGAAATATCTACACCGCCAGCAGTATAAACATGGAAATACTTACAAAGTTATCTTTATAAACATGGAAATATCTACACGGTCATCTGTGTATAGATGTAAATATCAACACCGCCATCTGTACAAACATGGAAATATCTGCACCGCTATCTGTATAAACATGGAAATATCTACACCGCAGTCTGTATAAACATGGAAATATCTACACCACTATCTGTATAGACATGGAAATATGTACACCGCTATCTCTATAAACATGGAAATATCTACACCGTGATCTGTATAAACATGGAAATATTAACACCGCTATCTGTATAAACATGGAAATTTCTGCACCGTTATCTGTATAAATATGGAAATATCTTCACCGCTATCTCTATAAACATGGAAATATCTACACCGCCATCTGTATAAACATGGAAATACCTATACAGTCATCTGTGTAAACATGGAAATATCTACACCACCATCTGTATAAACATGGAAATATCTACAATGCCATCTGTATACACATGGAAATAGCTTCACGGCAATCTGTGTATAGATGGAAACATCAACACCGCCATCTGTACAAACATGGACATACCTACACTGCTATCTCTATAAACATGGGAATATCTAAACTGCGGTCTGTATAAACATGGAAATATCTACACCGGTATCTGTATAAACATGGAAATATCTACACCATGATCTGTATAAACATGGAAATATATACACCGCTATCTGTATAAACATGGAAATGTCTACACCGCTATCTCTATAAACATGGAAATATCTACAAAGACATCTGTATAAACATGGAAATGTCTGCACCGCTATCTCTATAAACATGGAATTATCTACAAAGACATCTGTATAAACATGGAAATACCTACACAGTCATGTGAAGGAACATTTAAATATCTACACTGCCATCTGTGTAAACATAGACATAGCTACAGAGCCGTCTGTATAAATATGGAAATATCTGCATAGGCATCTGTGTAAACCTGGAAATATCTGCACCGCGATCTGTATAAACAATGAAATTCCTACACCGCTGTCTCTATAAACATGGAAATATGTTCACCGCTATGTGTATAAACATGGAAATATCTCCACTGCTCTCTGTATAAACATGGAAATATCTCCACCGTTATCTGTGTAAACATGGAAATATCCACAGCGCCATCTCTATAAACATTGACAAATCTACACTGCCATCAGTAAAAACATGGAAATATCTACACAGTCATCTGAATAAACGTGGAAATATCTACACCACCATCTGTATAAACATGGAAATACCTACAATACCATCTGTATACACATGAAAATATATACACAGATATCTGTATAAATATGGAAATATCTACACCGCCATCTGTATAAACATGGAAATATCTACACTGCCATCTGTAGAAAGATGGAAATATCTACACCGCTCTCTCTATAAATATGGAAATATCTACACCGCTAACTCTATAAACATGAAAATATCTACACTGCCATCTCCATAAAAATGGAAGTATCTACTCCACCATGTGTATAAACACGGAAATATCTACACCACCATCTGTGTAAACATGGAAATATCTACACCGCTATCTGTATAAACACGGAAATATCTACACCACCATCTGCATGTCCATGGAAATATCTACGCCGCCATCTGTATAAACATGGAAATATCTACACGGCCATCTGTGTATAGATGGAAATATCAGCAACGCCATCTGTACAAACATGGAAATATCTACACCGCTATCTGTATAAACATGGAAATATCTGCACTGCCATCGGTAAAAACATGGAAATACCTATACAGTCATCTGTATAAACATGGAAATATCTACAATGCCATCAGTATACACATGGAAATATCTACACAGCCATCTGTATAAACATGTAATTACCTTCACTGCTATCTCTATAAACATGGAAATATCTACACCGCCATCTCTATAAACATGAAAATATCTACACTGCCATCTCCATAAACATGAAAGTATCTACACTGCCATCTCCATAAACATGGATCTAACAACCCCGTCATCTGTATAAACCTGGAAACATCTACACCGCCATCTGTGTGAATAAGGAAATATCTACAATGCCATCTGTATAAAGATATAAATACCTGCACCGCGAGCTGTATAAACATGGAAATATCTACATCGCTATCTGTAAAAACGTGGAAATACCAACACCGCTATCAGTATAAACATGGAAATATCTACAACGCCATCTATATAAACATGGAAATATCTACACCGCTATGTCTATAAACATGGAAATACCTACACCGCTATCTCTATAAACATGGAAATATCTACACCGCTGTCTGTATAAACATGGAAATATCTACATCGCTATCTGTATAAACATGGAAATATCTACACTGCGATCTGTATAAACATGGAAATATCTTCACCACGATCTGTATAAACATGGAAATATCTACACCGCTATCTGTATATACATGGTAATATCTACACCACCATCTATATAAACATGGAAATAGCTACACCGCCATCTGTATAAACTTGGAAATATCTACAATGCCATCTGTAGAAAGATGGAAATATCTACACCGCAATCTGTGTAAACATGGAAATATCTACACCGATATCTGGAAAAACATGGAAATATCTACACTGCTATCTGTATGAACATGGAAATAGCTACACCGCGATCTTTATAAACATGGAAATATCTACACCGCAATCTGTATAAACATGGAAATATCTACACCGCTATCTGTATAACCATGGAAATATCTACACAGCTATCTCTGTAAACATGGAAATATCTACACCGCCATCTGTATAAACATGGAAATACCTACAAAGTCATCTGTATAAACATGGAAATATCTACAAAGCCATCTGTATAAACATGGAAATATCTACATAGCCATCTGTATATACATGGAAATATCTACTCCGCTATCTGTATAAACATGGAAATAACTACACCGCTGTTTGTTTAAACAAGGAATTATCTACACCGTGACTTGTATAAACATGGAAATATTTACACCGCTATCTGTATAAACATGGAAATGTCTGCACCGCTATCTCTATAAACATGGAAATATCTACAAAGACATCTGTATAAACATGGAAATACCTACACAGTCATGTGAAGGAACATTTAAATATCTACACTGCCATCTGTATACACATAGACATAGCTACACAGCCGTCTGTATAAATATGGAAATATCTGCTTAGGCATCTGTGTAAACCTGGAAATATCTGCACCGCTCTCTGTATAAACATGGAAATACCTACACCGCTGTCTCTATAAACATGGAAATATGTACACTGCTATGTGTATAAACATGGAAATATCTCCACTGCTCTCTGTATAAACATGGAAATATCTCCACCGTTATCTGTATAAACATGGAAATATCTACAGCGCCATCTCTATAAACATTGACAAATCTACACTGCAATCTGTAAAAACATGGAAATATCTACACAGTCATCTGAATAAACGTGGAAATATCTACACCACCATCTGTATAAACAAGGAAATAGCTACAATACCATCTGTATACACATGGAAATATCTACACAGATATCTGTATAAATATGGAAATATCTACACCGCCATCTGTATAAACATGGAAATATCTACACTGCCATCTGTAGAAAGATGGAAATATCTACACCGCTATCTCTATAAATATGGAAATATCTACACCGCCATCTCTATAAACATGAAAATATCTACACTGCCATCTCCATAAAAATGGAAGTATCTACTCCACCATGTGTATAAACACGGAAATATCTACACCACCATCTGTGTAAACATGGAAATATCTGCACCGCTATCTGTATAAACACGGAAATATCTAGACCACCATCTGCATGTCCATGGAAATTTCTATGCCGCCATCTGTATAAACATGGAAATATCTACACGGACATCTGTGTATAGATGGAAATATCAGCACCGCCATCTGTACAAACATGGAAATATCTACACTGCTATCTCTATAAACATGGAAATATCTGCACTGCCATCTGTAAAAACATGGAAATACCTATACAGTCATCTGTATAAACTTGGAAATATCTACAATGCCATCGGTATACAAATGGAAATATCAACACAGCCATCTGTATAAACATGTAATTATCTTCACTGCTATCTCTATAAACATGGAAATATCTACACCGCCATCTCTATAAACATGAAAATATCTACACTGCCATCTAAATAAACATGAAATTATCTACACTGCCATCTCCATAAACATGGATCTAACTACCCCGTCATCTGTATAAACCTGGAAACATCTACACCGCCATCTGTGTGAATAAGGAAATATCTACAATGCCATCTGTATAAAGATATAAATACCTGCACCGCGAGCTGTATAACCATGGAAATATCTACATCGCTATCTGTATAAACGTGGAAATACCAACACCGCTATCAGTATAAACATGCAAATATCTACAATGCCATCTATATAAACATGGAAATATCTACACCGCTATGTCTATAAACATGGAAATACCTACACCGCTATCTCTATAAACATGGAAATATCTACACCGCTATCTGTATAAACATGGAATTATCTACATCGCTATCTGTATAAACATGGAAATATCTACACTGCGATCTGTATAAACATGGAAATATCTTCACCACGATCTGTATAAACATGGAAATATCTACACTGCAATCTGTATATACATGGTAATATCTACACCACCATCTATATAAACATGGAAATAGCTACACCGCCATCTGTATAAACTTGGAAATATCTACAATGCCGTCTGTGGAAAGATGGAAATATCTACACCGCAATCTGTGTAAATATGGAAATATCTACACCGATATCTGGAAAAACATGGAAATATCTACACTGCTATCTGTATGAACATGGAAATAGCTACACCGCGATCTTTATAAACATGGAAATATCTACACCGCGATCTGTTTAAACATGGAAATATCTACACCGCTATCTGTATAAACATGGAAATATCTACACAGCTATCTCTATAAACATGGAAATATCTACACCGCCATCTGTATAAACATGGAAATACCTACAAAGTCATCTGTATAAACATGGAAATATCTACAAAGCCATCTGTATAAACATGGAAATATCTACATAGCCATCTGTATATACATGGAAATATCTACTCCGCTATCTGTATAAACATGGAAATAACTACACCGCTATATGTTTAAACAAGGAATTATCTACACCGTGACTTGTATAAACATGGAAATATTTACACCGATATCTGTATAAACATGGAAATTTCTACACTGTTATCTGTATAAATATGGAAATATCTACACCGCTATCTCTATAAACATGGAAATATCTACACCGCCATCTGTATAAACATGGAGATACCTATACAGTCATCTGTGTAAACATGGAAATATCTACACCACCATCTGTATAAACATGGAAATATCTACAATGCCATCTGTATACACATGGAAATACCTACACGGCAATTTGTGTATAGATGGAAACATCAACACCGCCATTTGTACAAACTTGGAAATATCTACACTGCTATCTCTATAAACATGGAAATATATACACTGTGGTCTCTATAAACATGGAAATATCTACACCGGTATCTGTATAAACATGGAAATATCTACACCACGATCTGTATAAACATGGAAATATATACACAGCTATCTGTATAAACATGGAAATATCTGCACTGCTATCTCCATAGACATGGAAATATCTACAAAGCCATCTGTATAAACATGGAAATACCTACACAGTCATGTGTAGGAACATGGAAATATCTACACTGCCATCTGTATACACATAGAAATATCTACACAGCCCTCTGTATAAATATGGAGATATCTGCATAGGCATCTGTATAAACATGGAAATATCTACACCGCTATCTGTATAAATATGAAATATCTAAACCGCTATCTCCATAAAAGTGGAAATATCTCCACTACTATCTGTATAAACATGGAAATATTTTCAATTCTATCTGCATAAACATGGAAATATCTACACCGCCATCTGTACAATCATGGAAATATCTCCACTGCTATCTCTATAAACATCGAAATATCTACACCACCATCTGTAAAAACATGAAAATACTTACAAAGTTATCTGTATAAACATGGAAATATCTACACCGCTATCTGTATAAACATGGAAATATCTACACAGCCATGTGTATATACATGGAAATATCTACACCGCTATCTATATTAACATGGAAATAACTCCACCGCTATCTGTATAAACATGGAAATATCTACACCGCCATCTACATATCCATGGAAATATCTGCGCCGCCATCTGTATAAACATGGAAATATCTACACGGTCATCTGTGTATATATGGAAATATCAACACCGCCATCTGTACAAACATGGAAATATCTGCACCGCTATCTGTATAAACAGGGAAATATCTACACCACGGTCTGTATAAACATGGAAATATCTACACCACTATCTGTATAAACATGGAAATATCTACACCGCTATCTCTATAAACATGGAAATAGCTACACCGTGATCTGTATAAACATGGAAATATTTACACCGCTATCTGTATAAACATGGAAATTTCTACACCGTTATCTGTATAAATATGGAAATATCTTCACCGCTATCTCTATAAACATGGAAATATCTACACCGCCATCTGTATAAACATGGAAATACCTATACAGTCATCTGTGTAAACATGGAAATATCTACACCACCATCTGTATGAACATGGAAATATCTACAATGCCTTCTGTATACACATGGAAATACCTACACGGCAATCTGTGTATAGATGGAAACATCAACACCGCCATCTGTACAAACTTGGAAATATCTACACTGCTATCTCTATAAACAGGGAAATATCTACACTGCGGTCTGTATAAACATGGAAATATCTACACCGGTGTCTGTATAAACATGGAAATATCTACACCACGATCTGTATAAACATGGAAATATGTTCACTGCTATCTGAATAAACATGGAAATATCTGCACCACTATCTCTATAGACATGGAAATATCTACGAAGCCATCTGTATTAACATGGAAATACCTACACAGTCATGTGTAGGAACATGGAAATATCTACACTGCCATCTGTATAAACATAGAAATATCAACACAGCCCTCTGCATAAATATGGAGGTATCTGCATAGGCATCTGTACAAACATGGAAATATCTGTACCGCTATCTGTATAAACATGGAAATACCTACACCGCTGTCTCTAAAAACATGGAAGTATGTACACCGCTATGTGTTTAAACATGGAAATATCTCCACTGCTCTCTGTATAAACATGGAAATATCTCCACCGTTATCTGTATAAACATGGAAATATCTACAATGCCATCTGTATACACATGGAAATACCTACACGGCAATCTGTGTATAGATGGAAACATCAACACCGCCATCTTTACAAACTTGGAAATATCTACACTGCTATCTCAATAAACATGTAAATATCTACACTGCAGTCTGTATAAACATGGAAATATCTACACCGGTATCTGTATAAACATGGAAATATCTACACCACGATCTGTATAAACATGGAAATATGTACACTGCTATCTGTATAAACATGGAAATATCTGCACCGCTATCTCTATAGACATGGAAATATCTACAAAGCCATCTGTATAAACATGGAAATACCTACACAGTCATGTGTAGGAACATGGAAATATCTACACTGACATCTGTATAAACATAGAAATATCTACACAGCCCTCTGCATAAATATGGAGATATCTGCATAGGCATCAGTATAAACATGGAAATATCTGTACCGCTATCTGTATAAACATGGAAATACCTACACCGCTGTCTCTAAAAACATGAAAGTATGTACACCGCTATGTGTATAAATATGGAAATATCTCCACTGCTCTCTGTATAAACATGGAAATATCTCCACCGTTATCTGTATAAACATGGAAATATCTACAGCGCCATCTCTATAAACATTGAAATATCCACACTGCCATCTGTAAAAACATGGAAATATCTACACAGTCATCTGAATAATCCTGGAAATATCTACACCACCATCTGTATAAACATGGAAATAACTACAAAACCATCTGTATACACATGGAAATATCTACACAGATATCTGTGTAAATATGGAAATATCTACAGCGCCATCTTTATAAACATTGAGATATCCACACTGCCTTCTGTAAAAACATGGAAATATCTACACAGTCATCTGAATAAACATGGAAATATCTACACCACCATCTGTATAAACATGGAAATAACTACAAAACCATCTGTATACACATGGAAATATCTACACAGTCATCTGTATAAACATGTAAATATCTACACTGCTATCTCTATAAACATGGAAATATCTACACCGCCATCTCTATAAACATGAAAATATCTGCACTGCCATCTCCATAAACATGGAACAAACTACTCCGCCATCTGTATAAACATGGAAACATCTACACCGCCATCTGTGTGAATAGCGAAATATCTACAATGCCATCTGTTTAAAGATATAAATATGTGCACCGCGAGCTGTATAAACATAGAAATATCTACACCGACATCTCTATAAACATGAAAATATCTACACTGCCATCTCCATAAACATGGAAATAACTACTCCGCCATCTGTATAAACATGGAAACATCTACACCGTCATCTGTGTGAATAAGGAAATATCTACAATTCCATCTGTATAAAGATATAAATATCTGCACCGCGAGCTGTATAAACATGGAAATATCTACATTGCTATCTGTATAAACATGGAAATATCTACACTGCGATCTGTATAAACATGGAAATATCTACACAGCTATCTCTACAAACATGGAAATATGTACACCGCTATCTGTATAAACATGGTAATATCTACACCACCATCTATATAAACATGGAAATATCTACACCGCCATCTACATAAACATGGAAATATCTACACTGCCATTTGTAGAAAGATGGAAATATCTACACCGCCATCTGTATAAGCGTGGAAATATCTACACCGCTATATGTATAAACATGGAAATATCTACACAGCGATCTCTATAAACATGGAAATATCTACACCGCGATCTGTATAAACATGGAAATATCTAAACTGCTATCTGTGTAAACATGGAAATATCCACACAGATATCTCTATAAACATGGAAATATCTAAACCGCCATCTGTATATACATGGAAATACCTACAAAGTCATCTGTATAAACATGTAAATATCTACAGCGCCATCTCTATAAACATTGAAATATCTACACTGCCATCTGTATATACATGGAAATATCTACACAGTCATCTGAATAAACATGGAAATATCTACACCACCATCTGTATAAACATGGAAATACCTACAATACCATCGGTATACACATGGAAATATCTACACCGACATCTGTATAAATATGGAAATATCTACACGACCATCTGTATAAACATGGAAATATCTACACTGCCATCTGTAGAAAGATGGAAATATGTACACCGCTATCTCTATAAATATGGAAATATCTACACCGCCATCTCTATAAACATGAAAATATCTACACTGCCATCTCCATAAAGATGGAAGTATCTACCACGTCATGTGTATAAACACGAAAATATCTACACCACCATCTGTGTAAACATGGAAATATCTACACCGCTATCTGTATAAACATGGAAATAACTACACCGCAATCTGCATGTCCATGGAAATAACTACACCGCCATCTGTATAAACATGGAAATATCTACACGGCCTTCTGTGTATAGATGGAAATATCAACACCGCCATCTGTGCAAACATGGAAATATCTACATCGCTATCTCTATAAACATGGATATATCTGCACTGCCATCTGTATAAACATGGAAATAACTATACAGTCATCTGTATAAACATGAAAATATCTCCACTGCCATCTGCATAAACATGGAACTAACTACTCCGCCATCTGTATAAACATGGAAACATCTTCACCGCCATCTGTGTGAATACGGAAATATCTACAATGCCATCTGTATAAAGATATAAATATCAGCACCGCGAGCTGTATAAACATGGAAAATCTACATAGCTATCTGTATAAACGTGGAAATACCAACACCGCTATCGATATAAACATGGAAATATCTACAACGCCATCTATATAAACATGGAAATATCTACACTGCTATGTCTATAAACATGGAAATACCTACACCGCTAATTCCATAAAGATGGAAATAGCTACACCGCTATTTGTATAAACATGGAAATATCTACACCTCTATCTGTATAAACATGGAAATACCTACAACACGATCTGTATAAACATGGAAGTATCTACACCACGATCTGTATAAACATGGAAATATCTTCACCACAATCTTTATAAACATGGAAATATCTACACCGCTACCTGTATAAACATGGTAATAGCTACACCACCATCTATATAAACATGGAAATATCTCCACTGCTATCTCTATAAACATCGAAATATCTACACCGCCATCTGTATAAACATGGAAATATCTACACAGCCATGTGTATATACATGGAAATATCTACACCGCTATCTATATAAACATGGAAATAACTACACCGCTATCTGTATAAACATGGAAATATCTACACCGCCATCTACATATCCATGGAAATATGTGCGCCGCCATCTGTATAAACATGGAAATATCTACAAGGTCATCTGTGTATAGATGGAAATATCAACAAAGCCATCTGTGCAAACATGGAAATATCTGCACCGCTATCTGTATAAACATGGAAATATCTACACCGCTATCTCTATAAACATGGAAATATATGCACCGTGATCTGTATAAACATGGAAATATCTACACCGCTATCTGTATAAACATGGAAATATATACACCGCTATCTCTATAAACATGGAAATATCCACACCGCTATCAGTCTAAACATGGAAATATCTGCACCGCTATCTCTATAAACATGGAAATATCTACAAAGACATCTGTATAAACATGGAAATACCTACACAGTCATGTGTAGGAACATTTAAATATCTACACTGCCATCTGTATAAACATAGAAATACCTACACAGCCGTCAGTATAAATATGGAAATATCTGCATAGGCATCTGTGTAAACATGGAAATATCTGCACCGCTAACTGTATAAACATGGAAATACCTACACCGCTGTCTCTATAAACATGGAAATATGTACACCGCTATGTGTATAAACGTGGAAATATCTCCACAGCTCTCTGTATAAACATGGAAATATCTCCACCGTTATCTGTATAGACACGGAAATATCTACAGCACCATCTCTGTAAACATTGAAATATCTGCACTGCCATCTGTAAAAACATGGAAATATCTACACAGTCATCTGAATAAACATGGAAATCTCTACACCACCATCTGTATAAACATGGAAATACCTACAATACCATCTGTATACACATGGAAATATCTAGACAGACATCTGTATAAATAGGGAAATATCTACACGGCCATCTGTATAAACATGGAAATATTTACACTGTCATCTGTAGAAAGATGGAAATATGTACACCGCTATCTCTATAAATATGGAAATATCTACACCGCCATCTCTATAAACATGAAAATATCTACACTGCCATCTCCATAAAGATGGAAGTATCTACTCTGCCATGAGTATTAACACGGAAATATGTACACCACTATCTGTGTAAACATGGAAATATCTACGCCGCCATCTGTATAAACATGGAAATATCTACACCGCTATCTGTATAAACATGGAAATATCCACACCGCTATCTGTATAAACATGGAAATATCTACAAAGCTATCTCTATAAACATGGAAATATCTACACCGGCATCTGTATAAACTTGGAAATACCTACAAAGTCATCTGTATAAACATGGAAATATCTACACAGCCATATGTATAAACATGGAAATATCTACACAGCCATCTGTATATACATGGAAATATCTGCACCGCTATCATTATAAACATGGAAATAACTACACCGATATTTGTATAAACAAGCAAATATCTACACCGTGATCTGTATAAAGATGGAAATATCTACACCGCCATCTCTGTAAACATGGAAATATCTACACCCCTGTCTGTATAAACATGGAAATATCCACACCGCTATCTCTGTAAACATGGAAAAATCAACACCGCTATCTTTATGAACATGGAAATATCTACACCGCCATCTCTATAAACATGGAAATATCTACACCACGATCAGTATAAACATGGAAATATCTACACCGCTATCTGTATAAACATGGAAATATCTCCAATGCTATCTCTATAAACATCGAAATACCTACACCGCCATCTGTATAAACATGGAAATACTTACAAAGTTATCTGTATAAACATGGAAATATCTACACCGCCATCTGTATAAACATGGAAATATCTACACAGCCATGTGTATATACATGGAAATATCTGCAAAGCTATTTATATAAACATGGAAATAACTACACCGCTATCTGTATAAACATGGAAATATCTACACCATCATCTACACATCCATGGAAATATCTGCGCCGCCCTCTGTATAAACATGGAAATATGTACACGTTCATCTGTGTATAGATGGAAATATCAACACCGCCATCTGTACAAACATGGAAATATCTGCACCGCTATCTGTATAACCATGGAAATATCTACACCGCGGTCTGCATAAACATGGAAATATCTACACCGCTATCTGTATAAACATGGAAATATCTACACCGCTATCTCTATAAACATGTAAATATCGACACCGTGATCTGTATAAACATGGAAATATTTACACCGCTATCTGTATAAACATGGAAATTTCTACACCGTTATCTGTATAAATATGGAAATATCTACACTGCTATCTGTATAAACATGGAAATATCTACACCGCTATCTGTATAAACATGGAAATATCTACACCGCGATCTGTATAAACATGGAAAAATCTACACCACGATCTCTATAAACATGGAAATATCTTCACCACAATCTGTATAAACATGGAAATATCTACACCGCTACCTGTATAAACATGGTAATATCTACACCACCATCTATATAAACATGGAAATATCTACACCGCCATCTGTATAAACATGGAAATATCTAAAATGCCATCTGTAGAAAGATGGAAATATCTACACCGCAATCTGTGTAAACATGGAACTATCTATACCGCCATCTGTAGTCACATGGAAATATCTACACCTCTATCTGTATAAACATGGAAATATCTACACCGCCATCTGTATAAACTTGGAAATACCTATACAGTCATCTGTGTCAACATGGAAATATCTACATCACCATCTGTATAAACATGGAAATAACTTCAATGCCATCTGAATACGCATGGAAATACCTACACGGCAATCTGTGTATAGATGGAAACAGCAACACCGCCATCTGTACAAACATGGAAATATCTACACTGCTATCTCTATAAACATGGAAATATCTACACTGCGGTCTGCATAAACATGGAAATATCTACACCGGTATCTGTATAAACATGGAAATATCTACACCATTATCTGTATATACATGGAAATATATACACCGCTATCTGTATAAACATGGAAATATCTGCACCGCTATCTCTATAAACATGGAAATATCTACAAAGACATCTGTATAAACATGGAAATACCTACACAGTCATGTGTAGGAACATTTAAATATCTACACTGCCTTCTGAACAAACATAGAAATATCTACACAGCCCTCTGTATAAATATGGAAATATCTGCATAGGCATTTGTGTAAACATGGAAATATCTGCACCGCTATCTGTATAAACATGGGAATACCTACACCGCTGTCTCTATAATCATGGAAATATGTACACCGCTATGTGTATAAACTTGGAAATATCTCCACTGCTCTCTGTATAAACATGGAAATATCTCCACCGTTATATGTATAAACATGGAAATATCTACAGCGCCATCTCTATAAACATTGAAATATCTACACTGCCAATAGTAAAAACATGGAAATATCTACACAGTCATCTGAATAAACATGGAAATATCTTCACCACCATCTGTATAAACATGGAAATACCTACAATACCATCTGTATACACATGGAAATATCTACACAGACATCTGCATAAATATGGAAATATCTACACCGCCATCTGAATAAACATGGAAATATCTACACTGCCATCTGTAGAAAGATGGAAATATCTACACCGCTATCTCTATAAATATGGAAATATCTACACCGCCATCTCTATAAACATGAAAATATCTACACTGCCATCTCCATAAAGATGGAAGTATCTACTCTGCCATGTGTATAAACACGGAAATATCTACACCACTATCTGTGTAAACATGGAAATATCTACACCGCTATCTGTTTAAACATGGAAATATCTACAGCGCCATCTTCATGTCCATGGAAATATCTACGCCGCCATCTGTATAAACATGGAAATATCTACACGGCCATCTGTGTATAGATGGAAATATCAACACCGCCATCTGTAGAAACATGGAAATATCTACACCGCTATCTCTATAAACATGGAAATATCTGCACGTCCATCTGTATAAACATGGAAATATCTACACTGCCGTCTGCATATACATGGAAATATCTACACCGCTATCTGTATAAACATGGTAATATCTACACCACCATCTATATAAACACGGAAATATCTACACCGCCATCTATATAAACATGGAAATATCTACAATGCCATCTGTAGAAAGATGGAAATATCTACACGGCAATCTGTGTAAACATGGAAATATCTACACCGATATCTGTAAAAACATGGAAATATCTACAACGATATCTATATAAACATGGAAATATCTACACCGCTATCTGTATAAACATGGAAATTTCTACACCGTTATCTGTGTAAATATGGAAATATCTACACCGCTATCTGTATAAACATGGAAATATCTATACAGCTATCTCTATAAACATGGAAATAACTACACAGCCATCTGTATAAACATGGAAATAACTACAAAGTCATCTGTATAAACATGGAAATATCTACACAGCCATCTGTATAAACATGGAAATATCTACACAGCCATCTGCATATACATGGAAATATCTACACCGCTATCTGTATAAACATGGAAATAACTACACCGTTATTTTTATAAACAAGCAAATATCTACACCGTGATCTGTATAAACATGGAAATATCTACACCGCCATCTCTATAAACATGGAAATATCTACACCCCTATCTGTGTAAACATGGAAAAATCCACACCGCTATCTATATAAACATGGAAAAATCAACACCGCTATCTCTATGAACATGGAAATATCTGCACCGCCATCTCTATAAACATGGAAATATCTACACCACGATCAGTATAAACATGGAAATATCTACACCGCTATCTGTATAAACATGGAAATATCTCCACTGCTATCTCTATAAACATCGAAATATCTACACCGCCATCTGTATAAACATGGAAATACTTATAAAGTTATCTGTATAAACATGCAAATATCTACACCGCCATCTGTATAAACATGGAAATATCTACACAGCCATGTGTATATACGTGGAATTATCTACACCGCTATCTATATAAACATGGAAATAACTACACCGCTATCTGTATAAACATGGAAATATCTACACTGCCATCTCCATAAAGATGGAACTAACTACTCTGCCATCTGTATAAACTTGGAAACACCTACACCGCCATCTGTGTGAATAAGGAAGTATCTACAATGCCATCTGTACTAAAATATAAATATCTGCACCACGAGCTGTATAAACTTGGAAATATCTACATCGCTATCTGTATAAACGTGGAAATACCAACACCGCTGTCGGTACAAACATGGAAATATCTACAACGCCATCTATATAAACATGGAAATATCTACACTGCTATGTCTATAAACATGGAAATACCTACACCGCTATCTCTATAAACATGGAAATATCTACACCGCTATCTGTATAAACATGGAAATATCTACACCGATATCTGTAAAAACATGGAAATATCTACACCGCTATCTGTATAAACATGGAAATATCTACACCGTGATCTGTATAAACATGGAAATATCTACACCGCGATCTGTATGAACATGGAAATATCTACACCGCTGTCTGTATAAACATGGAAATATCTACACAGCTATCTCTATAAACATGGAAATATCTACACCGCCATCTGTATAAACATGGAAATACTACCAAAGTCATCTGTATAAACATGGAAATACCAACACAGCCATCGGTAGAAACATGGAAATATCTACACAGCCATCAGTATATACATGGAAATATCTACACCGCTATCTGTGTAAACATGGAAATAACTACACCGCTATTTGTATAAACAAGCAAATATCTACACCGTGATCAGTATAAACACGGAAATATCTACGCCGCCATCTCCATAAACATGGAAATATCTACACCCCTATCTGTATAAACATGGAAATATCCACACCGCTATCTCTGTAAACATGGAAAAATCAACACCGCTATCTCTATGAACATGGAAATATCTACACCGCCGTCTCTATAAACATGGAAATATCTACACCACGATCAGTATAAACATGCAAATATCTGCACCGCTATCTGTATAAACATGGAAATATCTCCACTGCTATCTCTATAAACATCGAAATATCTACACCGCCATCTTTATAAACATGGAAATACTTACAAAGTTATCTGTATAAACATGGAAATATCTACACCGCCATCTGTATAAACATGGAAATATCTACACAGCCATGTGTATATACGTGGAAATATCTACACCGCTATCTATACAAACATGGAAATTACTACACCGCTATCTGTATAAACATGGAAATATCTACACCACCATCTACATATCCATGGAAATATCTGCGCCGCCAGCTGTAAAACCATGGAAATATCTACACGGTCATCTGTGTATAGATGGAAATATCAACACCGCCATCTGTACAAACATGGAAATATCTGCGCCGCTATCTGTATAACCATGGAAATATCTACACCGCGGTCTGTATAAACATGGAAATATCTACACCGCTATCTGTATAAACATGGAAATATCTACAACGCTATCGCTATAAACATGGAAATATCTAAACCGTGATCTGTATAAACATGGAAATATTTACACCGCTAACTGTATAAACATGGAAATTTCTACACCGTTATCTGTATAAATATGGAAATATCTACACCGCTATCTGTATAAACATGGAAATATCTACACCGCTATCTGTATAAATATGGAAATATCTACACTGCGATCTGTATAAACATGGAAATATCTACACCGCGATCTGTATAAACATGGAAATATCTTCACCACAATCTGTATACACATGGAAATATCCACACCGCAACCTGTATAAACATGGTGATATGTACACCACCATCTATATAAACATGGAAATACGTACACCGCCATCTGTATAAACATGGAAATATCTACAATGCCATCTGTAGAAAGATGGAAATATCTACACCGCAATCTGTGTAAACATGGAACTATCTACACCGCTATCTGTAAACACGTGGAAATATCTACACCGCTATCTGTATAAACATGGAAATGTCTACACTGCGATCTGTATAAACATGGAAATATCTACACCGTGATCTGTATAAACATGGAAATATCTACACCGCTATCTGTATAAACATGGAAATATCTACACAGCCATATGTATAAACATGGAAATATCTACACAGCTATCTCTATAAACATGGAAATATCTACACCGGCATCTGTATAAACTTGGAAATACCTACAAAGTCATCTGTATAAACATGGAAATATCTACACAGCCATATGTATAAACATGGAAATATCTACACAGCCATCTGTATATACATGGAAATATCTACACCGCTATCATTATAAACATGGAAATAACTACACCGATATTTGTATAAACAAGCAAATATCTACACCGTGATCTGTATAAAGATGGAAATATCTACACCGCCATCTCTGTAAACATGGAAATATCTACACCCCTGTCTGTATAAACATGGAAATATCCACACCGCTATCTCTGTAAACATGGAAAAATCAACACCGCTATCTTTATGAACATGGAAATATCTACACCGCCATCTCTATAAACATGGAAATATCTACACCACGATCAGTATAAACATGGAAATATCTACACCGCTATCTGTATAAACATGGAAATATCTCCAATGCTATCTCTATAAACATCGAAATACCTACACCGCCATCTGTATAAACATGGAAATACTTACAAAGTTATCTGTATAAACATGGAAATATCTACACCGCCATCTGTATAAACATGGAAATATCTACACAGCCATGTGTATATACATGGAAATATCTGCAAAGCTATTTATATAAACATGGAAATAACTACACCGCTATCTGTATAAACATGGAAATATCTACACCATCAACTACACATCCATGGAAATATCTGCGCCGCCCTCTGTATAAACATGGAAATATGTACACGTTCATCTGTGTATAGATGGAAATATCAACACCGCCATCTGTACAAACATGGAAATATCTGCACCGCTATCTGTATAACCATGGAAATATCTACACCGCGGTCTGCATAAACATGGAAATATCTACACCGCTATCTGTATAAACATGGAAATATCTACACCGCTATCTCTATAAACATGTAAATATCGACACCGTGATCTGTATAAACATGGAAATATTTACACCGCTATCTGTATAAACATGGAAATTTCTACACCGTTATCTGTATAAATATGGAAATATCTACACTGCTATCTGTATAAACATGGAAATATCTACACCGCTATCTGTATAAACATGGAAATATCTACACCGCGATCTGTATAAACATGGAAAAATCTACACCACGATCTCTATAAACATGGAAATATCTTCACCACAATCTGTATAAACATGGAAATATCTACACCGCTACCTGTATAAACATGGTAATATCTACACCACCATCTATATAAACATGGAAATATCTACACCGCCATCTGTATAAACATGGAAATATCTAAAATGCCATCTGTAGAAAGATGGAAATATCTACACCGCAATCTGTGTAAACATGGAACTATCTATACCGCCATCTGTAGTCACATGGAAATATCTACACCTCTATCTGTATAAACATGGAAATATCTACACCGCCATCTGTATAAACTTGGAAATACCTATACAGTCATCTGTGTCAACATGGAAATATCTACATCACCATCTGTATAAACATGGAAATATCTTCAATGCCATCTGAATACGCATGGAAATACCTACACGGCAATCTGTGTATAGATGGAAACAGCAACACCGCCATCTGTACAAACATGGAAATATCTACACTGCTATCTCTATAAACATGGAAATATCTACACTGCGGTCTGCATAAACATGGAAATATCTACACCGGTATCTGTATAAACATGGAAATATCTACACCATTATCTGTATATACATGGAAATATATACACCGCTATCTGTATAAACATGGAAATATCTGCACCGCTATCTCTATAAACATGGAAATATCTACAAAGACATCTGTATAAACATGGAAATACCTACACAGTCATGTGTAGGAACATTTAAATATCTACACTGCCTTCTGAACAAACATAGAAATATCTACACAGCCCTCTGTATAAATATGGAAATATCTGCATAGGCATTTGTGTAAACATGGAAATATCTGCACCGCTATCTGTATAAACATGGGAATACCTACACCGCTGTCTCTATAATCATGGAAATATGTACACCGCTATGTGTATAAACTTGGAAATATCTCCACTGCTCTCTGTATAAACATGGAAATATCTCCACCGTTATATGTATAAACATGGAAATATCTACAGCGCCATCTCTATAAACATTGAAATATCTACACTGCCAATAGTAAAAACATGGAAATATCTACACAGTCATCTGAATAAACATGGAAATATCTTCATCACCATCTGTATAAACATGGAAATACCTACAATACCATCTGTATACACATGGAAATATCTACACAGACATCTGCATAAATATGGAAATATCTACACCGCCATCTGAATAAACATGGAAATATCTACACTGCCATCTGTAGAAAGATGGAAATATCTACACCGCTATCTCTATAAATATGGAAATATCTACACCGCCATCTCTATAAACATGAAAATATCTACACTGCCATCTCCATAAAGATGGAAGTATCTACTCTGCCATGTGTATAAACACGGAAATATCTACACCACTATCTGTGTAAACATGGAAATATCTACACCGCTATCTGTTTAAACATGGAAATATCTACAGCGCCATCTTCATGTCCATGGAAATATCTACGCCGCCATCTGTATAAACATGGAAATATCTACACGGCCATCTGTGTATAGATGGAAATATCAACACCGCCATCTGTAGAAACATGGAAATATCTACACCGCTATCTCTATAAACATGGAAATATCTGCACTGCCATCTGTAAAAACATGGAAATACGTATACAGTCATCTGTATATACATGGAAATATCTACAATGCCATCTGTATACACATGGAAATATTTACACAGCCATCTGTGTAAACATGTAAATATCTACACTGCTATCTCTATAAACATGGAAATATCTACACCGCCATCTCTATAAACATGATAATATCTACACTGCCATCTCCATAAAGATGGAACTAACTACTCTGCCATCTGTATAAACATGGAAACACCTACACCGCCATCTGTGTGAATAAGGAAGTATCTACAATGCCATCTGTACTAAAATATAAATATCTGCACCACGAGCTGTATAAACTTGGAAATATCTACATCGCTATCTGTATAAACGTGGAAATACCAACACCGCTGTCGGTACAAACATGGAAATATCTACAACGCCATCTATATAAACATGGAAATATCTACACTGCTATGTCTATAAACATGGAAATACCTACACCGCTATCTCTATAAACATGGAAATATCTACACCGCTATCTGTATAAACATGGAAATATCTACACCGATATCTGTAAAAACATGGAAATATCTACACCGCTATCTGTATAAACATGGAAATATCTACACCGTGATCTGTATAAACATGGAAATATCTACACCACGATCTGTATGAACATGGAAATATCTACACCGCTATCTGTATAAACATGGAAATATCTACACAGCTATCTCTATAAACATGGAAATATCTACACCGCCATCTGTATAAACATGGAAATACTACCAAAGTCATCTGTATAAACATGGAAATACCAACACAGCCATCGGTAGAAACATGGAAATATCTACACAGCCATCAGTATATACATGGAAATATCTACACCGCTATCTGTGTAAACATGGAAATAACTACACCGCTATTTGTATAAACAAGCAAATATCTACACCGTGATCAGTATAAACACGGAAATATCTACGCCGCCATCTCCATAAACATGGAAATATCTACACCCCTATCTGTATAAACATGGAAATATCCACACCTCTATCTCTGTAAACATGGAAAAATCAACACCGCTATCTCTATGAACATGGAAATATCTACACCGCCGTCTCTATAAACATGGAAATATCTACACCACGATCAGTATAAACATGCAAATATCTGCACCGCTATCTGTATAAACATGGAAATATCTCCACTGCTATCTCTATAAACATCGAAATATCTACACCGCCATCTTTATAAACATGGAAATACTTACAAAGTTATCTGTATAAACATGGAAATATCTACACCGCCATCTGTATAAACGTGGAAATATCTACACAGCCATGTGTATATACGTGGAAATATCTACACCGCTATCTATACAAACATGGAAATTACTACACCGCTATCTGTATAAACATGGAAATATCTACACCACCATCTACATATCCATGGAAATATCTGCGCCGCCAGCTGTAAAACCATGGAAATATCTACACGGTCATCTGTGTATAGATGGAAATATCAACACCGCCATCTGTACAAACATGGAAATATCTGCGCCGCTATCTGTATAACCATGGAAATATCTACACCGCGGTCTGTATAAACATGGAAATATCTACACCGCTATCTGTATAAACATGGAAATATCTACAACGCTATCGCTATAAACATGGAAATATCTAAACCGTGATCTGTATAAACATGGAAATATTTACACCGCTAACTGTATAAACATGGAAATTTCTACACCGTTATCTGTATAAATATGGAAATATCTACACCGCTATCTGTATAAACATGGAAATATCTACACCGCTATCTGTATAAATATGGAAATATCTACACTGCGATCTGTATAAACATGGAAATATCTACACCGCGATCTGTATAAACATGGAAATATCTTCACCACAATCTGTATACACATGGAAATATCCACACCGCAACCTGTATAAACATGGTGATATGTACACCACCATCTATATAAACATGGAAATACGTACACCGCCATCTGTATAAACATGGAAATATCTACAATGCCATCTGTAGAAAGATGGAAATATCTACACCGCAATCTGTGTAAACATGGAACTATCTACACCGCTATCTGTAAACACGTGGAAATATCTACACCGCTATCTGTATAAACATGGAAATGTCTACACTGCGATCTGTATAAACATGGAAATATCTACACCGTGATCTGTATAAACATGGAAATATCTACACCGCTATCTGTATAAACATGGAAATATCTACACAGCCATATGTATAAACATGGAAATATCTACACAGCTATCTCTATAAACATGGAAATATCTACACCGGCATCTGTATAAACTTGGAAATACCTACAAAGTCATCTGTATAAACATGGAAATATCTACACAGCCATATGTATAAACATGGAAATATCTACACAGCCATCTGTATATACATGGAAATATCTACACCGCTATCATTATAAACATGGAAATAACTACACCGATATTTGTATAAACAAGCAAATATCTACACCGTGATCTGTATAAAGATGGAAATATCTACACCGCCATCTCTGTAAACATGGAAATATCCACACCCCTGTCTGTATAAACATGGAAATATCCACACCGCTATCTCTGTAAACATGGAAAAATCAACACCGCTATCTTTATGAACATGGAAATATCTACACCGCCATCTCTATAAACATGGAAATATCTACACCACGATCAGTATAAACATGGAAATATCTACACCGCTATCTGTATAAACATGGAAATATCTCCAATGCTATCTCTATAAACATCGAAATACCTACACCACCATCTGTATAAACATGGAAATACTTACAAAGTTATCTGTATAAACATGGAAATATCTACACCGCCATCTGTATAAACATGGAAATATCTACACAGCCATGTGTATATACATGGAAATATCTGCAAAGCTATTTATATAAACATGGAAATAACTACACCGCTATCTGTATAAACATGGAAATATCTACACCATCATCTACACATCCATGGAAATATCTGCGCCGCCCTCTGTATAAACATGGAAATATGTACACGTTCATCTGTGTATAGATGGAAATATCAACACCGCCATCTGTACAAACATGGAAATATCTGCACCGCTATCTGTATAACCATGGAAATATCTACACCGCGGTCTGCATAAACATGGAAATATCTACACCGCTATCTGTATAAACATGGAAATATCTACACCGCTATCTCTATAAACATGTAAATATCGACACCGTGATCTGTATAAACATGGAAATATTTACACCGCTATCTGTATAAACATGGAAATTTCTACACCGTTATCTGTATAAATATGGAAATATCTACACTGCTATCTGTATAAACATGGAAATATCTACACCGCTATCTGTATAAACATGGAAATATCTACACCGCGATCTGTATAAACATGGAAAAATCTACACCACGATCTCTATAAACATGGAAATATCTTCACCACAATCTGTATAAACATGGAAATATCTACACCGCTACCTGTATAAACATGGTAATATCTACACCACCATCTATATAAACATGGAAATATCTACACCGCCATCTGTATAAACATGGAAATATCTAAAATGCCATCTGTAGAAAGATGGAAATATCTACACCGCAATCTGTGTAAACATGGAACTATCTATACCGCCATCTGTAGTCACATGGAAATATCTACACCTCTATCTGTATAAACATGGAAATATCTACACCGCCATCTGTATAAACTTGGAAATACCTATACAGTCATCTGTGTCAACATGGAAATATCTACATCACCATCTGTATAAACATGGAAATATCTTCAATGCCATCTGAATACGCATGGAAATACCTACACGGCAATCTGTGTATAGATGGAAACAGCAACACCGCCATCTGTACAAACATGGAAATATCTACACTGCTATCTCTATAAACATGGAAATATCTACACTGCGGTCTGCATAAACATGGAAATATCTACACCGGTATCTGTATAAACATGGAAATATCTACACCATTATCTGTATATACATGGAAATATATACACCGCTATCTGTATAAACATGGAAATATCTGCACCGCTATCTCTATAAACATGGAAATATCTACAAAGACATCTGTATAAACATGGAAATACCTACACAGTCATGTGTAGGAACATTTAAATATCTACACTGCCTTCTGAACAAACATAGAAATATCTACACAGCCCTCTGTATAAATATGGAAATATCTGCATAGGCATTTGTGTAAACATGGAAATATCTGCACCGCTATCTGTATAAACATGGGAATACCTACACCGCTGTCTCTATAATCATGGAAATATGTACACCGCTATGTGTATAAACTTGGAAATATCTCCACTGCTCTCTGTATAAACATGGAAATATCTCCACCGTTATATGTATAAACATGGAAATATCTACAGCGCCATCTCTATAAACATTGAAATATCTACACTGCCAATAGTAAAAACATGGAAATATCTACACAGTCATCTGAATAAACATGGAAATATCTTCATCACCATCTGTATAAACATGGAAATACCTACAATACCATCTGTATACACATGGAAATATCTACACAGACATCTGCATAAATATGGAAATATCTACACCGCCATCTGAATAAACATGGAAATATCTACACTGCCATCTGTAGAAAGATGGAAATATCTACACCGCTATCTCTATAAATATGGAAATATCTACACCGCCATCTCTATAAACATGAAAATATCTACACTGCCATCTCCATAAAGATGGAAGTATCTACTCTGCCATGTGTATAAACACGGAAATATCTACACCACTATCTGTGTAAACATGGAAATATCTACACCGCTATCTGTTTAAACATGGAAATATCTACAGCGCCATCTTCATGTCCATGGAAATATCTACGCCGCCATCTGTATAAACATGGAAATATCTACACGGCCATCTGTGTATAGATGGAAATATCAACACCGCCATCTGTAGAAACATGGAAATATCTACACCGCTATCTCTATAAACATGGAAATATCTGCACTGCCATCTGTAAAAACATGGAAATACGTATACAGTCATCTGTATAAACATGGAAATATCTACAATGCAGTCTGTATACACATGGAAATATCTACACTGCTATCTCTATAAACATGAAAATATCTGCACTGCCATCTGTAAAAACATGGAAATACGTATACAGTCATCTGTATAAACATGGAAATATCTACAATGCCATCTGTATACACATGGAAATATTTACACAGCCATCTGTGTAAACATGTAAATATCTACACTGCTATCTCTATAAACATGGAAATATCTACACCGCCATCTCTATAAACATGATAATATCTACACTGCCATCTCCATAAAGATGGAACTAACTACTCTGCCATCTGTATAAACATGGAAACACCTACACCGCCATCTGTGTGAATAAGGAAGTATCTACAATGCCATCTGTACTAAAATATAAATATCTGCACCACGAGCTGTATAAACTTGGAAATATCTACATCGCTATCTGTATAAACGTGGAAATACCAACACCGCTGTCGGTACAAACATGGAAATATCTACAACGCCATCTATATAAACATGGAAATATCTACACTGCTATGTCTATAAACATGGAAATACATACACCGCTATCTCTATAAACATGGAAATATCTACACCGCTATCTGTATAAACATGGAAATATCTACACCGATATCTGTAAAAACATGGAAATATCTACACCGCTATCTGTATAAACATGGAAATATCTACACCGTGATCTGTATAAACATGGAAATATCTACACCACGATCTGTATGAACATGGAAATATCTACACCGCTATCTGTATAAACATGGAAATATCTACACAGCTATCTCTATAAACATGGAAATATCTACACCGCCATCTGTATAAACATGGAAATACTACCAAAGTCATCTGTATAAACATGGAAATACCAACACAGCCATCGGTAGAAACATGGAAATATCTACACAGCCATCAGTATATACATGGAAATATCTACACCGCTATCTGTGTAAACATGGAAATAACTACACCGCTATTTGTATAAACAAGCAAATATCTACACCGTGATCAGTATAAACACGGAAATATCTACGCCGCCATCTCCATAAACATGGAAATATCTACACCCCTATCTGTATAAACATGGAAATATCCACACCGCTATCTCTGTAAACATGGAAAAATCAACACCGCTATCTCTATGAACATGGAAATATCTACACCGCCGTCTCTATAAACATGGAAATATCTACACCACGATCAGTATAAACATGCAAATATCTGCACCGCTATCTGTATAAACATGGAAATATCTCCACTGCTATCTCTATAAACATCGAAATATCTACACCGCCATCTTTATAAACATGGAAATACTTACAAAGTTATCTGTATAAACATGGAAATATCTACACCGCCATCTGTATAAACATGGAAATATCTACACAGCCATGTGTATATACGTGGAAATATCTACACCGCTATCTATACAAACATGGAAATTACTACACCGCTATCTGTATAAACATGGAAATATCTACACCACCATCTACATATCCATGGAAATATCTGCGCCGCCAGCTGTAAAACCATGGAAATATCTACACGGTCATCTGTGTATAGATGGAAATATCAACACCGCCATCTGTACAAACATGGAAATATCTGCGCCGCTATCTGTATAACCATGGAAATATCTACACCGCGGTCTGTATAAACATGGAAATATCTACACCGCTATCTGTATAAACATGGAAATATCTACAACGCTATCGCTATAAACATGGAAATATCTAAACCGTGATCTGTATAAACATGGAAATATTTACACCGCTAACTGTATAAACATGGAAATTTCTACACCGTTATCTGTATAAATATGGAAATATCTACACCGCTATCTGTATAAACATGGAAATATCTACACCGCTATCTGTATAAATATGGAAATATCTACACTGCGATCTGTATAAACATGGAAATATCTACACCGCGATCTGTATAAACATGGAAATATCTTCACCACAATCTGTATACACATGGAAATATCCACACCGCAACCTGTATAAACATGGTGATATGTACACCACCATCTATATAAACATGGAAATACGTACACCGCCATCTGTATAAACATGGAAATATCTACAATGCCATCTGTAGAAAGATGGAAATATCTACACCGCAATCTGTGTAAACATGGAACTATCTACACCGCTATCTGTAAACACGTGGAAATATCTACACCGCTATCTGTATAAACATGGAAATGTCTACACTGCGATCTGTATAAACATGGAAATATCTACACCGTGATCTGTATAAACATGGAAATATCTACACCGCTATCTGTATAAACATGGAAATATCTACACAGCCATATGTATAAACATGGAAATATCTACACAGCTATCTCTATAAACATGGAAATATCTACACCGCGATCTGTATAAACATGGAAATATCTACACCGCTATCTGTATAAACATGGAAATATCTACACCGCTATCTGTATAAACATGGAAATATCTACACCGCTATCTGTATAAACATGGAAATATCTACACAGCTATCTCTATAAACATGGAAATATCTACACCGGCATCTGTATAAACTTGGAAATACCTACAAAGTCATCTGTATAAACATGGAAATATCTACACAGCCATATGTATAAACATGGAAATATCTACACAGCCATCTGTATATACATGGAAATATCTACACCGCTATCATTATAAACATGGAAATAACTACACCGATATTTGTATAAACAAGCAAATATCTACACCGTGATCTGTATAAAGATGGAAATATCTACACCGCCATCTCTGTAAACATGGAAATATCTACACCCCTGTCTGTATAAACATGGAAATATCCACACCGCTATCTCTGTAAACATGGAAAAATCAACACCGCTATCTTTATGAACATGGAAATATCTACACCGCCATCTCTATAAACATGGAAATATCTACAACACGATCAGTATAAACATGGAAATATCTACACCGCTATCTGTATAAACATGGAAATATCTCCAATGCTATCTCTATAAACATCGAAATACCTACACCGCCATCTGTATAAACATGGAAATACTTACAAAATTATCTGTATAAACATGGAAATATCTACACCGCCATCTGTATAAACATGGAAATATCTACACAGCCATGTGTATATACATGGAAATATCTGCAAAGCTATTTATATAAACATGGAAATAACTACACAGCTATCTGTATAAACATGGAAATATCTACACCATCATCTACACATCCATGGAAATATCTGCGCCGCCCTCTGTATAAACATGGAAATATGTACACGTTCATCTGTGTATAGATGGAAATATCAACACCGCCATCTGTACAAACATGGAAATATCTGCACCGCTATCTGTATAACCATGGAAATATCTACACCGCGGTCTGCATAAACATGGAAATATCTACACCGCTATCTGTATAAACATGGAAATATCTACACCGCTATCTCTATAAACATGTAAATATCGACACGGTGATCTGTATAAACATGGAAATATTTACACCGCTATCTGTATAAACATGGAAATTTCTACACCGTTATCTGTATAAATATGGAAATATCTACACTGCTATCTGTATAAACATGGAAATATCTACACCGCTATCTGTATAAACATGGAAATATCTACACCGCGATCTGTATAAACATGGAAAAATCTACACCACGATCTCTATAAACATGGAAATATCTTCACCACAATCTGTATAAACATGGAAATATCTACACCGCTACCTGTATAAACATGGTAATATCTACACCACCATCTATATAAACATGGAAATATCTACACCGCCATCTGTATAAACATGGAAATATCTAAAATGCCATCTGTAGAAAGATGGAAATATCTACACCGCAATCTGTGTAAACATGGAACTATCTATACCGCCATCTGTAGTCACATGGAAATATCTACACCTCTATCTGTATAAACATGGAAATATCTACACCGCCATCTGTATAAACTTGGAAATACCTATACAGTCATCTGTGTCAACATGGAAATATCTACATCACCATCTGTATAAACATGGAAATATCTTCAATGCCATCTGAATACGCATGGAAATACCTACACGGCAATCTGTGTATAGATGGAAACAGCAACACCGCCATCTGTACAAACATGGAAATATCTACACTGCTATCTCTATAAACATGGAAATATCTACACTGCGGTCTGCATAAACATGGAAATATCTACACCGGTATCTGTATAAACATGGAAATATCTACACCATTATCTGTATATACATGGAAATATATACACCGCTATCTGTATAAACATGGAAATATCTGCACCGCTATCTCTATAAACATGGAAATATCTACAAAGACATCTGTATAAACATGGAAATACCTACACAGTCATGTGTAGGAACATTTAAATATCTACACTGCCTTCTGGACAAACATAGAAATATCTACACAGCCCTCTGTATAAATATGGAAATATCTGCATAGGCATTTGTGTAAACATGGAAATATCTGCACCGCTATCTGTATAAACATGGGAATACCTACACCGCTGTCTCTATAATCATGGAAATATGTACACCGCTATGTGTATAAACTTGGAAATATCTCCACTGCTCTCTGTATAAACATGGAAATATCTCCACCGTTATATGTATAAACATGGAAATATCTACAGCGCCATCTCTATAAACATTGAAATATCTACACTGCCAATAGTAAAAACATGGAAATATCTACACAGTCATCTGAATAAACATGGAAATATCTTCATCACCATCTGTATAAACATGGAAATACCTACAATACCATCTGTATACACATGGAAATATCTACACAGACATCTGCATAAATATGGAAATATCTACACCGCCATCTGAATAAACATGGAAATATCTACACTGCCATCTGTAGAAAGATGGAAATATCTACACCGCTATCTCTATAAACATGAAAATATCTACACTGCCATCTCCATAAAGATGGAAGTATCTACTCTGCCATGTGTATAAACACGGAAATATCTACACCACTATCTGTGTAAACATGGAAATATCTACACCGCTATCTGTTTAAACATGGAAATATCTACAGCGCCATCTTCATGTCCATGGAAATATCTACGCCGCCATCTGTATAAACATGGAAATATCTACACGGCCATCTGTGTATAGATGGAAATATCAACACCGCCATCTGTAGAAACATGGAAATATCTACACCGCTATCTCTATAAACATAGAAATATCTGCACTGCCATCTGTAAAAACATGGAAATACGTATACAGTCATCTGTATAAACATGGAAATATCTACAATGCAGTCTGTATACACATGGAAATATCTACACTGCTATCTCTATAAACATGAAAATATCTGCACTGCCATCTGTAAAAACATGGAAATACGTATACAGTCATCTGTATAAACATGGAAATATCTACAATGCCATCTGTATACACATGGAAATATTTACACAGCCATCTGTGAAAACATGTAAATATCTACACTGCTATCTCTATAAACATGGAAATATCTACACCGCCATCTCTATAAACATGATAATATCTACACTGCCATCTCCATAAAGATGGAACTAACTACTCTGCCATCTGTATAAACATGGAAACACCTACACCGCCATCTGTGTGAATAAGGAAGTATCTACAATGCCATCTGTACTAAAATATAAATATCTGCACCACGAGCTGTATAAACTTGGAAATATCTACATCGCTATCTGTATAAACGTGGAAATACCAACACCGCTGTCGGTACAAACATGGAAATATCTACAACGCCATCTATATAAACATGGAAATATCTACACTGCTATGTCTATAAACATGGAAATACCTACACCGCTATCTCTATAAACATGGAAATATCTACACCGCTATCTGTATAAACATGGAAATATCTACACCGATATCTGTAAAAACATGGAAATATCTACACCGCTATCTGTATAAACATGGAAATATCTACACCGTGATCTGTATAAACATGGAAATATCTACACCACGATCTGTATGAACATGGAAATATCTACACCGCTATCTGTATAAACATGGAAATATCTACACAGCTATCTCTATAAACATGGAAATATCTACACCGCCATCTGTATAAACATGGAAATACTACCAAAGTCATCTGTATAAACATGGAAATACCAACACAGCCATCGGTAGAAACATGGAAATATCTACACAGCCATCAGTATATACATGGAAATATCTACACCGCTATCTGTGTAAACATGGAAATAACTACACCGCTATTTGTATAAACAAGCAAATATCTACACCGTGATCAGTATAAACACGGAAATATCTACGCCGCCATCTCCATAAACATGGAAATATCTACACCCCTATCTGTATAAACATGGAAATATCCACACCGCTATCTCTGTAAACATGGAAAAATCAACACCGCTATCTCTATGAACATGGAAATATCTACACCGCCGTCTCTATAAACATGGAAATATCTACACCACGATCAGTATAAACATGCAAATATCTGCACCGCTATCTGTATAAACATGGAAATATCTCCACTGCTATCTCTATAAACATCGAAATATCTACACCGCCATCTTTATAAACATGGAAATACTTACAAAGTTATCTGTATAAACATGGAAATATCTACACCGCCATCTGTATAAACATGGAAATATCTACACAGCCATGTGTATATACGTGGAAATATCTACACCGCTATCTATACAAACATGGAAATTACTACACCGCTATCTGTATAAACATGGAAATATCTACACCACCATCTACATATCCATGGAAATATCTGCGCCGCCAGCTGTAAAACCATGGAAATATCTACACGGTCATCTGTGTATAGATGGAAATATCAACACCGCCATCTGTACAAACATGGAAATATCTGCGCCGCTATCTGTATAACCATGGAAATATCTACACCGCGGTCTGTATAAACATGGAAATATCTACACCGCTATCTGTATAAACATGGAAATATCTACAACGCTATCGCTATAAACATGGAAATATCTAAACCGTGATCTGTATAAACATGGAAATATTTACACCGCTAACTGTATAAACATGGAAATTTCTACACCGTTATCTGTATAAATATGGAAATATCTACACCGCTATCTGTATAAACATGGAAATATCTACACCGCTATCTGTATAAATATGGAAATATCTACACTGCGATCTGTATAAACATGGAAATATCTACACCGCGATCTGTATAAACATGGAAATATCTTCACCACAATCTGTATACACATGGAAATATCCACACCGCAACCTGTATAAACATGGTGATATGTACACCACCATCTATATAAACATGGAAATACGTACACCGCCATCTGTATAAACATGGAAATATCTACAATGCCATCTGTAGAAAGATGGAAATATCTACACCGCAATCTGTGTAAACATGGAACTATCTACACCGCTATCTGTAAACACGTGGAAATATCTACACCGCTATCTGTATAAACATGGAAATGTCTACACTGCGATCTGTATAAACATGGAAATATCTACACCGTGATCTGTATAAACATGGAAATATCTACACCGCTATCTGTATAAACATGGAAATATCTACACAGCCATATGTATAAACATGGAAATATCTACACAGCTATCTCTATAAACATGGAAATATCTACACCGCGATCTGTATAAACATGGAAATATCTACACCGCTATCTGTATAAACATGGAAATATCTACACCGCTATCTGTATAAACATGGAAATATCTACACCGCTATCTGTATAAACATGGAAATATCTACACAGCTATCTCTATAAACATGGAAATATCTACACCGGCATCTGTATAAACTTGGAAATACCTACAAAGTCATCTGTATAAACATGGAAATATCTACACAGCCATATGTATAAACATGGAAATATCTACAAAGCCATCTGTATATACATGGAAATATCTACACCGCTATCATTATAAACATGGAAATAACTACACCGATATTTGTATAAACAAGCAAATATCTACACCGTGATCTGTATAAAGATGGAAATATCTACACCGCCATCTCTGTAAACATGGAAATATCTACACCCCTGTCTGTATAAACATGGAAATATCCACACCGCTATCTCTGTAAACATGGAAAAATCAACACCGCTATCTTTATGAACATGGAAATATCTACACCGCCATCTCTATAAACATGGAAATATCTACACCACGATCAGTATAAACATGGAAATATCTACACCGCTATCTGTATAAACATGGAAATATCTCCAATGCTATCTCTATAAACATCGAAATAACTACACCGCCATCTGTATAAACATGGAAATACTTACAAAGTTATCTGTATAAACATGGAAATATCTACACCGCCATCTGTATAAACATGGAAATATCTACACAGCCATGTGTATATACATGGAAATATCTGCAAAGCTATTTATATAAACATGGAAATAACTACACCGCTATCTGTATAAACATGGAAATATCTACACCATCATCTACACATCCATGGAAATATCTGCGCCGCCCTCTGTATAAACATGGAAATATGTACACGTTCATCTGTGTATAGATGGAAATATCAACACCGCCATCTGTACAAACATGGAAATATCTGCACCGCTATCTGTATAACCATGGAAATATCTACACCGCGGTCTGCATAAACATGGAAATATCTACACCGCTATCTGTATAAACATGGAAATATCTACACCGCTATCTCTATAAACATGTAAATATCGACACCGTGATCTGTATAAACATGGAAATATTTACACCGCTATCTGTATAAACATGGAAATTTCTACACCGTTATCTGTATAAATATGGAAATATCTACACCGCTATCTGTATAAACATGGAAATATCTACACCGCTCTCTGTATAAACATGGAAATATCTACACCGCGATCTGTATAAACATGGAAAAATCTACACCACGATCTCTATAAACATGGAAATATCTTCACCACAATCTGTATAAACATGGAAATATCTACACCGCTACCTGTATAAACATGGTAATATCTACACCACCATCTATATAAACATGGAAATATCTACACCGCCATCTGTATAAACATGGAAATATCTAAAATGCCATCTGTAGAAAGATGGAAATATCTACACCGCAATCTGTGTAAACATGGAACTATCTATACCGCCATCTGTAGTCACATGGAAATATCTACACCTCTATCTGTATAAACATGGAAATATCTACACCGCCATCTGTATAAACTTGGAAATACCTATACAGTCATCTGTGTCAACATGGAAATATCTACATCACCATCTGTATAAACATGGAAATAACTTCAATGCCATCTGAATACGCATGGAAATACCTACACGGCAATCTGTGTATAGATGGAAACAGCAACACCGCCATCTGTACAAACATGGAAATATCTACACTGCTATCTCTATAAACATGGAAATATCTACACTGCGGTCTGCATAAACATGGAAATATCTACACCGGTATCTGTATAAACATGGAAATATCTACACCATTATCTGTATATACATGGAAACATATACACCGCTATCTGTATAAACATGGAAATATCTGCACCGCTATCTCTATAAACATGGAAATATCTACAAAGACATCTGTATAAACATGGAAATACCTACACAGTCATGTGTAGGAACATTTAAATATCTACACTGCCTTCTGAACAAACATAGAAATATCTACACAGCCCTCTCTATAAATATGGAAATATCTGCATAGGCATTTGTGTAAACATGGAAATATCTGCACCGCTATCTGTATAAACATGGGAATACCTACACCGCTGTCTCTATAATCATGGAAATATGTACACCGCTATGTGTATAAACTTGGAAATATCTCCACTGCTCTCTGTATAAACATGGAAATATCTCCACCGTTATATGTATAAACATGGAAATATCTACAGAGCCATCTCTATAAACATTGAAATATCTACACTGCCAATAGTAAAAACATGGAAATATCTACACAGTCATCTGAATAAACATGGAAATATCTTCACCACCATCTGTATAAACATGGAAATACCTACAATACCATCTGTATACACATGGAAATATCTACACAGACATCTGCATAAATATGGAAATATCTACACCGCCATCTGAATAAACATGGAAATATCTACACCACTATCTGTGTAAACATGGAAATATCTACACCGCTATCTGTTTAAACATGGAAATATCTACAGCGCCATCTTCATGTCCATGGAAATATCTACGCCGCCATCTGTATAAACATGGAAATATCTACACGGCCATCTGTGTATAGATGGAAATATCAACACCGCCATCTGTAGAAACATGGAAATATCTACACCGCTATCTCTATAAACATGGAAATATCTGCACTGCCATCTGTAAAAACATGGAAATACGTATACAGTCATCTGTATAAACATGGAAATATCTACAATGCAGTCTGTATACACATGGAAATATCTACACTGCTATCTCTATAAACATGAAAATATCTGCACTGCCATCTGTAAAAACATGGAAATACGTATACAGTCATCTGTATAAACATGGAAATATCTACAATGCCATCTGTATACACATGGAAATATTTACACAGCCATCTGTGTAAACATGTAAATATCTACACTGCTATCTCTATAAACATGGAAATATCTACACCGCCATCTCTATAAACATGATAATATCTACACTGCCATCTCCATAAAGATGGAACTAACTACTCTGCCATCTGTATAAACATGGAAACACCTACACCGCCATCTGTGTGAATAAGGAAGTATCTACAATGCCATCTGTACTAAAATATAAATATCTGCACCACGAGCTGTATAAACTTGGAAATATCTACATCGCTATCTGTATAAACGTGGAAATACCAACACCGCTGTCGGTACAAACATGGAAATATCTACAACGCCATCTATATAAACATGGAAATATCTACACTGCTATGTCTATAAACATGGAAATACCTACACCGCTATCTCTATAAACATGGAAATATCTACACCGCTATCTGTATAAACATGGAAATATCTACACCGCTATCTATATAAACATGGAAATATCTACACCGCGATCTGTATAAACATGGAAATAGCTACACCACGATCTGTATAAACATGGAAATATCTTCACCACGATCTGTATAAACATGGAAATATCTACACCGCTATCTGTATAATCATGGTAATATCTACAACACCATCTATATAAACATGGAAATATCTACACCACCATCTGTATAAACATGGAAATATCTACAATGCCATCTGTAGAAAGATGGAAATACCTACACCGCAATCTCTGTAAACATCGAAATATCTACAACGATATCTGTAAAAACATGGAAATATCTACACCGCGATCTGTATGAACATGGAAATATCTACACCGCTATCTGTATAAACATGGAAATATCTACACAGCTATCACTATAAACATGGAAAATCTACACCGCCATCTGTATAAACATGGAAATACCTACAAAGTCATCTGTATAAACATGGAAATATCTACACAGCCATCTGTATAAACATGGAAATATCTACACAGCCATCTGTATATACATGGAAATATCTACACCGCTATCTCTATAAACATGGAAATAACTACACCGCTATCATTATAAACAAGGAAATATCTACACCGTGATCTGTATAAACATGGAAATATCTGCACCGCTATCTGTATAACCATGGAAATATCTACACCGCGGTCTGTATAAACATGGAAATACCTACACTGCTATCTGTATAAACATGGAAATATCTACACCGCTATCACTATAAACATGGAAATGTCTACACCGCGATCTCTATAAACATGGAAATATCTTCACCACAATCTGTATAAGCATGGAAATATCTACACCGCCGTCTGTATAAACATGGAAATATCTACAATGCCATCTGTAGAAAGATGGAAATATCTACACCGCTATCTGTATAAACATGGAAATATCTACACCGTGATCTGTATAAACATGGAAATATCTACACAGCGATCTGTATAAACATGGAAATATCTACACTGCTATCTGTATAAACATGGAAATATCTACACAGCTATCTCTATAAACATGGAAATATCTACACCGCCATCTGTATAAACATGGAAATACCTATCCAGTCATCTGTGTCAACATGGAAATATCTACACCACCATCTGTATAAACATGGAAATATCTTCAATGCCATCTGAATACACATGGAAATACCTACACGGCAATCTGTGTATAGATGGAAACATCAACACCGCCATCTGTACAAACTTGGAAATATCTACACTTCTATCTCTATAAACATGGAAATATCTACACTGCGGTCTGTATAAACATGGAAATATCTACACCGGTATCTGTATAAACATGGTAATATCTACACCACCATCTATATAAACATGGAAATATCTACACCACCATCTGTATAAACATGGAAATATCTACAATTCCATCTGTAGAAAGATGGAAATATCTACACCGCAATCTGTGTAAACATGGAAATATCTACAACGATATCTGTAAAAACATGGAAATATCTACACCGCGATCTGTATAAACATGGAAATATCTACAAAGCTATCTGTATAAACATGGAAATATCTACACAGCTATCACTATAAACATGGAAAATCTACACCGCCATCTGTATAAACATGGAAATACCTACAAAGTCATCTGTATAGACATGGAAATATCTACACAGCCATCTGTATAAACATGGAAATATCTACACAGCCATCTGTATAGACATGGAAATATCTACACCGCTATCTGTATAAACATGGAAATAACTACACCGCTATCATTATAAACAAGGAAATATCTACACCGTGATCTGTATAAACATGGAAATATCTACACCGCTATCTCTATAAACATGGAAATATCTACAACCCAATCTGTATAAGCATGGAAATATCCACACCGCTATCACTATAAACATGGAAAAATCAACACCGCTATCTCTATGAACATGGAAATATCTACACTGCCATCTCTATAAACACGGAAATATCTACATCGCGATCAGAATAAACATGGAAATATCTACACCGCTATCTGTATGAACATGGAAATATCTCCACTGCTATCTCTATAAACATCGAAATATCTACAGCGCCATCTGTATAAACATGGAAATACTTACAAAGTTATTTGTATAAACATGGAAATACCTACACCACCATCTGTATAAATATGGAAATATCTACACAGCCATGTGTATATACATGGAAATAACTACACCGCTATCTATATAAACATGGAAATAACCACACCGCTATCTGTATAAACATGGAAATATCTACACCGCCATCTACATATCCATGGAAATATCTGCGTCGCCATCTGTACAAACATGGAAATATCTACACGGTCATCTGTGTATAGATGGAAATATCAACACCGCCATCTGTACAAACATGGAAATATCTGCACCGCTATCTGTATAATCATGGAAATATCTACACCGCGGTCTGTATAAACATGGAAATATCTACACTGCTATCTGTATAAACATGGAAATATCTACACCGCTATCACTATAAACATGGAAATATCGACACCGTGATCTGTATAAACATGGAAATATTTACACCGCTATCTGTATAAACATTGAAATTTCTACACCGTTATCTGTATAAATATGGAAATACCTACACCGCTATCTGTATAAACATGGAAATATCTACACCGCTATCTGTATAAACATGGAAATATCTACACCGCTATCTGTATAAACATGGAAATATCTACACCGCGATCTCTATAAACACGGAAATATCTTCACCACAATCTGTATAAACATGGAAATATCTACACCACTACCTGTATAAACATGGTAATATCTACACCACCATCTATATAATCATGGAAATATCTACACCGCCATCTGTATAAACATGGAAATATCTACAATGCCATCTGTAGAAAGATGGAAATATCTACACCGCAATCTGTGTAAACATGGTACTATCTACACCGCCATCTGTAGTCACATGGAAATATCTACACCGCTATCTGTATAAACATGGAAATATCTACACCGCGATCTGTATAAACATGGAAATATCTACACAGCGATCTTTATAAACATGGAAATATCTACACCGCTATCCGTATAAACATGGAAATATCTACACAGCTATCTCTATAAACATAGAAATATCTACACCACCATCTGTATAAACATGGAAATATCTATACAGTCATCTGTGTCAACATGGAAATATCTACACCACCATCTGTATAAACATGGAAATATCTTCAATGACATCTGAATACGCATGGAAACACCTACACGGCAATCTGTGTATAGATGGAAACAGCAACACCGCCATCTGTACAAACTTGGAAATATCTACACTTCTATCTCTATAAACATGGAAATATCTACACTGCGGTCTGTATAAACATGGAAATATCTACACCGGTATCTGTATAAACATGGTAATATCTACACCACCATCTATATAAACATGGAAATATCTACACCACCATCTGTATAAACATGGAAATATATACAATTCCATCTGTAGAAAGATGGAAATATCTACACCGCAATCTGTGTAAACATGGAAATATCTACAACGATATCTGTAAAAACATGGAAATATCTACACCGCGATCTGTATAAACATGGAAATATCTACAAAGCTATCTGTATAAACATGGAAATATCTACACAGCTATCACTATAAACATGGAAAATCTACACCGCCATCTGTATAAACATGGAAATACCTACAAAGTCATCTGTATAGACATGGAAATATCTACACAGCCATCTGTATAAACATGGAAATATCTACACAGCCATCTGTATAGACATGGAAATATCTACACCGCTATCTGTATAAACATGGAAATAACTACACCGCTATCATTATAAACAAGGAAATATCTACACCGTGATCTGTATAAACATGGAAATATCTACACCGCTATCTCTATAAACATGGAAATATCTACAACCCAATCTGTATAAGCATGGAAATATCCACACCGCTATCACTATAAACATGGAAAAATCAACACCGCTATCTCTATGAACATGGAAATATCTACACTGCCATCTCTATAAACACGGAAATATCTACATCGCGATCAGAATAAACATGGAAATATCTACACCGCTATCTGTATGAACATGGAAATATCTCCACTGCTATCTCTATAAACATCGAAATATCTACAGCGCCATCTGTATAAACATGGAAATACTTACAAAGTTATTTGTATAAACATGGAAATACCTACACCACCATCTGTATAAATATGGAAATATCTACACAGCCATGTGTATATACATGGAAATAACTACACCGCTATCTATATAAACATGGAAATAACCACACCGCTATCTGTATAAACATGGAAATATCTACACCGCCATCTACATATCCATGGAAATATCTGCGTCGCCATCTGTACAAACATGGAAATATCTACACGGTCATCTGTGTATAGATGGAAATATCAACACCGCCATCTGTACAAACATGGAAATATCTGCACCGCTATCTGTATAATCATGGAAATATCTACACCGCGGTCTGTATAAACATGGAAATATCTACACTGCTATCTGTATAAACATGGAAATATCTACACCGCTATCACTATAAACATGGAAATATCGACACCGTGATCTGTATAAACATGGAAATATTTACACCGCTATCTGTATAAACATTGAAATTTCTACACCGTTATCTGTATAAATATGGAAATACCTACACCGCTATCTGTATAAACATGGAAATATCTACACCGCTATCTGTATAAACATGGAAATATCTACACCGCTATCTGTATAAACATGGAAATATCTACACCGCGATCTCTATAAACACGGAAATATCTTCACCACAATCTGTATAAACATGGAAATATCTACACCACTACCTGTATAAACATGGTAATATCTACACCACCATCTATATAATCATGGAAATATCTACACCGCCATCTGTATAAACATGGAAATATCTACAATGCCATCTGTAGAAAGATGGAAATATCTACACCGCAATCTGTGTAAACATGGTACTATCTACACCGCCATCTGTAGTCACATGGAAATATCTACACCGCTATCTGTATAAACATGGAAATATCTACACCGCGATCTGTATAAACATGGAAATATCTACACAGCGATCTTTATAAACATGGAAATATCTACACCGCTATCCGTATAAACATGGAAATATCTACACAGCTATCTCTATAAACATAGAAATATCTACACCACCATCTGTATAAACATGGAAATATCTATACAGTCATCTGTGTCAACATGGAAATATCTACACCACCATCTGTATAAACATGGAAATATCTTCAATGACATCTGAATACGCATGGAAACACCTACACGGCAATCTGTGTATAGATGGAAACAGCAACACCGCCATCTGTACTAACATGGAAATATCTACACTGCTATCTCTATAAACATGGAAATATCTACACTGCGGTCTGTATAAACATGGAAATATCTACACCGGTATCTGTATAAACATGGAAATATCTACACCATTATCTGTATAAACATGGAAATATATACACCGCTATCTGTATAAACATGGAAATATCTGCACCGCTATCTCTATAAACATGGAAATATCTACAAAGACATCTGTATAAACATGGAAATTTATACACCGCTATCTGTATAAACATGGAAATATCTGCACCGCTATCTCTATAAACATGGAAATATCTTCAAAGACATCTGTATAAACATGGAAATAACTACACAGTCATGTGTAGGAACATTTAAATATCTACACTGCCTTCTGCATAAACATAGAAATATCTACAGAGCCCTCTGTATAAATATGGAAATATCTGCATAGGCATCTGTGTAAACATGGAAATATCTGCACCGCTATCTGTATAAACATGGAAATACCTACACCGCTGTCTCTTTAACCATGGAAATATGTACACCGCTATGTGTATAAACATGGAAATATCTCCACTGCTCTCTGTATAAATATGGAAATATCTCCACCTTTATCTGTATAAACATGGAAATAACTAGAGCGCCATCTCTATAAACATTGAAATATCTACACTGCCAATAGTAAAAACATGGAAATATCTACACAGTCATCTGAATAAACATGGAAATATCTTCACCACCATCTGTATAAACATGGAAATACCTACAATACCATCTGTATACACATGGACATATCTACACAGACATCTGTATAAATATGGAAATATCTACACCGCCATCTGTATAAACATGGAAATATCTACATTGCCATCTGTAGAAAGATGGAAATATCTACACCGCTATCTCTATAAATATGGAAATATCTACACCGCCATCTCTATAAACATGAAAATATCTACACTGCCATCTCCATAAAGATGGAAGTATCTACTCTGCCATGTGTATGAACACGGAAATATCTACACCATTATCTGTATAAACATGGAAATATATACACCGCTATCTGTATAAACATGGAAATATCTGCACCGCTATCTCTATAAACATGGAAATATCTACAAAGACATCTGTATAAACATGGAAATTTACACACCGCTATCTGTATAAACATGGAAATATCTGCACCGCTATCTCTATAAACATGGAAATATCTACAAAGACATCTGTATAAACATGGAAATAACTACACAGTCATGTGTAGGAACATTTAAATATCTACACTGCCTTCTGCATAAACATAGAAATATCTACAGAGCCCTCTGTATAAATATGGAAATATCTGCATAGGCATCTGTGTAAACATGGAAATATCTGCACCGCTATCTGTATAAACATGGAAATACCTACACCGCTGTCTCTTTAACCATGGAAATATGTACCCCGCTATGTGTATAAACATGGAAATATCTCCACTGCTCTCTGTATAAATATGGAAATATCTCCACCGTTATCTGTATAAACATGGAAATAACTAGAGCGCCATCTCTATAAACATTGAAATATCTACACTGCCAATAGTAAAAACATGGAAATATCTACACAGTCATCTGAATAAACATGGAAATATCTTCACCACCATCTGTATAAACATGGAAATACCTACAATACCATCTGTATACACATGGACATATCTACACAGACATCTGTATAAATATGGAAATATCTACACCGCCATCTGTATAAACATGGAAATATCCACATTGCCATCTGTAGAAAGATGGAAATATCTACACCGCTATCTCTATAAATATGGAAATATCTACACCGCCATCTCTATAAACATGAAAATATCTACACTGCCATCTCCATAAAGATGGAAGTATCTACTCTGCCATGTGTATGAACACGGAAATATCTACACCACTATCTGTGTAAACATGGAAATATCTACACCGCTATCTGTTTAAACATGGAAATATCTACAGCGCCATCTGCATGTCCATGGAAATATCTACGCCGCCATCTGTATAAACATGGAAATATCTACACGGCCATCTGTGTATAGATGGAAATATCAACACCGCCATCTGTAGAAACAGGGAAATATCTACACCGCTATCTCTATAAACATGGAAATATCTGCACTGCCATCTGTAAAAACATGGAAATACGTATACAGTCATCTGTAAAAACATGGAAATATCTACAATGCCATCTGTATACACATGGAAATATCTACACTGCTATCTCTATAAACATGGAAATATCTGCACTGCCATCTGTAAAAACATGGAAATACGTATACAGTCATCTGTATAAACATGGAAATATCTACAATGCCATCTGTATACACATGGAAATATTTACTCAGCCATCTGTATAAACATGTAAATATCTACACTGCTATCTCTATAAACATGGAAATATCTACACCGCCATCTCTATAAACATAAATATCTACACTGCCATCTCCATAAACATGGAACTAACTACTCTGCCATCTGTATGAACATGGAAACATCTACACCGCCATCTGTGTGAATAAGGAAATATCTACAATGCCATCTGTACAAAAATATAAATATCTGCACCGCGAGTTGTATAAACATGGAAATATCTACATCGCTATCTGTATGAACGTGGAAATACCAACACCGCTGTCAGTAAAAACATGGAAATATCTACAACGCCATCTATATAAACATGGAAATATCTACACCGCTGTGTCTATAAACATGGAAATACCTATACCGCTATCTCTATAAACATGGAAATATGTACACCGCTATCTGTATAAACATGGAAATATCTACACCGCTATCTGTATAAACATGGAAATATCTACACCGCGATCTGTATAAACATGGAAATATCTACACCACGATCTGTATAAACATGGAAATATCTTCACCACGGTCTGTATAAACATGGAAATATCTACACCGCCATCTGTATAAACATGGAAATATCTACAATGCCATCTGTATACACATGGAAATACCTACACGGCAATCTGTGTATAGATGGAAACATCAAAACCGCCATCTGTACAAACATGGAAATATCTACACTGCTATCTCTATAAACATGGAAATATCTACACTGCGGTCTGTATAAACATGGAAATATCTACACCGGTTTCTGTTTAAACATGGAAATATTTACAGCGACATCTCTATAAACATTGAAATATCTACACTGCCATCTGTAAAAACATGGAAATAACTACACAGTCATCTGAATAAACATGGAAATATCTACACCACCATATGTATAAACATGGAAGTACCTACAATACCATCTGTATACACATGGAAATATCTACACAGACATCTGTATAAATATGGAAATATCTACACGGCCATCTGTATAAACATGGAAATATCTAAACTGCCATCTGCATATACATGGTAATATCTACACCGCTATCTGTATAAACATGGTAATATCTACACCACCATCTATATAAACACGGAAATATCTACACCGCCATCTATATAAACATGGAAATATCTACAATGCCATCTGTAGAAAGATGGAAATAACTACACGGCAATCTGTGTAAACATGGAAATATCTACACCGATATCTGTAAAAACATGGAAATATCTACACCGCTATCTATATATACATGGAAATATCTACACCGCTATCTGTATAAACATGGAAATATCTACACCACGATCTGTATAAACATGGAAATATCTTCACCACGATCTGTATAAACATGGAAATATCTACACCGCTATCTGTATAATCATGGTAATATCTACAACACCATCTATATAATCATGGAAATATCTACACCACCATCTGTATAAACATGGAAATATCTACAATGCCATCTGTAGAAAGATGGAAATATCTACACCGCAATCTCTGTAAACATGGAAATATCTACAACGATATCTGTAAAAACATGGAAATAACTACACCGCGATCTGTATAAACATGGAAATATCTACACCGCTATCTGTATAAACATGGAAATATCTACACAGCTATCACTATAAACATGGAAAATCTACACCGCCATCTGTATAAACATGGAAATACCTACAAAGTCATCTGTATAAACATGGAAATATCTACACAGCCATCTGTATAAACATGGAAATATCTACACAGCCATCTGTATATACATGGAAATATCTACACCGCTATCTGTATAAACATGGAAATAACTACACCGCTATCATTATAAACAAGGAAATATCTACACTGTGATCTGTATAAACATGGAAATACCTTCACCGCTATCTCTATAAACATGGAAATATCTACAACCCAATCTGTATAAGCATGGAAATATCCACACCGCTATCTCTATAAACATGGAAAAATCAACACCGCTATCTCTATGAACATGGAAATATCTACACTGCCATCTCTATAAACACGGAAATATCTACACCGCGATCAGAATAAACATGGAAATATCTACACCGCTATCTGTATGAACATGGAAATATCTCCACTGCTATCTCTATAAACATCGAAATATCTACAGCGCCATCTGTGTAAACATGGAAATACTTACAAAGTTATTTGTATAAACATGGAAATACCTACACCGCCATCTGTATAAACATGGAAATATCTACACAGCCATGTGTATATACATGGAAGTAACTACACCGCTATCTATATAAACATGGAAATAAGTACACCGCTATCTGTATAAACATGGAAATATCTACACCGCCATCTGTATAAACATGGAAATATCTACACAGCCATGTGTATATACATGGAAATATCTGCAAAGCTATTTATATAAACATGGAAATAACTACACCGCTATCTGTATAAACATGGAAATATCTACACCATCATCTACACATCCATGGAAATATCTGCGTCGCCATCTGTACAAACATGGAAATATCTACACGGTCATCTGTGTATAGATGGAAATATCAACACCGCCATTTGTACAAACATGGAAATATCTGCACCGCTGTCTGTATAACCATGGAAATATCTACACCGCGGTCTGTATAAATATGGAAATATCTACACCGCTATCTGTATAAACATGGAAATATCTACACCGCTATCTGTATAAACATGGAAATATCTACACCGCGATCTCTATAAACACGGAAATATCTTCACCACAATCTGTATAAACATGGTAATATCTACACCACCATCTATATAAACATGGAAATATCTACACCGCCATCTGTATAAACATGGAAATATCTACAATGCCATCTGTAGAAAGATGGAAATATCTACACCGCAATCTGTGTAAACATGGAACTACCTACACCGCCATCTGTAGTCACATGGAAATATCTACACCGCTATCTGTATAAACATGGAAATATCTACACCGCGATCTGTATAAACATGGAAATATCTACACAGCGATCTGTATAAACATGGAAATATATACACCGCTATCCGTATAAACATGGAAATATCTACACAGCTATCTCTATAAACATGGAAATATCTACACCGCCATCTGTATAAACATGGAAATATCTATACAGTCATCTGTGTCAACATGGAAATATCTACACCACCATCTGTATAAACATGGAAATATCTTCAATGACATCTGAATACGCATGGAAACACCTACACGGCAATCTGTGTATAGATGGAAACAGCAACACCGCCATCTGTACTAACATGGGAATATCTACACTGCTATCTCTATAAACATGGAAATATCTACACTGCGGTCTGTATAAACATGGAAATATCTACACCGGTATCTGTATAAACATGGAAATATCTACACCATTATCTGTATAAACATGGAAATATATACACCGCTACCTGTATAAACATGGCAATATCTGCACCGCTATCTCAATAAACATGGAAATATCTACAAAGACATCTGTATAAACATGGAAATAACTACACAGTCATGTGTAGGAACATTTAAATATCTACACTGCCTTCTGCATAAACATAGAAATATCTACAGAGCCCTCTGTATAAATATGGAAATATCTGCATAGGCATCTGTGTAAACCTGAAAATATCTGCACCGCTATCTGTATAAACATGGAAATACCTACACCGCTGTGTCTTTAATCATGGAAATATGTACACCGCTATGTTTATAAACATGGAAATATCTCCACTGCTCTCTGTATAAATATGGAACTATCTCCACCGTTATCTGTATAAACATGGAAATATCTAGAGCGCCATCTCTATAAACATTGAAATATCTACACTGCCAATAGTAAAAACATGGAAATATCTACACAGTCATCTGAATAAACATGGAAATATCTTCACCACCATCTGTATAAACATGGAAATACCTACAATACCATCTGTATACACATGGAAATATCTACACAGACATCTGTATAAATATGGAAATATCTACACCGCCATCTGTATAAACATGGAAATATCTACATTGCCATCTGTAGAAAGATGGAAATATCTACACCGCTATCTCTATAAATATGGAAATATCTACACCGCCATCTCCATAAAGATGGAAGTATCTACTCTGCCATGTGTATGAACACGGAAATATCTACACCACTCTCTGTGTAAACATGGAAATATCTACACCGCTATCTGTTTAAACATGGAAATATCTACAGCGCCATCTGCATGTCCATGGAAATATCTACGCCGCCATCTGTATAAACATGGAAATATCTACACGGCCATCTGTGTATAGATGGAAATATCAACACCGCCATCTGTAGAAACAGGGAATTATCTACACCGCTATCTCTATAAACATGGAAATATCTGCACTGCCATCTGTAAAAACATGGAAATACGTATACAGTCATCTGTATAAACATGGAAATATCTACAATGCCATCTGTATACACATGGAAATATCTACACTGCTATCTCTATAAACATGGAAATATCTGCACTGCCATCTGTAAAAACATGGAAATACGTATACAGTCATCTGTATAAACATGGAAATATCTACAATGCCATCTGTATACACATGGAAATATTTACTCAGCCATCTGTATAAACATGTAAATATCTACAATGCTATCTCTATAAACATGGAAATATCTACACCGCCATCTCTATAAACATGAAAATATCTACACTGTCATCTCCATAAACATGGAACTAACTACTCTGCCATCTGTATGAACATGGAAACATCTACACCGCCATCTGTGTGAATAAGGAAATATCTACAATGCCATCTGTACAAAAATATAAATATCTGCACCGCGAGCTGTATAAACATGGAAATATCTACATCACTATCTGTATAAACGTGGAAATACCAACACCGCTGTCAGTACAAACATGGAAATATCTACAACGCCATCTATATAAACATGGAAATATCTACACCGCTATGTCTATAAACATGGAAATACCTATACCGCTATCTCTATAAACATGGAAATATGTACACCGCTATCTGTATAAACATGGAAATATCTACACCGCTATCTGTATAAACATGGAAATATCTACACCGCGATCTGCATAAACATGGAAATATCTACACCACGATCTGTATAAACATGGAAATATCTACACCGCCATCTGTATAAACATGGAAATATCTACAATGCCATCTGTATACACATGGAAATACCTACACGGCAATCTGTGTATAGATGGAAACAACAAAACCGCCATCTGTACAAACATGGAAATATCTACACTGCTATCTCTATAAACATGGAAATATCTACACTGCGGTCTGTATAAACATGGAAATATCTACACCGGTATCTGTTTAAACCTGGAATTATTTACAGCGACATCTCTATAAACATTGAAATATCTACACTGCCATCTGTAAAAACATGGAAATAACTACACAGTCATCTGAATAAACATGGAAATATCTACACCACCATATGTATAAACATGGAAGTACCTACAATACCATCTGTATACACATGGAAATATCTACACAGACATCTGTATAAATATGGAAATATCTACACGGCCATCTGTATAAACATGGAAATATCTACACTGCCATCTGCATATACATGGAAATATCTACACCGCTATCTGTATAAACATGGTAATATCTACACCACCATCTATATAAACACGGAAATATCTACACCGCCATCTATATAAACATGGAAATATCTACAATGCCATCTGTAGAAAGATGGAAATATCTACACGGCAATCTGTGTAAACATGGAAATATCTACACAAATATCTGTAAAAACATGGAAATATCTACAACGCTATCTATATAAACATGGAAATATCTACACCGCTATCTGTATAAACATGGAAATTTCTACACCGTTATCTGTGTAAATATGGAAATATCTACACCGCTATCTGTATAAACATGGAAATATCTATACAGCTATCTCTATAAACATGGAAATAACTACACCGCCATCTGTATAAACATGGAAATAACTACAAAGTCATCTGTATAAACATGGAAATATCTACACAGCCATCTGTATAAACATGGAAATATCTACACAGCCATCTGCATATACATGGAAATATCTACACCGCTATCTGTATAAACATGGAAATAACTACACCGTTATTTTTATAAACAAGCAAATATCTACACCGCGATCTGTATAAACATGGAAATATCTACACCGCCATCTCTATAAACATGGAAATATCTACACCCCTATCTGTGTAAACATGGAAATATCCACACCGCTATCTATATAAACATGGAAAAATCAACACCGCTATCTCTATGAACATGGAAATATCTGCACCGCCATCTCTATAAACATGGAAATATCTACACCACGATCAGTATAAACATGGAAATATCTACACCGCTATCTGTATAAACATGGAAATATCTCCACTGCTATCTCTATAAACATCGAAATATCTACACCGCCATCTGTATAAACATGGAAATACTTATAAAGTTATCTGTATAAACATGCAAATATCTACACCGCCATCTGTATAAACATGGAAATATCTACACAGCCATGTGTATATACGTGGAATTATCTACACTGCTATCTATATAAACATGGAAATAACTACACCGCTATCTGTATAAACATGGAAATATCTACACTGCCATCTACATATCCATGGAAATATCTGCGCCACCATCTGTATAAACATGGAAATATCTACACGGTCATCTGTGTATAGATGGAAATATCAACACCGCCATCTGTACAAACATGGAAATATCTGCACCGCTATCTGTATAACCATGGAAATAACTACACCGCGGTCTGTACAAACATGGAAATATCTACACCACTATCTGTATAAACGTGGAAATATCTACACGGCTATCTCTATAAACATGGAAATATCTACACAGTGATCTGTATAAACATGGAAATATTTATAACACTATCTGTATAAAGATGGAAATTTCTGCACCGTTATCTGTATAAATATGGAAATATATACACCGCTATCTCTATAAACATGGAAATATCTGCACCGCCATCTGTATAAGCATGGAAATATCTACAATGCCATCTGTATACACATGGAAATATCTACAATGCCATTTGTAGGAAGATGGAAATATCTACACCGCAATCTGTGTAAACATGGAAATTTCTACACCAATATGTGTAAAAACATGGAAATATCTACAACACTATCGTTATAAACATGGGAATATCTACACCGCAATCTGTATAAACATGGAAATATCTACACCGTTATCTGTATAAATACGGAAATATCTCCACCGCCATCTGTATAAACATGGAAATACCTATTGAGTCATCTGTGTAAACATGGAAATATCTACACCGCTATCTGTATAAACATGGAAATATCTACACAGCTATCTCTATAAACACGGAAATATCTACACCGCCATCTGTATAAACATGGAAATACCTACAAAGTCATCTGTATAAACATGGAAATATCTACAAAGCCATCTGTATAAACCTGGAAATATCTACACAGCCATCTGTATATACATGGAAATATCTGCACCGCTATCTGTATAAACATGGAAATAACTACACCGCTATTTGTATAAACAAGGAAATATCTACACCGTGATCTGTATAAACATGGAAATATTTACACCGTTATCTGTATAAACAAGGAAATTTCTACACCGTTATCTGTATAAATATGGAAATATCTACACCGCTATCTCTATAAACCTGGAAATATCTACACCGCCATCTGTATAAACATGGAAATACCTACAAAGCCATGTGTATAAACATGGAAATATCTACAAAGCCATCTGTATAAACCTGGAAATATCTACACAGCCATCTGTATATACATGGAAATATCTACACCGCTATCTCTATAAACATGGAAATATCTACACCGTTATCTGTATAAACATGGAAATATCTACATCGCTATCTGTATAAACATGGAAATATCTCCAACGCTATCTGTATAAACATGGATATAGCCACACAGCTATCTGTATAAACATGGAAATTTCTACACCGTTATCAGTATAAATATGGAAATATCTACACCGCTATCTCTATAAACCTGGAAATATCTACACCGCCATCTGTATAAACATGGAAATACCTATACAGTCATCTGTGTAAACATGGAAATATCTACACCACCATCTGTATAAACATGGAAATATCTACAATGCCATCTGTATACACATAGAAATAACCACACGGAAATCTGTGTATAGATGGAAACATCAACAACGCCATCTGTACAAACTTGGAAATATCTACACTTCTATCTCTATAAACATGGAAATATCTACACTGCGCTCTGTATAAACATGGAAATATCTACACCGGTATCTGTATAAACATGGAAATATCTACACCACGATCTGTATAAACATGGAAATATATACACCGCTCTCTGTATAAACATGGAAATATCTGCACCGCTATCTCTATAGACATGGAAATATCTACAAAGACATCTGTATAAACATGGAAAAATCTACACAGTCAGGTGTAGGAACATGGAAATATCTACACTGCCATCTGTATAAACATAGAAATATCTACACAGCCCACTGTATAAATATGGAGATATCTGCATAGGCATCTGTATAAACATGGAAATATCTGCACCGCTATCTGTGTAAACATGGAAATATCTGCACTGCCATCTGTAAAAACATGGAAATAACTATACAGTCATTTGTATAAACATGGAAATATCTACAATGCCATCTGTATACACACGGAAATATCTAAACAGCCATCTGTATAAACATTTAAATATCTACACTGCGATCTGCATGTCCATTGAAATATCTACGCCGCCATCTGTATAAACATGGAAATATCTACAGGGCCATCTGTGTATAGATGGAAATATCAACACCGCCATCTGTAAAAACATGGAAATATCTACACCGCTATCTCTATAAACATGGAAATATCTACACCGCCATCTGTATAAACATGGATATATCTACACTGCCATCTGCATAAACATGGTAATAGCCACACTGCTATCTGTATAAACATGAAAATATCTACACCACCATCAGAATAAACATACAAATATCTAAACCGCTATCTGTATAAATATGGAAATATCCACACCGATATCTCTGTCAACAGGGAAATATCTACACCGCTACCTGTATAAACATGGACATAAGTACACCGCTATCTCTATAAACATGGAAATATCTCCACCGCTACCTGCATAAACATGGAAATATTTCCTCCACTCTCGGTATAAACATGGAAATATCTATACCGCTATCTGTATAAACATGGAAATATCTACACCGCTATCTGTATAAACATGGAAATATCTACACCGCAATCTCTATAAACATGGAAATACCTACAACACTTTCTGTGTAAACATGGAAATATCTACACCGCTGTCTGTGTAAACATGGAAATATGTACAACGCAATCTGTGTGAAGATGGAAATACCTACACCGCAATCTGTGCAATTATGGAAATAGCTTCACCTCTATCTCTGTCAACATGGTAATATCTACACCACTCTCTGTATAAGCATGGAAATATCGACACTGCTATCTGTATAAACATGGAAATATCTACACCACAATCTCTATAAACATGGATATATCTGCACCGCTATCTGTATAAAAATTGAAATATCTACACCACTATCTGTATAAACATGGAAATATCTCCTCCGTTATCTGTATAAATATGGAAATATCTACACCGCTATCTCCATAAACATGGAAATGTCTACACCGCTCTCTGTATAAACATGGAAATATCTACACCGCCATCTGAATAAACATACAAATATGTACACCGCTATCTCTATAAACATGGAAATATCTACACCGACATCTGTATAAACATGGAAATACCTACAAAGTCATCTGTATAAACATGGAAATATCTACACAGCCATCTGTATATACATGGAAATATCTACAACGCTATCTGTATATTCATGGAAATATATAAAACACTATCTGTGTAAACATGGAAATATCTACACCGCTATCTGTATAAATATGGAAATATATACACCGCTATCTCCATAAACATGGAAATATCTACACCACGATCTGTATAAACATGGAAATATCTCCACCGCTATCTGTAAACATGGAAACATCTACACCGTGATCTCTATAAACATGGAAATATCTACACCACAATCTGTATAAACATGGAAATATCTACACCGCCATCTCTATAAACGTGAAAATATCTACACAGCCATCTCCATAAACATGGAACAATCTTCACTGCCATCTGTGGAAACATGGAAATTTGTACACTGCTATCTGTATAAACATGGAAATACCAACACTACTATCTGTAAACATGGAAATACCTACAGCTCTATCTGTATAAACATGGAAATAGCTACACCACTATCTCTATAAACATGGAAATATCTACACCGCCATCTCTATAAACATGGAAATACCTACACCGCCATCTCTATAAACATGGAATTATCTACAACGCTATCTCTACAAACCTTGAAATATCTACACCGCCATCTCTATGAACATTTAAATATCTACACCGCCATCAGAATAAGCATGGAAATAACTTCACCTCCTTCTGTATAAACATGGAATTATCAACACTGCCATTTCTATAAACATTGATATATCTACACTACCATCTGCAGAAAGATGGAAATATCTACACCGACAACTGCATAAACTTGGAAATATCTACAACTCTCTCTGTATAAACATGGAAATATCTACACAGCTATCTGTATAAATATGGAAATATCTACACCGCTATCTCTATGAACATGGAAATATCTACACCTCTATCTTTATAAACATGGAAATATCTAAACCGCCATCTGTATAAACATGGAAATAACTACACAGTCATCTGTATAAACATGGAAATATCTACACCACTATATTTCTAAACATGGAAATATTTACACTGCCATCTGTATAAACATGGAAATATCTACAAAGCCATCTCTATAAACATGGAAATATCTACACCGCTATCTATATAAACATGGAAATATCGACATCGCGATCTGTATAAACATGGAAATATCTACACCGCTATCTGTATAAACATGGAAATATCTACAACGCTATCAGTATAAACATGGATATATCTACACCGCCATTTGTATAAACATGGAAATATCTACACCGTCAACTTAATAAACATGGAAATCTCTACACCGTTATCTGTATAAATATGGAATTATCTACACCGCTATCTCTATAAACATGGAAATATGTACACCGCTATCGGTATAAACATTGAAATAACTCCAATGGTATCTGTATAAACATGGAAACATCTAAGCCATTATCTGTATAAACATGGAAATATGTACACCGTTATCTGTATAAACATGGAAATATCTACAACGCTATCGGTGTAAACATGGAAATATCTACACCACCATCTGTGTAAACATGGAAATATCTACACCGCTATCTGTATAAACATGTAAATATCTCCACCGCTACCTGTATAAACATGGAAATATATACACCGCTATGTGTATAAATATGTTAATATATACACTGCTATCTCTATAAACATGGAAATGTCTACACCGCTATCTGTGTAAACATAGAAATATCTACATGGCTATCTCTACAAACATGGAAATATCTACACCACCATCAGTATAAACATGGAAATACCTACAGAGCCATCTGTATAAACATGGAAATAGCTACAACACTTTCTGTATAAACATGGAAATATCTACACCACCGTCTGTAAAAACATGGAAATATCTTCACAGTCATCTGTATAAACATGGAAATATCTACACCTCCATCCGTATACACATGGAAATATCTACACTGCCATCAGTATAAACATGGAAATACCTATACCGCTATCGGTATAAACATGGAAATATCTACACCGCTATCTGAATAAACATGGGAATATATACACCACGATTTGTATAAACTTGGAAATATCTACACCGCCATCTGTATAAACATGGAAATATCTCCACCGCTATCTGTATAAACATGGAAATATCTCCACCGCTATCTGCATACTCATGGAAATATGTACACCGCTCTCTGTATAAACATGGAAATATCTACCCCACTATTTGTATAAACATGGAAATATCTACACCGCTATCTGTATAAACCTGGAAATATCTGCATCGCAATCTGTATAAACATGGAAATATCTCCACCGCTATCTGTGTAAACATGGAAGTATCTGCCCCGCAATCTTTATAAGCATGGAAATATCTATACCGCAATCTGAATAAACATGGAAATATCTACAAATTATCTGTGTTAACATGGAAATATCTACACCGCTATCTGTGGAAGCATGGAAATATGTACACCGCTATCTGTGTAAAGATGGAAATATCTGCACCGCTATCTGTGCAAATATGGAAATATCAACACAGCTATCTCTATAAACATGGTAATATCTACACAGTTATCTGTATAAATATGGAAATATCTACACCACGATCTCTATAAACATGGAAATACCAACACCGCTATCTACGTAAACATGGAAATATCTACACTGCCATCTGTAAAAACATGGACATATCTACACCGCTATCTGTATAAACATGCAAATTACACCGCTACCAGTATAAAAATGGAAGTATCTACACCGCCATCTGAATAAACATGGAAATATTTTACACCGCTATCTGTATAAACATTGAAATATATACACCATTATGTGCACAAACATGGAAATATCAACCCTGCCGTCTGTATAAACATGGAAATATCTACACCGCCATCTGTAAAAACATGGAAATATCTACACTATCATCTGTATAAACATGGAAATACCTACACCTCCATCTGTATAATCATGGAAATATCTACAATGCCATCTGTATACACAAGGAAATATGTACACTGCCGTCTGTATGAACACGGAAATATCTACACCGCTATCTCTATAAATATGGAAATACCTACACCACCATCTGTATAAACATGGACATATCTACACCGCTATCTGTATAAAGATGGAAACATCTACACCGCTATCTTTATAAACATAGAAATATCTACACTGCTATCTGTATAAACATGGAAATATCTACAACACTATCTGTGTAAACATGGAAATATCTACACCGCTATCTGTGTAAACATGGAAATATGTACACCGCTATCTGTATAAAGATGGAAATATCTACATCGCAATCTGTACAAAAATGGAAATATCTACACCGCTATCTCTGTAAACATGGAAATATCTACACAGCTATCTCTATAAAAATGGAAATATCTACACAGTTATCTGTATAAATATGGAAATATCTACACCACGATCTCTGTAAACATGGAAATATCTACACTGCTGTCTGTATAAATATGGAAATATCTACACCGATATCTCTATAAACATGGAAATGTCTACACCTCTATCTGTATAGACATGGAAATAGCTATATGGCTATCTCTATAAACATGGAAATACCTACAACGCCATCTGTGTAAACATGGAAACACCTACACAGCGATCTGTATAAACATGAAAATATCTACACAACTATCTGCATAAACATGGAAATATCTACACTGCCATCTGTATAAACATGGAAATATCTACAGAACCATCTCTATAAACATCGACATATCTACACTGCTATCTGTATAAACGTGGAAATAGGCTCACCGCTATCTGTATAAACATTGAAGTATCTACACCGCCATCTGCAAAAACATGAAAATTTCTACTCAGTCATCTGTATAAACATGGAAATGTCTATACCTCCATCTGTATAAACATGGAAATATCTCCACCGCTATCTGCATAAACCTGGAAATATCTACAACGCTATCTGTGTAAACATGGAAGTATCTAAACAGCTATCTCTGTAAACATGGCAATATCTACAACGCTGTCTCTGTAAAGATGGAAATATCTACACCGCAATCTGTGCAAAGATGGAAATATCTACAATGCTATCTCTATAAACATGGAATTATATGCACCGCTATCTGTATAAACATGGAAATACCTACACCGCTATCTGTATAATCATGGAAATATCTACAAGGATATCTCTGTAAATATGGGAATATCTACGCAGCCATCTGTATAAAGATGGAAATATCTACACCGCGAGCTGTATAAACATGGAAATATCTACACCGATATCTGTATAAACATGTAAATAGCAACACCACTATCTGTATAAAAATGGAAATAACTTCACCGCTATCTGTATAAACATGGAAATATCGACACCAATATCTCTATAAACATGTAAATACCTACACCTCCACCTTTATAATCATGGAAATATCTACACTGCCATCTGTATACACAAGGAAATATGTACACTGCCGTCTGTATGAACACGGAAATATCTACACCGCTATCTCTATAAATATGGAAATACCTACACCGCCATCTGTATAAACATGGAAATATCTACACCGCTATCTGTATAAAGATGGAAACATCTACACCGCTATCTTTATAAATATAGAAATATCTACACTACAATCTGTATAAACATGGAAATATCTACAACAATATCTGTGTAAACAAGGAAATATCTACACCGCTATCTGTGTAAACATGGAAATATGTACACCGCTATCTGTGTAAAGATGGAAATATCTACATCGCAATCTTTGCAAAAATGGAAATATCTACACCGCTATCTCTGTAAACATGGAAATATCTACAGAGCTATCTCTATAATCACGGAAATACCTACACAGTTATCTGTATAAATATGGAAATATCTACACCACGATCTCTATAAACATGGAAATATCTACACTGCTGTCTGTATAAATATGGAAATATCTACACCGCTATCTCTATAAACATGGAAAAGTCTACACCTCTATCTGTATAAACATAGAAATATCTACATGGCTATCTCTATAAACATGGAAATACCTACAACGCCATCTGTGTAAACATGGAAATAACTACACAGCGATCTGTATAAACATGAAAATATCTTCACCACTATCTGCATAAACATGGAAATATCTACACTGCCATCTGTATAAACATGGAAATATCTACAGAAACATCTCTATAAACATCGAAATATCTACACTTCTATCTGTATAAACATGGAAATAGCCACACGGCTATCTATATAAACTTTGAAATATCTACACCGCCATCTGTAAAATCATGAAAATTTCTACTCAGTCATCTGTATAAACATGGAAATGTCTATACCTCCATCTGTATAAACATGGAAATATCTCCACCGCTATCTGTATAAACCAGGAAATATCTACAACGCTATCTGTGTAAACATGGAAATGTCTAAACAGCTATCTGTGTAAACATGGCAATATCTACACCGCTGTCTTTGTAAAGATGGAAATATCTACAAAGCAATCTGTGCAAAGATGGAAATACCAACAATGCAATCTCTATAAACATGGAATTATATGCACCGCTATCTGTATAAACATGGAAATACCTACACCGCTATCTGTATAATCATGGAAATATCTACAAGGCTATCTCTATAAATATGGGAATATCTACGCAGCCATCTGTATGAAGATGGAAATATCTACACCGCGAGCTGTATAAACATGGAAAAATCTACACTGCTATCTGTATAAACATGGAAATATGTAAACTGCTATCCCTGTAAACATGGAAATGTCTAGACCGCTATCTGTAGAAACATGGAAATATCTAAACCTCTATCTCTATAACCTTGGAAACATCTACATCACAATCTGTGTAAACACGGAAATACCTACAGAGCTATCTGTGTAAACATGGAAATATCTACACCGCTATCTGTGTAAAGATGCAAATATCTACACCGCAATCTGTGCAAAGATGGAAATATCTACATCGCTATCAGAGTAAACATGGAAATATATACACCACTATCAGTATATACCTGGAAATATCTACACCGCTATCTGTATAAACATGGAAATATCTTCACTGCCATCTGTATAAACATGGAAATATCTACACCGCCATCTGTATAAAGATGGAAACATCTACACCGCAATCTGTATAAATATGGAAATACCTACACCGCTATCTCTATAGACATGGAAATTGCTACACCGCTATCTGTATAAACATGGAAATATCTACACCGCTATCTCTATAAACTTGGAAATATCTACACTGCCATCTGTATAAACATGGAAATAGCTACACAGTCATCTGTATAAGCATAGAAATATCTACACCACCATCTCCATAAACATGGAAATATCTACACTGCCATATGCGTACACATGGAAATATCTACACAGCCATCTGTATAAACATGGAAGTACCTACGTCGCTATCTCTATTAACATGAAAATACCTACACCGCCATCTCTGTAAACATGAAAATACCTACACCGCAATCTCTATAAACATGGAAATATCTACACCGCCATCTCCATAAACATGAAACTATCTACACCGCCATCTGTATAAACTTGGAAATATCTACGCCGCTCTCTCTATAAACATAGAAAAATCTACACCACTATCTCTATAAAAATGGAAATGTCTAGACCGCTATCTCTACAAACATGGAAATACCTATACCGCTATCTGTATAAATATGGAAATAACTACACCGCTATCTGTAAAAACATTTAAATATCTACACCGCTATATGTATAAACTTGGAAATATCTACACCTCAACCTGTATAAACATGGAAATATCTCCATCGCTATCTGTATAAACATGGAAATATCTCCACCGCTATCTGTATAAACATGGAAACACTTACACCGCTACCTGTATAAACATGCATATATTACAACGCTATCTGTGTAAACATGGAAATATCTAAACCGCTGTCTGTGTAAACATGGAAATATCTTCACCACTCTATGTGTAAACATGGAAATATCTACAGCACAATCTGTGCAACGACTGAAATGTCAACACCGCTCTCTGTGTAAAAATGGAAATATCTACACCGCAATCTCTGCAAAGATGGAAATATCTACACCGATATCTCTGTAAACATGGTAACATCTACACAGCTATCAGTATAAACATGGAAATATCTACACCTCTATCTGTATAAACATGGAAATATCTACACCGCCTTCTGAATAAACATGGAAATATCTACACCGACATATGAATAAACATGGAAATATCTACACCGCCATCTGTTTAAATATGGAAATAACTACACCGCTATCTCTATAAACACGGAAATATCTACAACACAATCTGTATAAACATGGAAATATTTCCACCTATATCTGTATAAACATAGAATCATGTACACCGCTATCTGTATAAACATGGAAATATCTACACCGCTATCTGTATAAACATGGAAACATCTACACCGCTATCTGTATAAACATGGAAATATCTACACTGCTATCTGTACAAACATGCAAATATATACAACGCTATCTGTGTAAACATGGAAATATTTACACCACTGTCTGTGTAAACATGGAAATATCTACACCACTGTCTTTATAAACATGGAAATATCTAAATCACTGTGTCTTTAAACGTGGAAATATCTACACAGCCATCTCAATAAACATGGAAATATATTCACCGCTATCTGTATAAACCTGGAAATAGACACACCGCCATCTGTATACACACGGAAATATCTACACCACCATCTGTAAAAACATGGAAATATCTCCACAGTCATCTGTATAAACATCGAAATATCTACACCGCCGTCTCTATAAACATTGAAATATCTACACGGCCGTCTCTATAAACATGGAAATATCTACATCGCTATCTGTATAAATATGAAAATATCTACACCCTATGTCTCTAAACGTGGAAATAGCTACACCGCTCTCTGTATAAACATGGAAATATCTACACCGCTATCTCTATAAACATGGAAATATCTACACCGCCATCTGTATAAACATGGAAATATCCACACAGTCATCTGTATAAGCAAATAAATGTCTACTCCACTATCTCTATAAACTTGGAAATATCTACACTGCCATCTGTATACACACGGAAATATCTACACAGCTATCTGTATAAACATAAAAATATCTATATCGCTATCTGTATAAACATGGAAATATCTCCACCGCTATCTGTATAAACATGGAAATATCTACACCGCTATCGCTATAAACATGGAAATGTCTACACATCTCTGTATAAAATGGAAATACCTGCACCGCTATCTGTATAAACATGGAAATATCTACAGCGCTATCTGTAAAAACATATAAATTTCTACACCGCTATCTGTATAACATGGAAATATCTACACTGCCATCTGTATAAATATGGAAATAGTTTCACTGTCATCTGTAAAAACATGGAAATATCTTCTCCACCATCTCTATAAACATGGAAACAACTACACCGTCCTCTCCATAAACATGGAATTATCTACCCCGCCATCTCTATAAACAAGGACATATCTACACTGCTATCTGTGTAAACATGGAAATATCTACACTGCCATCTGTATAAAGATGGAAATATCTACACTGCGATCTGTATAAACACGGAAATATATACACCGCTCTCTGTATAAACATGGAAATACCAACACCGCTGTCTGAATAAACATGGAAATATCTACACCGCTATATGTATAAACATGGAAATATCTTCACTGCTATCTCTATAAACATGGAAATACTTACATCTCCATCTCTATAAATATGGAAATACCAACACCGCTATCTCTATAAACATAGAAATATCTACACCGCCATCTCTATTAACATGGAAATATGTACACCGCCATGGGATTAACATGGAAATATCTACAACGCTGTCTGTATAAACATGGAACTATCTACACCACCATCTGTATAAACTTGGAAATATCTACACTGCCATCTCTAGAAAAATGGAAATATCTACACCGTGATCTGTATAAACTTGGAAATTTCTACACCGCTACCTTTGTTAACATGGAAATATCTACTCCGCTATCTGTATAAACGTGGAAATATGTACACCACGATCTGTATAAACATGGAAATATCAACACCACTATCTGTATAAACAAGGAAATATCTGCACCGCTATCTGTATAAACATGGAAATATCTACACCGCTATCTGTATAAACATGGAAATATGTAAACCACTATCCCTGTAAACATGGAAATGTCTACACCGCTATCTGTAGATACATGGAAATATCTAAACCGCTATCTCTATAAACATGGAAACATCTACAACACTATCTGTGTAAACATGGAAAGACCTACAGAGCTATCTGTGTAAACATGGAAATATCTACACTGCTATCTGTGTAAAGATGGAAATATCTACACCGCAATCTGTGCAAAGATGGAAATATCTACACCGCTATCTGAATAAGCATGGAAGTATCTACACCGCTATCAGTATATACATGGAAATACCTACACCGCTATCTGTATAAACTTGGAAATATCTACACCGCCATCTCTATGAACATGGAAATATCTACACCGCCATCTGTATAAACATGGAAATAGCTACATCGCTATCTGTATAAACATGGAAATTTCTTCACCGCTATCTCTATAAACTTGGAAATATCTACACCGCCATGTGTAGAAACAGGGAAATAGCTACACAGTCATCTGTATAAGCATAGAAATATCTACACCACCATCTCTATAAACATGGAAATATCTACACTGCCATCTGCATACACATGGAAATATCTACACAGCCATCTGCATGTCCATGGAAATATCTACGCCGCCATCTGTATAGTCATGGAAATATCTACACGGCCATCTGTGTATAGATGGAAATATCAACACCGCCATCTGTACAAACATGGAAATATCTACACCGCTATCTGTATAAACATGGAAACATCTGAACTGCCATCTGTAAAAACATGGAAATACCTATACAGTCATCTGTATAAACATGGAAATATCTACAATGCCATCTGTATACACATGGAAATATCTACTCAGCCATCTGTATAAACATGTAAATATCTACACTGCTATCTCTATAAACATGGAAATATCTACAACTCCGTCTCTATAAACATGAAAATATCTACACTGCCATCTCCATAAACATGGAACTAACTACTCCACCATCTGTATAAACATGGGAACATCTACACCGCCATCTGTGTGAACAAGGATGTATCTACAATGCCATCTTTATAAAGATATAAATATCTACACCGCGAGCTGCATAAACATGGAAATATCTACATCGCTATCTGTATAAACGTGGCAATACCAACACCGCTATCGGTATAAACATGGAAATATCTACAACACCGTCTATATAGACATGGAAATATGTACATCGCTATGTCTACAAACATGGAAATACCTATACCGCTATCTCTATAAACATGGAAATATCTACACCGCTATCTGTATAAACATGGAAATATCTACATCGCTATCTTTATAAACATGGAAATATCTACACCGTGATCTGTACAAACATGGAAATATCTACACCGCGATCTGTATAAACATGGAAATATCTACACCACGATCTGTATATACATGGAAATAACTACACAGCTATCTGTATAAACATGGTAATATCTACACCACCATCTATATAAACATGGAAATATCTACACCGCCATCAATATAAACATGGAAATATCTACAATGCCATCTGTAGAAAGATGGAAATATCTACACCGCAATCTGTGTATACATGGAAATATCTACACACACATCTGTATAAACATGGAAATATCTACATTGCCATCTGTATAAACATGGAAATATCTACACTGACATCTGTAGAAAGATGGAAATGTCTACAAAGCGATCTGTATAAATATGGGAATTTCAACACCGCTACTTTTATAAACATGGAAATATCTACACCACTATCTGTATCAACATGGAAATTACTACACCATAATCTGTATAAACATGGAAATATCTACAATGCTATCTCTGTAAACATGGAAATATCTACACAGCTATCTGTGTAAACTTGGAAATATCTACACCGCAATCTGTGTAAATTTGGCAATAACTACACTGCAATCTCTGCAAAGATGGAAATATCTACACCGCTATCTCTGTAAACATGGAAATATCTACACATCTATCTGTATAAACATGGAAATATCTACACTGCCATCTGCATAAACCTGGAAATATCTACAGCGCCTTCTGTATAAACATGGAAATGTCTACACTGCCATCTGTACAAACATGGAAATATCTACACAGCCATCTGTATAAACATGGAAATATCTACACCGCTATCTCTGTAAACATGGAAATATCTACACCGTTATCTGTATAAACATGGAAATATCTACATCGCTATCTGTGTAAACAGGGAAATACCTACACCGCTATCTGTATAAACATGGAAATATCTACACCGCTTTCTGTATAAAGATGGAAATACCTACACCGCTATCTGTGTAAATTTAGCAATACTTACACCGCAATCTATGCAAAGATGGAAATACCTACAACGCTATCTCGGTGAACATGGAAATATCTACACCGATATCTGTATAAACATGGAAATATCTACACTGCCATCTGTATAAACATGGAAATAGCTACACCGCTTTCTCTATAAACATGAAAATATCTACACTGCTATCTCTATATACATGGAAATATCTTCACCGCCATCGTCAGATACATGGGTGTATCTACACCGCCATCTGTATAAACATGGAAATATCTACACCACTATCTGTATATACATGGAAATATCTTCACTGCCATCTGTATAAAGATGGAAATATCTACACCGCCATCTGTAAAAAGATGGAAATATCTACACCGCAATCTGTATAAACATGGAAATATCTTCACTGTCATGTGTATAAAGATGGAAATATCTACACCTCGAGTTGTATAAACATGAAAATAACTACACCGCTCCTGTATAAACATGAAAATAGCAACACCGCTATCTGTATAAACATGGAAATATCTACACCGCTATCTCTATAAACATGAAAATACTTACACCAACATCTCTATAAACATGGAAATATTTACACCGCTATCTCTATAAACTTAGAAATAAATAGACCGCCATCTCTATAAACATGGAAATATCTACAGCGCTATCTGCATAAACATGGAAATATCTACACAGACATCTGTATAAACATGGAAATATCTACACCACCATCTCTATAAACATGAAAATATCTACAACGCCATCTTCAGAAACATGGATGTATCTACACCGCCATCTGTATAAACATGGAAATATTTACACCACTATCTGTATAAACATGGAAATATCTTCACTGCCATCTGTATAAACATGGAAATATCTACACCGCCATCTGTATAAAGATGGAAACATCTACACCGCAATCTGTATAAATATAGAAATACCTACACCGCTATCTCTATAGACATGGAAATATCTACACCGCTATCTCTATAAACATGGAAATATCTACACCGCCATCCGTATAAAGATGGAAATATCTACACCACGAGCTGTATAAACATGGAAATATCTGCATCGCTATCTGTATAAACATGGAAATAACATCACCGTTATCTGAATAAACATGGAAATATCTACACCGCTTTCTCTATAAACATGAAAATACTTACACCACCATCTCTATAAACATGGAGATATTTACAACGCTATCTCTATAAACATAGAAATAACTACACCGCCATCTCTATAAACATGAAAATATCTACACCGCCATCTGAATAAACATGGAAATATCAACACAGACATCTGTATAAATATGGAAATATCTACACCGTCATCTGTATAAACATGGAAATATCTACACTGACATCTGTATAAAGATGGAAATACCTACACCGCTATCTGTGTAAATTTAGCAATACTTACACCGCAATCTATGAAAAGATGGAAATACCTACACCGCTATCTCTACAGACATGTAAATATCTACACCGCTATCTGTATAAACATGGAAATATCTACACTGCCATCTGTATAAAGATGGAAATAACTACACCGCTATCTGTATAAACAGGGAAATATCTCCACCACTATCTGTATAAACATGGAAATATCTACACTGCTTTCTGTATAAACATGGAAATATCTACACCGTTATCTGTATAAACATGGAAATATATACAATGCTATCTGCGTAAACATGGATATATCTACACCGCTATCTCTATAAACATGGAAATACCAACACCGTTATCTGTATAAACATGGAAATATCTACACCGCTAAATCTATAAACATGAAAATACTTACACCACAATCTCTATAAGCATGGAAATATTTACACTGCTATCTCTATAAACATAGAAATAACTACACCGCCATCCCTATAAACAAGGAAATATCTACACCGCCATCTGCATATACATGGAAATATCTACCCACACATCTGTATAAACATGGAAATATCTACACTACCATCTGTATAAACTTGGAAATATCTACACTGACGTCTGTAGAAAGATGGAAATGTCTACAAAGCGATCTGTATAAACATGGGAATTTCTACACCGCTACCTGTATAAACATGGAAATATCTACACCACTATCTGTATCAACATGGAAATAACTACACCGCAATCTGTATAAACATTTAAATATCTACAATGCTATCTCTGTAAACATGGAAATATCTACACAGCTTTCTGTGTAAACTTGGAAATATCTACACCGTTATGTGTATAAACATGGAAATATCTACACCGCTTTCTGTATAAACATGGAAATATCTACACGGCTATCTGTATAAACATGGAAATATATACAATGCTATCTGCGTAAACATGGAAATACCTACACAGCTATCTGTGTAAACTTGGAAATATCTACACAGCTATCTGTGTAAAAATGGAAATATCTACACAGCAATCTGTGCAAAGATGGAAATATCTACACTGCTATCTCTGTAAACATGGAAATATCTACACCGCTACCTGTATAAACATGGAAATATCTATACCGCAGTCTCTATAAACATGGAAATATCTCCACCGCTATCTGTATAAACATGAAATTTTCTACACTGCTATCTCTATAATCATTTACATATCTAAACCGCAATCTGTATAAACATGGAAATATCTACCACGGTATGTGTGTAAACATGGAAATATCTACACTGCTATCTGTGTAAACTTGAAAATATCTACACAGCTATCTGCGTAAACATGGAAATATCTACATGGCAATCTGTGCAAAGATGGAAATAACTACACCGCTATCTCTGTAAACTTGGAAATATCTACACCGCTACCTGTATAAACATGGAAATATCAACAACGCTGTCTGTATAAACAAGGAAATACCTACACCGCCATCTGTAGAAACATGGAAATATCTACACCGCAACCTGTAGAAACATGGAAATTCCTACACCGCTATCTGTATAAATATGGAAATAACTTCACCGCTATCTCTATAAACATGGAAATACTTACACCGCTTTCTCTATAAACATGAAAATATCTACACTGCTATCACTATATACATGGAAATATCTACACCTCCATCTCTATAAACATGAAAATATCTACCCCGCCATCTTCAGAAACATGAATATATCTACACCGCCATCTGTATAAACATGGAAATATCTACACCACTATGTGTATAAAGATGGAAATATCTTCACTGCCATCTGTATAAACATGGAAATATCTACACCACCATCTGTATAAAGATGGAAATACCTACACCGCTATCTCTATAAACATGAAAATACTTACACCACCATCTCTATAAACATGGAAATATTTACACCGCTATCTTTATAAACTTAGAAATAACTATACCGCCATCTCTATGAACATGGAAATATCTACACCGCAATCTGCATAAACATGGAAATATCTTCACAGACATCTGTATAAACATGGAAATATCTACACCGCCATCTTCAGAAACATGGATGTATCTACACCGCCATCTGTATAAACATGGAAATATCTACACCACTATCTGTATAAACATGGAAATATCTTCACTGCCATCTGGATAAACATGGAAATATCTACACCGCCATCTGTTTAAAGTTGGAAATATCTACACCGCAATCTGTATAAATATGGAAATACCTACACCGCTATCTCTTTAGACATGGAAATTTCTACACCGGTATCTGTATAGACATGGAAATTTCTACACCGGTATCTGTATAAACATGGAAATGTCTACACTGCCATCTGTATAAAGATGGAAATATCTACACCGTGAGCTGTATAAACATGGAAATAGCTACAACGCTATCTGTACAAACATGGAAATACCAACACCGTTATCAGTATAAACATGGAAATATATACGACGCTATCTCTATAAACATGAAAATACTTACACCATCATCTCTATAAACATGGAGATATTTACACCGCTATCTCTATAAACATATAAATAACTACACCGCCATCTCTATAAACATGGAAATATCTACTCCGCCATCTTCATAAACATGGAAATATCTACAGAGACATCTGTATAAACATGGAAATATCTACACTGTCGTCTGTATAAACTTGGAAATATCAACACTGACATATGTAGAAAGATGGAAATGTCTACAAGGCAATCTGTATCAACATGGGAATTTCTACACCGCTACCTGTATAAACATGGAAATATCTACACCGCTATCTGTATCAACATGGAAATAACTACACCACAATCTGTGTAAACTTGGAAATATGTACAATGCTATCTCTGTCAACATGGAAATATCTACAAAGCTATCTGTGTAAACTTGGAAATATCTACACCGCTATCTGTGTAAATTTGGCAATACCTACACCACAATCTATGCAAAGATGGAAATACCTACACCGCTATCTCTGTAAACATGGAAATAACTACACCTCTACCTGTATAAACATGGAAATATCTACACCGCTGTCTGTATAAACAAGGAAATATCTACACCGCCATCTGTAGAAACATGGAAATATCTACACCGCAGTCTGTATAAACATGGAAATACCTACACCGCTATCTGCATAAATATGGAAACATCTACACCGCTATCTCTATAGACATGGAAATATCTACACTGCAATCTCTATATACATGGAAATATCTACACCGCCATCTCTATAAACATGAAAATATCTACACCGCCATCTTCAGAAACTTGGATGTATCTACACCGCCATCTGTATAAACTTGGAAATATCTTCACTTCTATCTGTATAAACATGGAAATATCTACACTGCCATCTGTATAAAGATGGAAATATCTACACCGCAATGTTTATAAATATGGAAATAGCTACACCGCTACCTCTATAGACATGTAAATATCTACTCCGCTATCTGTATAAACATGCAAATATCTACACTGCCATCTGTATAAAGATGGAAATATCTACGCCGCTATCTGTACAAACAGGGAAATATCTCCACTGCTATCTGTATAAACATGGAAATATCTACACCGCTTTCTGTATGAACACGGAAATATCTACACCGCTATCTGTGTAAACATGGAAATATATACAATGCTATCTGCGTAAACATGGAAATATCTACACCGCTATCTCTATAAACATGGACATACGAATACCGTTATCTGAATAAACATGGAAATATCTACACGGCTATCTCTATAAACATGAAAATACTTACAAAACCATCTCTTTAAGCATGGAAATATTTACACCGCTATCTCTATAAACATAGAAATAACTACAACGCCATCCCTATAAACATGGAAATATCTACACCGCCATCTGCATATACATGGAAATATCTACACACACATCTGTATAAACATGGAAATATCTACACTGCCATCTGTATAAACTTGGAAATATCTACACTGACATCTGTAGAAAGATGGATGTGTCTACAAACTGATCTGTATAAACAAGGGAATTTCTACACCGCTACCTGTATAAACTTGGAAATATCTACACCACTATCTGTATCAACATGGAAATAACTACACCGCAATCTGTATAAACATGGAAATATCTACAATGTTATCTCTGTAAACATGGAAATATGTACACAGCTATCTGTGTAAACTTGGAAATATCTACACCGGAATCTGTGTAAATTTGGCAATACCTACACCTTAATCTGTGCAAAGATGGAAATATCTACACCGATATCCCTGTAAACATGGAAATATCAACACAGCTATCTGTATAAACATGGAAATATCTACAGTGCCATCAGTATAAACATGGAAATATCTTCAGCCCCATCTGTATAAACATGGAAATATCTACACTGCCATCTGTACAAACGTGGAAATATCTACACAGCCATCTGTATAAACATGGAAATATCTACACCGCTATCTCTATAAACATGGAAATATCTACACCGTTATCTGTATAAACATGGAAATATCTACATCGCTATCTGTATAAACAGGGAAATATCTCCACCGCTATCTGTATAAACATGGAAATATCTACACCGCTATCTGTATAAACATGGAAATATATACAATGCTCTCTGCGTAAACATGGAAATATCTACACAGCTATCTGGTAAACTTGGAAATATCTACACTGCTATCTCTGTAAACATGGAAATATCTACACCGCTATCTGTATAAACATGGAAATATCTATACCGCAGTCTCTATAAACATGGAAATATCTCCACCACTATCTGTATAAACATGAAAATATCTACACCGCTATCTGTATAATCATGGACATATCTAAACCGCAATCTGTATAAACATGGAAATATCTACCATGGTATCGCTGTAAACATGGAAATATCTACACAGCTATCTGTGTAAACTTGGAAATATCTACACCGCTGTCTGAGTAAATTTGGCAATACCTACACCGCAATCTATGCAATGATGGAAATACCCACACCGCTGTCTCTGAAAACATGGAAATATCTACACCGATATCTGTATAAACATGGAAATATCTACACTGCCATCTGTATAAACATGGAAATAACTACACCGCTTTCTCTATAAACATGAAAATATCTACACTGCTATCTCTATATACATGGAAATATCTACACCTCCATCTCTATAAACATGAAAATATCTACACCGCCATCGTCAGACACATGGGTGTATCTAAACCGCCATCTGTATAAACATGGAAATATCTACACCAATATCTGTGTATACATGGAAATAACTTCACTGCCATCTGTATAAACATGGAAATATCTACACCGCCATCTGTAAAGATGGAAATATCTACACCGCAATCTGTATAAATATGGAAATATCTACACCGCTATCTCGACAGACATGGAAATATCTACACCGCTATCTGTATAAACATGGAAATATCTATACCGCAGTCCCTATAAACATGGAAATATCTCCACCACTATCTGTATAAACATGAAAATATCTACACCGCTATCTGTATAATCATGGACATATCTAAACCGCAATCTGTATAAACATGGAAATATCTACCACGGTATGTGTGTAAACATGGAAATATCTACACAGCTATCTGTGTAAACTTGGAAATATCTACACAGCTATCTGCGAAAACATGGAAATATCTACACAGCAATCGGTGCAAAGATGGCAATAACTACACCGCTATCTCTCTAAACTTGGAAATATCTACACCGCTACGTGTATAAACATGGAAATAGCTACACCGCTGTCTGTATAAACAAGGAAATATCTACACCGCCATCTGTAGAAACATGGAAATATCTACACCGCAATCTGTATAAACATGGAAATACCTACACCGCTATCTGTATAAATATGGAAATATCTACACTGCTATCTCTATATACATGGAAATATCTACAACTCCATCTCTATAAACATGAAAATATCTACACCGCCATCTTCAGAAACATGAATGTATCTACACCGCCATCTGTATAAACATGGAAATATCTACACCACTATCTGTATAAACATGGAAATATCTTCAATGCCATCTGTATAAATATGGAAATATCTACACCGCCATCTGTATAAAGATGGAAATATCTACACCGCAATCTGTATAAAGATGGAAATAACTACACCGCTATCTCTATAGACATGGAAATATCTACACCGCTATCTGTATAAACATGGACATATCTACACTGCCATCTGCATAAAGATGGAAACATCTACACCGCGAGCTTTATAAACATTGAAATAGCTACACCGCTATCTGTATAAACATGGAAATACCCACACCGTTATCTGTATAAACATGGAAATATCTACACCGCTATCTCTATAAACATCAAAATACTTACACCATCATCTCTATAAACATGGAGATATTTACAACGCTATCTCTATAAACATAGAAATAACTTCACCGCCATCTCTATAAACATGGAAATATCTACACCGCCATCTTCGTAAACATGGAAATATCTACAGACTTCTGCATAAACATGGAAATATCTACACTGCCGTCGGTATAAACTTGGAAATATCTACACTGACATCTGTAGAAAGATGGAAATGTCTACAAAGCGATCTGTATCAACATGGGAATTTCTACACCGCTACCTGTATAAGGATGGAAATATCTACACCGCTATCTGAATCAACATGGAAATAACTACACCACAATCTGTATAAACATGGAAATATGTACAATGGTATCTCTGTAAACATGGAAATATCTACACAGCTATCTGTGTAAACTTGGAAATATCTACACCGCTATCTGTGTAAATTTGGCAATACCTACACCGCAATCTATGCAAAGATGGAAATACCTACACCACTATCTGTGTATACATGGAAATAACTTCACTGCCATCTGTATAAACTTGGAAATATCTACACCGCCATCTGTATAAAGATGGAAGTATCTACACCTCAATCTGTATAAATATGGAAATATCTACACCGCTATCTCTACAGACATGTAAATATCTACACCGCTATCTGTATAAACATGGAAATATCTACACTGCCATGTGTATAAAGATGGTAATATCTACACCGCGAGCTCTATAAACATGGAAATATCTACACCGCCATCTGTATAAACATGGAAATAGCAACACCGCTATCTGTATAAACATGGAAATATCTACACCGCTATCTCTATAAACATGAAAATACTTACACCACCATCTCTATAAACATGGAAATATTTACACCGCTATCTCTATAAACTTAGAAATAAATAGAACGCCATCTCTATAAACATGGAAATATCTACACCGCTATCTGCATAAACATGTAAATATCTACACCGATATCTGTATAAACATGGAAATATCTACACTGCCATCTGTATCAACATGGAAATATCTACAGCGCCATCTGTTTAAACCTGGAAATATCTACACTGCCATCTGTACACACATGGAAATGTCTACAAAGCCATGTATATAAACATGGAAATATCTACACTGCTATCTCTATAAACGTGGAAATATCTACACCGCTACCTGCAGAAATATGGAAATATCTATATAGCTATCTGTATAAAGAGGGACATATCTCCACCGCTATCTGTATAAACATGGAAATATCTACACCGCTATGTCTATAAACATGGAAATATCTACACAGCGATCTGTATAAATATGGAAATATCTACACCGCGATCTGTATAAACATGGAAATATCTTCACCGCGATCTGTATATACATGGAAATATCTACACCGCTATCTGTATTAACATGGTAATATCTACACCACCATCTCTATAAACATGGAATTATCAACACCGCCATCAATATAAACATGGAAATATCTCCAATGCCATCTGTAGAAAGATGGAAATATCTACCCCGCAATCTGTGTAAACATGGAAATATCTACACCGCTATCTGTAAAAACATGGAAGTATCTACACCGCTATCTGTATAAACATGGAAATATCTACACAGCTATCTCAATAAACATGGAAATATCTACACCGCCATCTGTATAAACATGGAAATACCTACAAAGGCATCTGTATAAACATGGAAATGTCTACACAGCCATCTGTATAAACGTGGAAATATCTACACAGCCATCTGTATATACATGGAAATATCTACAACGATATCTGTATAAACATGGAAATAACTACACCGCTATTTGTATAAACAAGGAAATATCTACACCGTGATCTGTATAAACATGGAAATATCTACACCACCATCTCTATAAACATGGAAATATCCACACCCATATCTGTAGAAACATGGAAATATCCACACCGCTATCACTATAAACATGGAAAAATCAACACCGCTATCTCTATGATCATGGAAATATCTACACCGCCATCTCTATAAACATGGAAATATCTACACCACGATCAGTATGAACATGGAAATATCAACACCGCTATCTGTATAAACATGGAAATATCTCCACTTCTATCTCTATCTACATACATCGAAATTCCTACACCGCCATCTGTAAAAACATGGAAATACTTACAAAGTTATCTGTATAAACATGGAAATATCTACACCGCCATCTGTATAAACATGGAAATATCTACACAGCCATGTGTATATACATGGAAATAACTACACCGCTATCTATGTAAACATGGAAATAACTACACCGCTATCTGTATAAACATGGAAATATCTACACCGCCATCTACATATCCATGGAAATATCTGCGCCGCCATCTGTATAAACATGGAAATATCTACACGGTCATCTGTGTATAGATGGAAATATCAATACCGCCATCTGTACAAACATGGGAATATCTGCACCGCTATTTGTATAAACATGGAAATATCTACACCGCGGTCTGTATAAACATGGAAATATCTACACCGCTGTCTCTATAAACACGGAAATATATACACCGTGATCTGTATAAACATGGAAATATTTACACCGCTATCTGTATAAACTTGGAAATTTCTACACCGTTATCTGTATAAATATGGAAATATCTACACCGCTATCTCTATAAACATGGAAATATCTACACCGCCGTCTGTATAAACATGGAAATACCTATACAGTCATCTGTGTAAACATGGAAATATCTACACCACCGTCTGTATAAACATGGAAATATCTTCAATGCCATCTGTATACACATGGAAATACCTACACGGCAATCTGTGTATAGATGGAAACATTAACACCGCCATCTGTACAAACATGGAAATATCTACACTGCTATCTCTATAAACATGGAAATATCTATACTGCGGTCTGTATAAACATGGAAATATCTACACCGGTATCTGTATAAACATGGAAATATCTACACCATGATCTGTATAAACATGGAAATATATACACCGCTACCTGTATAAACATGGAAATAACTCCACCGCTATCTTTATAAATATGGAAATATCTACGAAGACATCTGTATAAACATGGAAATATCTACACCGCTATCTGTATAAACATGGAAATATGTACACCGCTATCTGTATAAACTTGGAAATATCTACACTGCTATCTCTATAAACATGGAAATATCTCCAGCGCCATCTGAATAAACATGGAAATATCTCCACCGCCATCTGTATAAACAGGGAAATATCTCCACCGCCATCTGTTTAAACATGGAAATATCTACACTGCTATCTGTATAAACATGGAAATATCTACACTGCTATCTTCGTAAACATGGAAATATTTACAAGGCTATGTGTATAAACATGGAAATATCTACAATGCTATCTGTGTAAACATGGAAATATCTTCACAGCTATCTATGTAAACATGGAAATATATACACCGATATCTGTATAAAGATGGAAATTTATACACTGCAATCTGTGCAAAGATGGAAATATCTACACCGATATCCGTGTAAACATGGAAATATCTACACCGCTATCTGTATAAACATGGAAATATCTACACCGCTATCTGTATAAACATGGAAATATCTACACCGTCATGAGTATAAACGTGGAAATATCTACACCATCATCTGTATAAACATGGAAATGTCTACACTACTATCTGTGTAAACATGGAAGTATCTACAACACCATGTCTATAAACATGAAAATGTCTACACTGCCATCTGTATACACATGGAATATCTACACAGCCATCAGTATGAACATGGAAACACCTACACCCCTATCTCTATACACATGGAAACCCCTATACCGCTATCTCTTTAAACATGAAAATATCTACACCTCCATCTCCATAAAGATGTAATTATCTACACCGCCATCTTTGTAAACATGGAAATATCTACACCGCTATGTGTATAAACATGGAAATAACTACACTGCCATTTGTATAAAGATGGAAATATCTACACTGTGATCTGTATAAACATGGAAATATCGACACCGCTACCTGTATAAACATGGAAATATCTACACCGGTATCTGCATAAACACGGAAATATCTACACCACGATCTGTATCAACATGGAAATATCTACACCGCTATCTCCATAAACATGGAAATATCTACACCGCTATCTGTATAAACATGGAAATATCTACACAACCATCTTTATAAACATGGATATATCTACACTGCCATGTGTATAAACATGGAAATATCTACACAGCCATCTCAATAAACATGGAAATATCTACACCGGTATCTGTATAAACATGGAAATATCTACACCGCTATCTGTATACACATGGAAATATCTACACCGCCATGTGTATAAACATGGAAATATCTACACCGTCATCTGTATAAACATATAAATATAACACCGCTATCTCTATAAACATGGAAATATCTTCACCGCTATCTGGATAAACATGGAAATATCTACACCGCTATCTCTGTAAACATGGAAATATCTACACCGCTATCTCTGTAAACATGGAAATATCTACACCGCCATCTCTATAAACATGGAAATATCTACATATTCATGTGTATAAACATGGAAATATCTACACCACCATCTCTATAAACATGGAAATGTCTACACTGCCATCTGTATACACATGGAAATATCTACTCAGCCATCAGTATTAACATGGAAACATATACAACGCTATCTCTATACACATGGAAATAGCTACACCGCTATCTCTATAAACATGGAAATATCTTCACTGCCATCTCTATAAACATGAAAGTATCTACACCGCCATCTCCGTAAACATGTTACTATCTACACCGCCATCAGTGTAAACATGGAAATATCTACACCGCTATCTGTATAAACATGGAAATATCTACACTGACATCTGTATAAAGATGGAAATATCTACAACGTGATCTGTATAAACATGGAAACATCTACACCGCTACCTGTATAAACTTGGAAATATGTTCTCCTGTATCTGTATAAACATGGAAATATCTACACCGCTATCTGTATAAACTTGGAAATACCTGCACAGTCTTCTGTATAAACATGGAAATATCTACACCACCATCTGTATAAACACGGAAATATCTACACTGCCATCTGTATACATGGAATTATCTACACAGCCATCTCTATAGACATGGAAATATCTACAACACTGTCTCTATAAACATGGAAATACCTACACCGCAATCTGTATAAACATGGAAATATCTACACCATTATCTGTCTAAACATGGAAATATCTACGCTGCCATCTGTATAAATATGTAAATATCTACACAGCCATCTCTATAAACATGGAAATATCTACACCGCTATCTGTATAAACATGGAAATGGCCACACAGCTATCTGTATAAAAATGGAAATATATACACGGCTATCTCTATAAACATGGAAATATTTCCACCGCTATCTGTACAAACATGGAAATATCTCCACCGCTATCCGTATAAACATGGAAATAGTGACACCGCTATGTGTATAAATATGGAAATATCTACACCGCTATATTTATAAACATGGAAATGTCTACAACGCTATCTGTATAAACATGGAAATATCTACATGGCTGTCTCTATAAACTTGGAAATATCTTCACCGCCATCTGCATAAACATGGAAATAACTACACAGTCATCTGTATAAACCTGGAAATATCTACACCACTATGTGTATAAACATGGAAATAACTACACTGCCATCTGTATAAATATGTAAATATCTACACAGCCATCTCTATAAACATGGAAATATCTACACCGCTATCTGTATAAACATGGAAATAGCCACACAGCTATCTGTATAAACATGGAAATATCTACACCGCTATCTCTATAAACATGGAAATATCTCCACCGCTATCTTTATAAACATGGAAATATCTCCACCGCTATCTGTATAAACATGGAAATATCTCCACCGCTTTCAGTATAAACATGGAAAGAGTGACAGCGCTATCTGTGTAAATATGGAAATATCTACATAGTCATCTGTATAAACATGGAAATATCTCCACCGCTATCAGTATAAACATGGAAAGATCTACACCGCCATCTGTATAAAAGTGGAAATAACTACACTGTCATCTGTATAAATAAGGAAATATGTACACCGCTATCTGTATCAACATGGAAATATCTGCAGCGCCATCTGCATAAACATGGAAATATCTACACCGCCATCTGAATAAACATGGAAATATCTCCAACGCTGTCTGTATAAACATGGAAATAGCCACACAGCTATCTGTATTAACATGGTAATATCTACACCGCTATCTCTATAAACATGGAAATATCTCCACTGCTATCTGTATAAACATGGAAATATCTCCACCGCTATCTATATAAACATGGAAATAGTGACACCGCTATCTGTATAAATATGGAAAAATCTACACCGCAATCTCTATAAACATGGAAATGTCTACACGTCTATCTGTATAAACATGGAAATATCTACACGTCTCTCTCTATAAACATGGACATATCTTCACCGCCATCTGTATTATCATGGAAATAACTACACAGTCATCTGTATGAACCCAGAAATATCTACACCACTATCTGTATAAACATGGAAATAACTACACTGCCATCTGTATAAACATGTAAATATCTACACAGCCATCTCTATAAACATGGAAATATCTGCACCGCTATCTGTATAAACATGGAAATAGCCACACCGCTATCTTTATAAACGTGGAAATGTCTACACCGCCATCTGTATAAACATGGAATTACCTACACAGTCATCTGTATAAACGTGGAAATACCTACACCACTGTCTGTACAAACATGGAAATATCTACACTGCCATCTGTATAAACATGGAAATATCTACACAGCCATCTCTATAAACATGGAAATATCTACACTGCTATCTGTATAAACATGGAAATATCCACACTGCTATCTGTATAAACATGGAAATATCTACACCGACATGTGTAAAAATATGAAAATATCTACACAGTCGTCTGTATAAACTTGGAAATACCTCCACCGCTCTCTGTATCAACATGGAAATATCTACACCGCCATATATATAAAAATGGAAATAACTACACAGTCATCTGTATAAATATGGAAATATGTACACCGTTATCTGTATAAACATGGAAATATCTGCACCGCCATCGGCATAAACATGGAAATATCTACACCGCCATCTATATAAACATGGAAATATCTCCAACGCTATCTGTATAAACATGGAAATAGCCACACAGCTATCTGTATAAACATGGAAATATCTACACCGCTATCTCTATAAACATGGAAATATCTCCACCGCAATCTGTATAAACATGGAAATATCTACACCATTATCTGTCTAAACATGGAAATATCTACACCGCTATCTGTATAAACATGGAAACAGCTACACCGCTATCTGTATAAACATGGAAATATCTACACCGCCATCTGTATAAGCATGGAAATACCTACACAGTCATCTGTATAAACATGGAAATATCTACACCACTGTCTGTACAAACGTGGAAATATCTACACTGCCATCTATATAAACATGGAAATATCTACACAGCCATCTCTATAAACTTGGAAATATCTACACTGCTATCTTTATAAACATGGAAATACCCACACCGCTATCTGTATAAACATGGAAATATGTACACCGCCATCTGTATAAAAATGGAAATAACTACACAGTCATCTGTATAAACATGGAAATACCTCCACCGCTATCTGTATAAACATGGAAATATCTACAGCGCCATCTGTATAAAAATGGAAACAACTACACTGTCATCTGTATAAATATGGAAATATGTACACCGCTATCTCTATAAACATGGAAATATCTGCACCGCCATCTGCATAAACATGGCAATATCTACACCGCCATCTGTATAAACATGGAAATATCTGCACCGCTATCTCTATAAACATGGAAATATCTCCACCGATATCTGTATAAACATGGAAATATCTCCACCGCTATCTGTATAAACATGGAAATATCTACACTGCCATCTGTATAAACATGTAAATATCTACACAGCCATCTCTATAAACATGGAAATATCTGCACCGCTACCTGTATAAACATGGAAATAGACACACTGCTATCTGTATAAACTTGGAAATGTCTACACCGCCATCTTTATAAACATGGAAATACCTACACAGTCATCTGTATAAACATGGAAATATCTACACCACTGTCTGTACAAACATGGAAATATCTACACTGCCATCTGTATAATCATGGAAATATCTACACAGCCATCTCTATAAACACAGAAATACCTACACTGCTATCTTTATAAACGTGGAAATAGCCACGCCGCTATCTGTATAAACATGGAAATATCTACACCGACATGTGAAAAAATATGAAAATATCTACACAGTCATCTGTATAAACATGGAAATACTTCCACGGCTATCTGTATAAACATGGAAATATCTACACCGCCATCTGTATAAAAATGGAAATAACTACACAGTCATCTGTATAAATATGGAAATATGTACACCGCTATCTGTATAAACATGGAAATATCTGCACCGCCATCTGCATAAACATGGAAATATCCACACCGCCATCTGTATAAACATGGAAACATCTCAAACGCTATGCGTATAAACATGGAAATTGCCACACAGCTCTCTGTATAAACATGGAAATATCTACACCGCCATCTCTATAAACATGGAAATTCCTACACCGCAATCTGTATAAACATGGAAATATCTACACCATTATCTGTCTAAACATGGAAATATCTACACTGCCATCTGTTTAAATATGTAAATATCTACACAGCCATCTCTATAAACATGGAAATATCTCCACCGCTATCTGTATAAACATGGAAATAGCCACAAAGCTATCTGTATAAACATGGAAATATCTACACCGCTATCTCTATAAACATGGAAATATCTCCACCGCTATCTGTATAAACATGGAAATATCTCCACCGCTATCTGTATAAACATAGAAATATCTACATGCCTGTCTCTATAAAGATGGAAATATGTTCACCGCCATCTGCATAAACATGGAAATACCTACTCAGTCATCTGAATAAACATGGAAATGTCTACACCACAGTCTGTACAAATATGGAAATATCTAAACTGCCAGCTGTATAAACATGGAAATATCTACACAGCCATCTCTATAAACTTGGAAATATCTACACTACTATCTATATAAACATGGAAATAGCCACACCGCTATCTGTATAAACATGGAAATATCTACACCGACATGTGTAAAAATATGAAAATATCTACACAGTCATCTGTATAAACATGGAAATACGTCCACCGCTATCTGTATAAACATGGAAATATCTACAGCGCCATCTGTATAAAAATGGAAACAACTACACAGTCATCTGTATTAATATGGAAATATGTACACCGCTATCTCCATAAACATGGAAATATCTGCACCGCCATCTGCATTAACATGGCAATATCTACACCGCCATCTGTATAAACATGGAAATATCTACACCGCTATCTCTATAAACATGGAAATACCTACACCGCAATCTGTATAAACATGGAAATATCTAAACCAATATCTGTCTAAACATGGAAATATCTACACTGCCATCTGTATAAATACGTAAATATCTACACAGTCATCTCTATAAACATGGAAATATCTACACCGCTATCTGTATAAACTTGGAAATAGGCACATCGCTATCTGTATAAACATGGAAATATCTACACCGCTATCTCTATAAACATGGAAATATCTCCACCGCTATCTGTATAAACATGGAAATATCTCCACCGCTATCTGTATAAACATGTAAATATCTTCACCGCTATCAGTATAAACATGGAAATAGTGACACCGCTATCTGTATAAATATGGAAATATCTACAGCGCTATCTCTATAAACATGGAAATGTCAACACCGCTATCTGTATAAACATGGAAATATCTACATGGCTATCTCAATAAACATGGAAATATCTACACCGCCATCTGTATAAACATGGAAATACCTACACATTCATCTGTATAAACCTGGAAATATCTACACCACTGTCTGTACAAACATGGAAATATCTACACTGCCATCTGTATAATCATGGAAATATCTACACAGCCATCTCTATAAACACAGAAATACCTACACTGCTATCTTTATAAACGTGGAAATAGCCACGCCGCTATCTGTATAAACATGGAAATATCTACACCGACATGTGAAAAAATATGAAAATATCTACACAGTCATCTGTATAAACATGGAAATACTTCCACGGCTATCTGTATAAACATGGAAATATCTACACCGCCATCTGTATAAAAATGGAAATAACTACACAGTCATCTGTATAAATATGGAAATATGTACACCGCTATCTGAATAAACATGGAAATATCTGCACCGCCATCTGCATAAACATGGAAATATCCACACCGCCATCTGTATAAACATGGAAACATCTCAAACGCTATGCGTATAAACATGGAAATTGCCACACAGCTCTCTGTATAAACATGGAAATATCTACACCATTATCTGTCTAAACATGGAAATATCTACACTGCCATCTGTTTAAATATGTAAATATCTACACAGCCATCTCTATAAACATGGAAATATCTCCACCGCTATCTGTATAAACATGGAAATAGCCACAAAGCTATCTGTATAAACATGGAAATATCTACACCGCTATCTCTATAAACATGGAAATATCTCCACCGCTATCTGTATAAACATGGAAATATCTCCACCGCTATCTGTATAAACATAGAAATATCTACATGGCTGTCTCTATAAAGATGGAAATATGTTCACCGCCATCTGCATAAACATGGAAATACCTACTCAGTCATCTGAATAAACATGGAAATGTCTACACCACAGTCTGTACAAATATGGAAATATCTAAACTGCCAGCTGTATAAACATGGAAATATCTACACAGCCATCTCTATAAACTTGGAAATATCTACACTACTATCTATATAAACATGGAAATAGCCACACCGCTATCTGTATAAACATGGAAATATCTACACCGACATGTGTAAAAATATGAAAATATCTACACAGTCATCTGTATAAACATGGAAATACGTCCACCGCTATCTGTATAAACATGGAAATATCTACAGCGCCATCTGTATAAAAATGGAAACAACTACACAGTCATCTGCATTAATATGGAAATATGTACACCGCTATCTCTATAAACATGGAAATATCTGCACCGCCATCTGCATTAACATGGCAATATCTACACCGCCATCTGTATAAACATGGAAATATCTACACCGCTATCTCTATAAACATGGAAATACCTACACCGCAATCTGTATAAACATGGAAATATCTGCACTGTCATCTGTATAACGATGTAAATATCTACACCGCGAGCTGTATAAACATGCAAGTATCTACACCAATATCTGTATAAACCTGGAAATATCGACACCGCAATCTGTATAAACATGGAAATATTTACACCGCTATCTGTATAAACATGGAAATATCTACTCCACTATCTCTGTAAACATGGAAATACCTACACCACTATCTCTATAAACATGTAAATATCTACCCTGCTGTCTCTATAAACATGGCAATATATACACCGCCATCTCTATAAACATGGAAATATCTACACCGCTACGTGTGTAAAGATGGAAATTTCTACACCGCAATCTGTGCAAAGATGGAAATAACTACACCGATATCTGTGTAAACATGGAAATATCTACACCGCTGTCTGTATAAACATGGAAATATCTACACCGCTGTCTGTATAAACATGGAAATATCTACACCACCATGGGTATAAACATGGAAATATCTACACCGTCATCTGTATAAACCTGTAAATGTCTACCCTACTATCTGTGTAAACATGGAAGTATCTACACCACCATGTCTATAAACATGAAAACGTCTACACTGCAATGTGTATACACATGGAAATATTTACACAGCCATCAGTATAAACATGGAAACATCTACACCGCTTTCTCTATACACATGGAAACACCTATAACGCTGTCTCTTTAAACATGAAAATATCTACACCTCCATCTCCGTAAAGATGTAATTATCTACACCGCCATCTTTGTAAACATGGAAATATCTACACCGCTATCTGTATAAACATGGAAATATCTACACTGCCATCTGCACAAAAATGGAAATATCTACACCGTGAGCTGTATAAACATCGAAATAACTACACAGCTATCTGTATAAACATGGAAATACCAACACAGCTATCTGTATAAACATGGAAATATCTACACCGCTAACTGTATAAACATGGAAATATCGACACCAATATCTCCATAAACATGGAAGTACCTACACGGCCATCTCTACAAACATGGAAATATCTAGCCCGCTATCTCTATAAATATAGAAATATCTACACCGCCATCTCTATAAACATGGAAATACCTACACCGCCATCTGCATAAACATGGAAATATCTACACCGCCATCTGCATAAACATGGAAATATCTACACCGCCATCTGTATAAACATGGAATTATCTACACCGCCGTCTATAAAAAGATGGAAATATATGCATCGTCATCTGTATAAACATGGAAATATGTACACCGCTATCTGTACAAATGTGGAAATGTCTACACCGCTATCTCTATAAACATGGAAATATCTACACCGCTAACTGTGTAAAGATGGAAATTTCTACACCGCAATCTGTGCAAAGTTGGAAATACCTACACTGCTATCTGTGTAAACATGGATATATCTACACCCCTATCAGTATAAACATGGAAATATCCACACTGCCATGTGTATAAACATGGAAATATCTACACCGTCAACTGTATAAACATGAAAATATATACACTACTATCTCTATAAACATGGAAATATCTACAGCGCTATCTCTGTAAACTTGGAAATATCTGCACCGCTATGTGTATAAACATGGAAATATCTACACCGCTTTCTGCATAAACATGGAAATATCTACACTGCCATCTGTACAAAAATGGAAATATCTACACGGTGAGCTGTATAAACATGGAAATATCTTCACCGCTATCTGTTTAAACATGGAAATACCAACACAGCTATCTGTATAAACATGGAAATATCTACACCGCTAACTGTATAAACATGGAAATACCTACACCAATATCTCCATAAACATGGAAGTACCTACACGGCCATCTCTATAAACATGGAATTATCTACCCCGCTATCTCTATAAATATAGAAATATCTACACCGCCATCTATATAATCATGGAAATACCAACACCGGAATCTGCATGAACATGGAAATATCTACACCGCCATCTGCATAAACAGGGAAATATCTACACCGCCATCTGTATAAACATGGAAATATCTACACCGCCGTCTATAAAAAGATGGAAATATATGCATCGCCATGTGTATAAACATGGAAATGTGTACACCGCTATCTGTACAAATGTGGAAATATCTACACCGCTATCTCTATAAATATGGAAATATCTCCACCGCTATCTGTGTAAAGATGGAAATTTCTACACCGCAATCTGTGCAAAGTTGGAAATATCTACACCGCTATCTGTGTAAACATGGAAATATCTACACCGCTATCAGTATAAACATGGAAATATCCACACTGCCATGTGTATAAACATGGAAATATCTACACCGTCAGCTGTATAAACATAAAAATATATACACTACTATCTCTATAAACATGGAAATATCTACAGCGCTATCTCTGTAAACATGGAAATATCTGCACCGCTATGTGTATAAACATGGAAATATCTACACCGCTATCTGTATAAACATGGAAATATCTACAGCGCCATCTGTATAAACATGGAAATATATCATCGTTGTCTGTATTAACATGGAAATATCTACACTGCTATGTCTATAAACATGGAAATATCTAAACCGCCATCTGTATAAACATGGAAGTATCAACACAGACATCTGTATAAACATGGATATATCTACTCCACCATCTCTATAAACATGAAAATATCTGCACTGCCATCTGTATACACATGGAAATACCTACACAGCCATCACTATAAACATGGAAACTTCTACAACGCTGTCTATATACACATGGAAATACCTACACTTCTGTCTCTATAAACATGGAAATATCTACACCGACATCTCTATAAACATGAAAATATCTATACTGCCGTCTCCATAAACATGGAACTATCTGCAACGCCATCTGTGTAAGCATGGAAATATCTACACAGCTATCTGTATAAACATGGAAATATCTACACTGACATCTGTATAAAGATGGAAATATCTACACCACGAGCTGCATATACATGGAAATATCTACAACGCTATCTGCATAAACATGGAAATACCAACATTGCTATCTGTATAAACATGGAAATATCTTCACCGCTATCTGTATAAACATGGAAATATCTACAACGCTAATTGTGTAAACATGGAAATATCTACACTGCCATCTGTATACACTTAGAAATATCTACACAGCCATCAGTGTAAACATGGAAACATCTAAACCGCTATCTCTATACACATGGAAATACCTTTACGGCTGTCTCTATAAACATGGAAATATCAACACCGTCATCTCTGTAAACATGAAAATATCTACACCCCCATCTCCATAAACACGGAACTATCTACACCGCCATCTGTTTAAACTTGGAAATATGTACACCGCTATCTGCATAAATATGGAAATATCTACACTGCCATGTGTATAAAGATGTAAATATCTACACAGCGAGCTGTATAAACATGGAAATATCTACACCGCTAACTGTATAAACAAGGAAATAACAACACCGCTATGTGTATAAACTTGGAAATATCTACACCGCTATCTATATAAACATGGAAATATCTACATCGCTATCTCCATAAACATGGAAATACCTACACCACCATCTCTATAATAATGGAAATATCTACACTGCCATCTGCATAAACATGGAAATATCTACAACGCCATCTCTATAAAAATGGAAATATCTTCACCGCCATCTGTAAAAAGATGGAAATATCTAACCCGCGATCTGTATAAACATGCAAATATCTACAACGCGACCTGCATAAACATGGAAATATCTACACTGGTAGCAGTATAAACATGGAAATATCAACACCACGATCTGTATCAACATGGATATGTCTGCACCGCTATCTGTATAAACACGGAAATATCTACACCGCTATCGGTATAAACATGGAAATATCTACACAGATATCTGTATAAATATGGAAATGTCTACACCGCTATGTCTATAAACATGGAAATGTCTACACCGCTATCTGTATAAACATGAAAATATCTACATGGCTATCTCTATAAACATGGAAATACCTACACCGCCATCTGTATAAACTTGAAAATACCTACGCAATCTTCTGTATAAACATGGAAATATCTACACAGCCATCTCTATAAACATGGAAATATCTACACCGCCATGTGTAGAAACATGGAAATATCTACACCGTCATCTGTATAAACATGGAAATATAACACCACTATCTGCATAAACATGGAAATATAACACTGCTATCTCTATAAACAAGGAAATATCTACACCGCTATCACTATAAACATGGAAATATCTGCACCGCTATCTGTTTAAACATGGATATATCTACACCACTATCTCTATATACATGGAAATATCTACACCGCCATCTGTATAAACATGGAAATATCTACACAGACATCTGTGTAAACATGGAAATATCTACACCACCCTCTCTATAAACATGGAAATATCTACACTGCCATCTGTATAAACATGGAAATATCTACACCGTCATCTGTATAAACATATAAATATATCACCGCTATCTCTATAAACATGGAAATATCTGCACCGCTATCTGGATAAACGTGGAAGTATCTACACCGCTATCTCTGTAAACATGGAAATATCTACACCGCTAACTCTGTAAACTTGGAAATATCTACACCGCCATCTCTATAAACATGGAAATATCGACATATTCATGTGTATAAACATGGAAATATCTACACCACCATCTCTATAAACATGGAAATGTCTACACTGCCATCTGTACACACATGGAAATATCTACACAGCCATCAGTATTAACATGGAAACATCTACACCGCTATATCTATACATATGGAAATAGCTACACCGCTATCTCTACAAACATGGAAATATCTACACTGCCATCTCTATAAACATGGAAATATCTACACCGCCATCTCTATAAACATGAAAGTATCTGCACCGCCATCTCCATAAACATGTTACTATCTACACCGCCATCAGTGTAAACATGGAAATATCTACACCGCTATCTGTATAAACATGGAAATATCCACACTGCCATCTGTATAAAGATGGAAATACCCACACCGTGATCTGTATAATCATGGAAACATCTACACCGCTACCTGGATAAACATGGAAATATCTACTCCGGTATCTGTATAAACAAGGAAATATCTACACCACGATCTGTATAAACATGGAAATATCTACATGGCAATCTCTATAAACATGGAAATATCTACACCGCCATCTGTATAAACATGGAAATATCTACACCACCATCTGTATAAACACGGAAATATCTACACTGCCATCTGTATACATGGAAATATCTTCACAGCCATCTCTATAGACATGGAAATATCCACAACACTGTCTCTATAAACATGGAAATAACTCCACCGCCATCTGTATAAACATGGAAATATCTACACTGCCACCTGTATAAAGATGTAAACATCTACACAGCAAGCTGTATAAACATGCAAATATCTACACCGATATCTGTATCAACCTGGAAATATCGACACCGCAATCTGTATAAACATGGAAATATCTACACCGCCATCTGCATAAACATGGAAATATCTACTCCGCCATCTGCATAAACATGGAAATATCTACACCACGATCTGTATCAACATGGAAATTTCTACACTGCTATCTCCATAAACATGGAAATATCTACACCGCTATCTGTATAAACATGGAAATGTCTACACAACCATCTTTATAAACATGGAAATATCTACACTGCAATCTGTATAAACATGGAAATATCTACACCGCTATCTGTATAAGCATGGAAATATCTACACCGCTATCTGTATAAACATGGCAATATTTACACAGCCATGTGTATAAACTTGGAAATATCTACACCGTCATCTCTATAAACATATAAATATAACACTGCTATCTTTATAAACATGGAAATATCTGCACCACTATCTGGAAAAACATGGAAATATCTACACTGCCATCTGTATAAAAATGGAAATATCTACACCTTGAGCTGGATAAACATGGAAATAACAACACAGCTATCTGTATAAACATTGAAATATCTACACCGCTAACTGTAAAAACATGGAAATATCTACACCAAAATCTCCATAAACATGGAAGTACCTACACGGCCATCTCTATAAACATGGAATTACCTACACCGCTATCTCTATAAATATAGAAATATCTACACCGCCATCTCTATATACATGGAAATATCTACACCGCCATCTGCATAACCATGGAAATATCTACACCACCATCTGCATAAACATGGAAATATCTACACCGACATCTGTATAAACATGGAAATATCTACACCGCCGTCTATAAAAAGTTGGAAATATCTGCATCGCCATTTGTATAAACATGGAAATATGTACACCGCTTTCTGTACAAATGTGGAAATATCTACACCGCTATCTCTATAAACATGGAAATATCTACACCGCTACCTGTGTAAAGATGGAAATTTCTACACCGCAATCTGTGCAAAGTTGGAAATATCTACACCGCTATCTGTGTAAACATGGAAATACCTACACCGCTATCAGTATAAACATGGAAATATCCACACTGCCATGTGTATAAACATGGAAATATCTACAGCGTCATCTGTATAATCATATAAATATAACACCGCTATCTCTGTAAACATGGAAATATCTGCACCGCTATGGGTATAAACATGGAAATATCTACACCGCTATCTGTATAAACATGGAAATATCTACACCGCCATCTGTATAAACATGGAGATATCTACACCGCCGTCTGTAAAAAGATGGAAATATCTACACCGCGGTATGTATAAACATGGAAATATCTACAACGCTACCTGTATAAACATGGAAATATCTACACCAGTATCTGTATAAACATGGAAATATCTACACCACGATCTGTATCAACATGGAAATATCTACACCGCTATCTGTATAAACATGGAAATATCGACACCACTATCTGTATAAACATGGAAATCTCTTCACCGCTATCTGTATAAATATGGAAATGTCTACACCGCTATCTCTATAAACATGGAAATATCTACACTGCTATTTGTATAAACATGGAAATATCTACTTGGCTATCTCTATAAACATGGAAATATCTACACCGCCATCTGTATAAACTTGGAAATACCTACACAGTCTTCTGTATAAACATGAAAATATCTACACCACCATCTTTATAAGCATGGAAATATCTACTCTGCCATCTGTATAAACATGGAAATATCTACACAGTCATCTGTATAAACATGGAAATATCTACACCGCTATCTGTATAAACATGGAAATATGTACACCGCTATCTGTATAAACATGAAAATATCTACACCGCCATGCTTATAAACATGGAAATATCTACACCGTCATCTGTATAAACATATAAATATAACACCGCTATCTGTATAAACATGGAAATATCTACACCGCTATCTCTATAAACTTGGAAATATCTGCACCGCTATCTGGATAATCATGGAAATATCTACACCGCTATCTCTGTAAACATGGAAATATCTACACCGCTATCTCTGTAAAAATGGAAATATCTACACCGCCATCTCTATACACATGGAAATATCTACATATTCATGTGTATAAACATGGAAATATCTACACCACCATCTCTATAAACATGGAAATGTCTACACTGTCATCTGTATACACATGGAAATATCTACACAGCCATCAGTATAAACATGGAAACATGTACACCGCTATCTCTATACACATGGAAATAGCTACACCGCTATCTCTATAACATGAAAATATCTACACTGCAATCTCTATAAACATGGAAATATCTACACCGCCGTCTCTATAAACATGAAAATATCTACACCGCCATCTCCATAGACATCTTTCCATCTACACCGCCATCAATGTAAACTTGGAAATATCTACACCGCTATCTGTATAAACATGGAAATATCTACACTGCCATCTGTATAAAGATGATAATATCTACACCGTGATCTGTATAAACATGGAAATATCTACACCGCTACCTGTATAAACGTGGAAATATCTACTCTGCTATCTGTATAAACATGGAAATAACTACACCACGATCTGTATAAACATGGAAATATCTACATGGCTATCTCTATAAACATGGAAATATCTACACCGCCTTCTGTATAAACTTGGAAATACCTGCACAGTCTTCTGTATAAACATGGAAATATCTACACCACCATCTGTATAAACACGGAAATATCTACACTGCCATCTGTATACATGGAAATATGTACACAGCCATCTCTATAGACATGGAAATATCTACACCACTGTCTCTATAGACATGGAAATATCTACACCGCCCTCTCCATAAACATGAAAATATCTACACTGCCATCTCCATAAACATGGAAATATCTCCACCGCCATCTGTATAAACATGGAAATATCTACACTGCCATCTGTATAAAGACGTAAATATCTACACCGTGAGCTGTATAAACATGCAAATATCTACACCGATATCTGTATAAACATGGAAATATCGACACTGCAATCTGTATAAACATGGAAATATCTACACCGCTATCTGTATAAACATGGAAATATCTACTCCACTCTCTCTATAAACATGGAAATAACTACACCACTATTTCTATAAACATGGAAATATCTACCCTGCTGTCTCTATAAACATGGCAATATATACACCGCCATCTCTATAAACATGGAAATATCTACACCGCCATCTACATAAACAAGGAAATATCTACACCATCTTCTGTATAAACATGGAAATATCTACACTGCCAGGAGCTCAAGAGCAGCCTGGGCAATACAGCAAGACCTCATCTCTACAAAAAAATAAGAAAAATTACCTGGCCATGGTGGCAAGCGCCTGTAGTCCCTGCTTCTTGGGAGGCTGTGGTGGGAAGATCCACGGAGCCCAGTAGTTTAAGGCTGCAGTGAGCTTGGATAACGTCTGCACTCCAGCCTGGATGACAGAACAAGAACCTGTTTCAAAAAAGAAAAAAGAAAAAAAACCTAAAAACTAAAAACTGGATGTTGTTTGCTTATAACTAAACAGCAAATTAATTGTAACATGCTTACATATCAACGATGTCTTTCTTCTTTGATCATAAACCTGCTCACTAAGAAGCTGCTGAAGTCCATGGTAGTGACAGGTACATGTCTGCATCCTTGTCTTGACCTGCATCTTCTTTGATTGTCCCCATCTGTGTCTCTGACTGGCACTGCCGAACCGGCTTGCTACCTGATCAATGTTGTACTGAACCGGACTGCTAACTGATCAATGTTGTTGAGCTCACTGCACAAAGCTGTTCTTACATGGTAGATTTCTGCCTGGAATAGTCATACTTACACTGTTTATATTCCTTACTCCTGACCCATCCAACGCACACAAGTTCTATTTATTGCCATAGAAACATAGGTCATTTGGAAACACCTCCTTCATTTCTATGAAATGTTCAACCATTTCTGACATTTTGGACTCTGTCTTAGCCTCTTGTTAAATATATCCAGAAAAGAGACAAAGCTTTATGGGGGGGCTATATGAACACATATGCTATAGAATAAGCTATCTAAATGTTTAAAAATACTTTCCATCTGGCACTGCACCTTAATAGGTAGACAGAAATTAAGTATGTGTATATCTATCTGTATAGATACGTATAAATATATATCCCCAAAACAAAAACTCATTCTCTTACTTATACATAGGTAGAATATAGGTGAATATACATATACATTTATAGGTAGAACAAAAAAACCCCTCAGCCTCTTTAGGGCCATGTGTTTTCTCTGAGTAATTGTCACAATTAGTTACAATACATGTGTATGCCTTTCTAGATAAATTCCATCAGACCAGTTTCTTTCTGGTTGGAAAATAATAACTGCCTATTTGCTAAGTGCCCCTGCCCCTATACTATGTTCCAGTGAACTAAAGACCTCTGGCAATCATAGATTTACAACTCAGCAAGATTAAACAATTTATTGTTATTTATGACATCCAAGCTGGATCTTCTGTATCATATTCCACATTAGCATCTATCACTTTACATTTGGGAGATCCTGTCCAAAAAATGATTATGCCTCCTAACCAAACATTCAGCAGGGCTGCAGGAACAGGCCCCCTGAACAAACATCCTGCCAAAGTAATTTAAAGCACCGTGAGCTCCCACAGCTGTGCATTTTCAGATGACTCAGCAGATTAGCGTGGAGTCTCTTAGCCTCTGCTTGGTCTGTTCCTTTCAGTGATCTCTCACATGGCCCAGTCCATTCGGTTTGAAAATCCTCATGAAATGAGCAGATTATGATCTGGCTTCAGTAGAGGGCCATGGGGTGGGCATGGAGGGGAGAGGGTTTGCTCTTAACACAGCCTGAGCCTCAGAAAGGTTTCAGATGGAAAAGCATGGCACTGACTCAGCTCATGCTTAACAGGAAATAATGCACAGACCACACCAAAAAAGCCCTTTAGGTTGTGTGAAAGTCTATGCTGGAGCAGCTGCTGCCACCTCATGTACTGTGATAGAGTGTGCATGTGTGTGTTTGTGTGTGCGTGAGTGTGAGTATGCACACAAATGTGTGCTGGGAGGGGGAGGAGATCACACCTTCCACAGTCGCCACCTCAGCCTTAGCTAGCAGCATGGAGAAATGCCAAAATTCAAGAGGAAGCTGCACCAAAGCAACTGTGATCACCACATCAGCAGGCGCTTTCTGGTTAGTAAAGCTACTGGGACTGAAAAACACACACGATCTCGTCCTTCTTTTATTTTAATCAGAGCAAACTATTTTTATAATAATTGTGTTATATGAATAAATAATTCATAATGCTGTAACCCATTATCACATTCAATCCTCCCAACAACCCTAGAAGATATGTAGACAAGTATTATTACTTTCCCTATTTTTATAAATGAGGAAATAAACCCCAGGAGGCTAGGCGACTTCCCCACGGTCATAGAAGTTGCAAACAGTAGTATCATGATTCAAATCCAAAGCTTCTCCTTTTGTCTTTATCATTTTAATTTTGAAGGTAATGCATATGCATGTATGATCTTTTAAATCCAGAGATGTATATGGAATAGATAGGAAAAGGGACTCTCCTTCCCCATTATACACCCCCTCCACCCAAGCTATATACACTGTTGACTAGAGTATGTCCTTTCAATCCTATTTTCTATGCCTACATTATATACAGAAAAGCAGGATTACGTTACACACAATATTCCAGTCATTGCTGTTTTTCACCAACAAGCTATCATTCACATCTTTTTCATACTACATATAAATTTATATCCTTTATTTTAGTGGTGTATATTGTGCAGTTGTGTCATAAATTATGTACCTGTTCTCTGTTGAACATATAGATTTTTTCTGAGTTTTTCCTTAGCAAAATGCTGCAGTGAGTACCCTTGTACACAGATGTTTGTACATTTGTTCTAGAAAAATCTACAGTAAAGATTCTTAGATTAAGAGATTCCCAGGTTATTAGAAAACTACTCTATTAATTTAGATATATACTTCCAAATTGTCTGACCAAAAAGTTATGTCAATTTAACTTCTATGAACAGTATACAAACATGACAATTTTCCATCACCTACACCAACTCTGGGTAATTTCATCTTTCTTACAAGTTGATGGATTGTTTTAATTTATATTTCTCTGGTTATTAATAAGGTTGGCCACCTGTTCATGTGTCATTATTGATGATATTTGTATTGAATTGTTTGAATTTTCTTGATTTCAAAAAACGTTTTACATGTCATAGATATTAAATATTTGTTGTAAAACTCTCCTTCCAGTATTGTGTATGTGTTTGGTCAAGTAGAATAAACTCTCGTCCTCTGATTTCAGATTCCTTTCTCTTTCCATTAGAAATCCCTAAATGTAAAACTACATATTGATAGCTAAATACCAGGATGTTTACTAGAGAAAAAGAATACAAAGGCAATAATTAAATATATTTATACAAAATACCTACTAGTACAAACTTAAAAAGAGAAAGTAAAAGTCAAATGCTTCTACGACTTCAGACTAAGAAAAAGAACTTTTGAGGTTGAATGTTCCTGAAATTTTTCTTTTCATACAACTACGGACACGACTTCAAAAGTTGATGTGACTAAAAATGTAAGATATGAAACATATTTGAAGACTCAGAGAAGGTGGATTTTCATTTTAACAAGTCACATATATATTCTAGATATCCTCTTATTCGTAACTAAGAGAGTCAAATCAGATGAAAGACTCTAAAAATTTCCCTTTGACTGTGTTAAGTAGAAGTAGTAGAGGCATATTGGCCAAATCTTGAGTGTTTGCAAATTGACTCTTAAGGCTATAGGCTGGCACAGGTCATTGAAGCCCTAGCTTTTTATCTTTAATTTTAAAATCCCCAAACAATGTATACTAATTTTTCTTGTCCATTGTTTCCAAATAGTCTTGTTTAAATGTTATTTCAGTGCTTGCTCATGTTACTGTTGTCTAACAGAAGGGTATCCGGGGCCTTAAAACTGAGAGGGTTAGGATTAATGATTCCAATACCTATGCTTGGACATCTCCAAAAGTGGGTTCCAACTTCTTGTCCTCAAGTCTGTATAGAAACTAGCAAACTTCCAGAGTTCACAAAAGGCTCAAAGAGAACAGATGTTTTATAGAAAATTCTTAGAGCAAGTTTCACGCATAATGTTGCTGATGCGTGTCTGCCTTTTCAATAAACATCACTATGCTTTATCACAAGATTTAATAAAGCAGCTTAGTTAAAAATGCCATCTGGGTCTCTGGACACATTAAACAAAGCTTAAAATAACCACCCCAGCAACTGGGAGGACCCAGCTGTTCTCATAATCTGTCCCACTCCTTTTACTTCCCCAGAAAAAGAGTGAATGAAGACCACAGACTAAAAGCATCCAGAAGGAACTGACACAAACAGGGAGATAGATGGAGCCAAGGGCTCCTGTAAGTTTGCTATTGCTCACATAATAGATTTGCTAATTCCACAACCTGCGGATGGTGATTAAGAACGGGAAGCAGAAAGAGGGAAGAGAGAATCATAGAAGGGCTCATTCAAGTTTTCTAATGTATCACAAACCTGTCCTCCCTAATGTCTGGATCATAGCAGCCCATTCCATTCACCTATTCTCTAGTGAACTCCAATAGAAAATACAAAGCCATCACCACCCAGTTCTTTCTCCCTTCTAGAGATGAGATATTAGCCACCCAATCCCAGATTCTCAGATCCATTCCAGGAAAGAAGCCCTAGGTATTGAAGCACAGCTTTCCCTCCCTCCCTTCTTTCTTCCACCCCAAGATTTGTTCCCCAGATAGTTCTAGTAAATGCAAAACCAAGTATATTCTCATTCTTTAGAGCAACCAGCTTTTCATGGCCAACTGGAATCAAATACAACCTGCACAAACATCTATCTGGAGGACACTCCCAAGGCTCCTACTGAGCCAGCCTTCTGCATACCACTGCATTTCAGCTTCCTAGTTCACAAGACACTGAGACATTCTTGAATTCTGCAAGGTGCACTGTGTGTTAATATCTTGGCTGCTCATCATGTGGCCAATAAAGGGCATGACTAGTCAACAAATAAATATTCTCTTGGCTAAAACTTGCAACAAAACTGTAAGCTGTTTACCAAGGGCCCACTACAGGTTATATTCAATATATACAGTCAAATCATAACTATCTGAGATATATTCAGTTGACCATACACCTTTATATTTCAGTAAAAGGTCTTTACATTTCCCAGTGCTATCGACGTTACAAAGTGCTTTCATATGCAATGCTTCATCGGATTTCCAGGATAATTAAATGATCCTGTCATGCCTGATTTTTAGATGAGGAAACAAGTGATTTCTGGGTATTTCAAGAGGCTAACGGATCTGCCCTCCAACTTGTATTTGAAAAGCAAAAACAAAATTCCAAGGCCCCTCAACCATCTGAATGGACTTTGACTCTTTTGGTCAATATATGGCAGAGCTAGGAAAAGAAGGTGAGTCTTCCAGCTGCTGATACAGGGTTTTTCCTGCCATACTCCATTACCTCCAAGGCTAAAGTCAAAAGAGGGTGTGGTTATCACATGAAAAAATCTGGTTTGGATTTCCCAAATGTGTATGTAGTATTTGGTGATTTACCTTAATTTAACCTACAGTTCTTTTGGGTTGTAACAGTCTGACTCCATTTTTGAAAACAAAACAAAATCGATTTTAAATGCTGAATTATAGATCTTTGCTGTCCAGTATGGTAGCTACTAACCACTTATGGTTATTTGCATTTCTATTTTAATTAATTAAAATTCAGTAAAATGCAAAATTCAGTTCTTCAGTTGCTCTAGCCACATTTCAAGTGTTACAGTAGTCACATATGGCTAGTGGCTGGGACAATGCAGATTATAGAACAGTTCCATCATCAAAGAAACTTCTATTGAACAGTGCTATTATATAATGTCATCTCCAGAGAAAGAAGACTTTAGAAAAAGTCAGAAACGGCCGGGCGCAGTGGCTCACACGTGTAATCCCAGCACTTTGGGAGGCCAAGGCAGGCAGATCCCTTGAGGTCAGGAGTTCAAGACCAGCCTGGCCGACATGGTGAAACCCCGTCTCTGGTAAAAATACAAAAAATTAGCTAGGCGTGGTGGTGCATGCCTGTAACCCCAGCTACTCAGGAGGCTGAGTTGGGAGAATCACTGGAACCCAGGAGGCAGAAGTTGTAGTGAGCCAAGATTGTGCCACTGCACTCTAGCCTGGGTGACAGAGCAAGACTCCATCTCAAAAAATAAAAAGAAAAAGAAAAAGAGAAAGTCAGAAATATCTTGAGGCAGGCATAGTGCTGTCATCTGTCCAATATTGAAGATGATTTAAGTATAAGAAAGAAGAAGAGAACAAAGAAGAGAAAAAGAAGTTGCCTTAGGTGTACCTACCCAAAAAAGTACAAAGGCATTCTTGTAGTCATTGTGTTGTATTTTAGCTCTTAAACTTTTTAAGAGATTAGAATAATTTGACACGTAGAAGATCTAAACCACTGAAGAGGCTCTGAAGCAGATAAAAGTAGAAAGAAAATAAAAAACTAATTAGTTACAAACTAAGCTTAACCACAATTCATTTAAACGATACTATTTACTCTTCACATGATTGGTTTTTCTTTTGCTTTATAGTATGACATCGTTTATATCTTTAAAGGGGAATTAAAATATTTCTGGGAATTTTTAAAAGTAAGTTCACACAGCCACATAAAAACTACAGAAACAGATAAAACCTATCTTCTCATTTATTCCCTAATCCATTCAAATTAAATATAAAAATCCAAGCAGCCACAGTGATATTCAAAAAAGCAAAAGTGAGACAAAACAAAATTCATTTGTCACCTGTGGAGGTAGTTAGCTCACCTAATCTTCACTCCAAACACCAGTAATTTTTAAAAGACAGAAATAAACATATGTTCTGCCTTCCCGGAAGGAACTATGTTTCAGGGTAGCCAAATAACCCAGTTGTGAAGAAAATGGTCTGCTTATAGAAAAATGCCAGCTAAAACATGTAGATAGAATTAGAGAATTAGAAATTCACCATTTTGAAACCCCTAATGAAATAATCAACTCAAGCAAGGATCATTAATAAATGCTAAAACAATCAAGTAACTATTGATACAGAATATAACTGAATATACACATGGTACAAAGTTCACGTCACAGACTACTGGCTTGACCCAAGGGGGAATATAGCAGAGGAGATAGGCAGTGATCACCCTAACCTTGCGATCATCTCACCATCACTAATGATGGGATGTGAATACACATTATTGCCTATGAAATAGTCTTTAAAAAAAGAAGTTGAACCTGAATCTAACTAAACCTTGCAATGGGCTGAACGTGTATGTCTTCCCAAAATTAATATGTTGACATCCTAACCCCAAAGGTGCTGGTATTAAAAGGTGGGGCCTTTAGGGGGTCATTAGATCATAAGGACAGAGGCTTCATGATTGGAATTAGTGCCCTTATAAAAGAGGCCCCAGAGAGCTAGCTAGTCTCTCCCACTATGTGAGGGCCCAGCAAGAAGGCCAATCTATGAACCAGAAAGTTGGTCCTAACCAGATATCAAAACCACATGCTCCTTGATCTTAAACTTGCTAGCCTCTAGAACTGTGAGAAATAAATTTCTGTTCTTTATAAGTCATCCAGTTTTTGGTATTTTGTTATAGCAGGCCTAAAAGCCTTTAGAACTAACTTCCAGTTAACCAGGAAAAAACAGAGTGAAAAGTTAAATGACACCATAAAAAGCAACCAGAAAATTCCAGAAGGGGAAATATTCTACAGGACAACTGACTAGTTTTTCAACAAGTCAATTTCCCTAAATAAATACATAAACAAAGAGTATGGGTATTTTCCAGGTTAAAAAAGTCTTGAGCTAAATAATCAAATGCAATGTGTGTCCCTTGATTAGAAGAAACTAATTTGAACAAACCAGCCACAAAAGATATTTCAGGGAGACCAAGCTGGAAGGATCACTTGAGGCCAGGAGTTTGAGACCAGCCTGGGCAACGTAGTAAGACCTCCATCTCTACAAAAACAATAAATTAGCTGGGCATGGTGGTGTGCACCTATAGTCCTAGCTACTCAGGAAGCTGAGGCAGGAAGATCACTTGAGCCCAGGAGTTTGAGGCTGCAATGAGCTATGATTGTTTCACTGCACTTCAGGTTGTGTGAAAGAGCAAGACTTTGTCTCAAAAAATAAAAGGACATTTCATAATAATTGAGGAAATCTGAATGTGGACTGGGTAATAAATGATATAAAGAAGCAATTTTTTATTTTGTTTGAAAAGATGATTTTGTAACTATAGAGGAAAATGTTCTTATTTTTTAGAAATCTGTACTAAAGAATTTAGGGGTAAAATATCACTTTCTTTAATATACTTTCAAACACAAGCAAAAAATAGTCATGACACAAATATAGCAAAATGTTTACAATCTATGTTCTATGCTTGCCTGTGAGTGTCATTAATCTCATCTCTCTGCTTTTCTGAAAGTTTGAAAATTTCAAAGTTTTATAATAAATTTTTTACATCCCATAATTTTATAATAATTTTTTTAAAGTTTGAAGCAAATCAACAACTATAGCTTCAAAAATATCCTGACTCACAATAAACATTGAACTGGGTATATTTCTCCCATTTCCTAAAAAGTTGGCCCAGGAAGGAGTATGAGAGCTGCCATAGCTCTCCCAAGGCTCATTATTCTCCATCACTCCATGGGAAATCCCAAAATAAATTTTTTAAAAAGTTGTTTAAATTTATAATGTTTTTGATTCTATAATAATTTTATAATAAAATAATTGTAAAATGTTTTTGATTTTATATTTTAATTTATAAAAATTTTTATACATGTTTATGTTTGAAATGTCTATTTCAAACTTTATGAGATATTAAAATATAAGTAATATAGTTCATCATTTTAGAAATGCCATGCTTTTCTTCTCCAGCAATTACATAATCAAAGAGTAACTGTAGTTTTTCCTAGAACATTGCTTTGTAGGCTGGGCATGGTGGTTCATGACACTTTAGGAGGCCAAGGCAGACAGATCTCTTGAGATCAGGAGTTTGAGAGTAGACTGGGCAACACAGAGAAACCCTATGAGTAGTAAAAACACAAAAATCAGCTGTGCGTAGTGTTGTGCACCTATAGCCCCACCTACTCAGGAGGCTGAGGTGGGAAGATCACCTGAATCTGGGGAGGTCAAGGCTACAGTGAGCCAAGACTGTACCATTGCACTCCAGCCTGGGCAACAAAGTGAGACCCTGTCTCAAAAAAAATGAAATTTAATTTAAAAAAAGAAAATTGCTTTGTAAAATTAACTTTTTCAATCAAAACCAAGATTTTTCAGATATAGAGAATGCAGCCCACTGGTCAGATTTGTCAGTTCAAAGAGAATAAATTCTAGTTTCCTATTTTTCTAGCCTGCTTATGAATATCCAATAGGATATCAAAAAAGACCAAAGCCTTTGGGATCCATGTTCAGTATTCCTGAGTCTAACTCAGGATGCCAAATCAGGAGACAAGCACATTCTCATCAATTTTCAATCATTCAAGACCAATTTTGCTTATAATTATCCAGTTCTTTTAGACCACCTTTCTCCTGAAGCCAGCCTTATGGCTATTCACTTCACTTTAGCATAAGCCCCCATGAAGGTGAACAAAATGAGGAAACGATTGGTTAAAGTTGGCGTTTGAAATTCTGAAACATGTCCACCATTCCCTTCACCCATGCCCGCCCCTCTTAGAAGTAGTACTTTCAGATTATTTAAGAGTCGATGCTTCTATGTGGATTTTGTCATCTGTCCTTTATAACAGCTAGTAGGTTTAATTTGACTCTATTTTAAGCATATATTGACCTATGCTAATTATCTGTTAAAATAAATTCCACTCTTAGAGTTAATAAAGTGTGTTTGTCATGGAAGACCCATTGAAGTAAGAAGCTGAGGAGCCCTTATGGTAAAGTGGGATAAGAAATAATAAGACATAATAATTTTCCCATGCAAATCAACAACCGTAGCTTCAAAAATATCCTGACCCACAACAAGTATTGGACAGGCCATGTTTCTCTCACTCCCTAAAAAATTGGCTCGGGAAGGAGTGTGAGAGCTCCCATAGCTCTCCCAAGGCTCATTATTCTCCATCACTCCACAGGAACAGCCTGTCAGAGAAGAGTGAAAGACCATTTGTCAACCTCTCTTCAACTCCCTGATTCTAGCCAAACTTCATCAATCTCAAGTGAGGAGCCAGAGAGAAATCAAACCCCATATATCCAGCATCATTGTCTACGGGAGTCAAAAATCACAATTCCACTACCCACCCCAACACCACTGGCCCTGTTTCTCCCAATTGCTTTTTATTGTGTTTTTTAAAAAATCCTCTTTCCCCATCCCTGCAACACCGAGAAGGAGGAATTATAGTAGATAAATATGAAGCATGGAGATCCTTTAAAAATGTTTTTAATAATAAATGAGAAAATGAAAAGGAGAGGGTTGGGAAGGAAGGAGGGAATTCAAATGCCAGGGAATTGTGCAGTTTCGCCTTTAAAGATGTTAACACTCATTTATACATCTGCAAGACACTCCCCTTAAAGAAAAGTTCTATGAGTGTGGGTCTGGTTGCATGAATAAGGATAAAATTACCTTTTTAGATGATGTTTCCCACATATCATTCAGAGACCCCTGAAGTTAGGTATCCCTCTTGTAGATGTCCTTGAGATGCTGCTGGACCTGGGAAAGAGGTAACTGGGATACGGGTCTATGCCAAAAGGTGCTTTTAGTTATAGGACAGAGAGGAAAGGGGCAGAGGGAGAAAAACCCGAAGTCTGAGAATCTGGATTGCAGAAGACTACCGAGGTCGTGGGAGAAGGGAGAGAAAACAAGGATGAAAAGCGAAAGGGGAAGAGGCATGAAATGTTGTCAAATGTCAAAAGGCATTTGGAGAGAAGTTGGGAATTGCATTAAGAAAACCACTGCAAATCTCGTTTCAGACCATTTAGAGATATGCCCCCTGAGAACTGCGAGCTCAGGCTGTTTAGCATCAAACAAATGGATCCACTCCATCCCTACCCTAATTAAATAAATCATTCAGTAATTCCACTGGGTTAAAGAACCAAAATATTAAAAACCTTCAGGGCCTACTCTTGCCAAATATGTCAGGGATCGTGTGTGTGTGTGTGTGTGTTCTGAGACACCACTACTGTTAAATAGGCAGAGCTAAGACTTAGGGGACTGGCAGCTTATTGCAAAAAGGGCACGGGGCAGAGGGACTATGTTGTGAGCATGGGAAAGAAGTTTGTGTGGGGACTGTGGGCAGTGAACGCGTTGGGAACAATATGGAAAACTGGGAGCTGTCTTGGAATCTACAGGGCCGGGTAAGAGAATGTCCGAAAGAAAAATGAGCAGGTGCGGGATGTGTGCAGAGTCGGAGAAGAGTCCAGGGCGCCCGGAGTGGCTCCAGGAACGACGGACACCCCTCAAGACTTTTGGGGGTGGTGGGTACTAATAGAACCCAGTGTCCAGGGTGCGCCGGGGAGGCTGCGAGCATGGCGGGAGTGGGGCGCTGGAGGGTGAGGACGCGGGAGTGAGGAAGCAAAGCCGGGACAGGGGCCTCCCAGCTGGGCCCGGAGGCAGCATGGGGACAAGTGCTAGGAGAGGGCATGGCGGCGGCATGGTGGGAAGCGAGGGGCATCCGGACACTCACCCCATTGGCCGTGGCCATCTGCACCACGATCTCGATGTCCGTCCTGCTAAAGTACCTGCCGTCGCTGCCCATCACCGTGGTGCAGCCCCGACGGTCGCGCAGGTCAATGGACGACAGCACGCTCTGGATGAAGTTGGGCAGGTAGTTGCGCTGGCCCTCGAAGAAGCCGGTAGGTCGCCACAGACCCCCGCCGCCGGCCGGCCACCGGTCCTCGTAGGGCGCAGTGGGCACTGTCAGCACCGGGATGGGGCCCCCCTCCGTGGTGCCTCCTGGCCGGTCCTGCTGAGGCTCCCGGGGCCGGAGGGAATCTGCAGCCTGCCGGGGGCCTCCGCCAGCCTGGCCGCGCGCCAGGACTCCGCCTCACGCCCAGGCCCCCTCTCCGGCAGGTCGGCGCCCTGCGCCCGCCCGCCTGGGGACCGCCCGCCCCTCCTCTCCGCGCGGCCGCTCGCTGACTCCCTCGGCGGAGATTGCTTCTGCCTTCCTGTAAAGTTTTCTCCCTCCCACCTTCTCTGCTGCCAGACCGGCCGAGGTGCCCTCAGTTTCTCCCCAAGTTGGACTCACTTTCGGGGTGTCCCAAAAGCCTGATTCCAGGGCCTGCTAGCCCAACCCCGGTGACGCCTGCACCCGCGCCTGGCCCCAGCCTTCACGCGCGATCGCCGCCCTCCGGGGCACACCCTCCGCCAGAAAACAGCCGGCGGGTGGTGAGAAATTGGGCAGAGTCCAGGTTCCTCTCCGGCGCCAGGCCCGTCTCCCTGTCTCCCTAGGAGTGTGCAGCCTACTCGCACCAGTTTCTCTTTAGAACAAGCACGGGGAGGGATTTGGGAGGGGGCTGAAACCTTTTGCCATCAGCGAACAGCCTCAGCCAAAAATAACCCTGGAAAGGCGAACTAAGAATGGTTATCTCCTGCCAGCGCTGAAATAGGAGGCTGGGCGCTGTATGTGGGGTGTGTGTGTGTGTGTGTGTGTGTGTGTGTGTGTACCCTCCCACCCCGACCATTTGTTGAAGGGAATCACCACTGTCAGACTTCAATCCAACAGGACCCACTCGAGCCATCCACACTTTCCCCAGCCTCCTCCAAAACAGCACACTTTCCGGTATGGACAATTTTTTTTTTTTCACTTGTTTGTTTGTTGTGGTGGTTGCAACAGCAGCAACACAGACGACACATATTTCCCTATTCTTCTCGCCCTTCTCACCCTCCCTACCCAGCTCCTGCCTTAGAAACAGGCTTGGCCTACACTGTATCTGTCCACACTGCCTGAACTCTTCCCTGAATTAATCGTTTTCAATAGGAGGGGGTTAAATCCCTTATTAATGCCCTACCAGGAGTGAATGGATAAAGCCAAGTTAAAGGGGAACTGGGTACCACATACTGTGCTAGGTTCCTTTGCATGTATCCTTTCATTCTGCTGGAGCTAAAGATGTTCTGCCTCCTCTCCATAAAACACACCCAAACTCCAAAACCAGGAAATGCTCCATAGAAAATAGGAGTGAAGAGAGAAAAGACTAACAGGATAAACCCCAAAGCAGGAAGAAAGTTTTGTCTCCCATTTCGCTCAAGGAATTTTTGGACCCACCATGGCTACTGTCCTGAAAGATCCTGCTGCTTCTCCTTCCCCAAATATTGTCCACTTCCTGAGAGTAAGGCTGACTTGCCACAGGCTTATAAAGTGTTTGGTCACAGTAAGACAACTGTGAGTAATAACACACATTGTATACTGTTTTGCAATTGATAAAAGGATTTGCATCTGTTTTTTCTTTGGAGGCTGAAGAAAAGAAGAATGGTATTCACGCAGTTCCCATTTTACAGATGAAAACAAGAGGACTTTTTCTGTGAAGTCAGGAAAGTGGTTACAATGGTACTTTCCGCCTGTCCGAATTATGTATTGCCCCTCTCCTTTCTATTAATAACATTGAAGTGTGATGGGACAACCACTGAAGCTGTCAGTTGAAACCTGCTGGGACTTTTTAGCCATTCTCTTCAACATAAAGAATGGGTGTTTTGGAGGGGGTGAGAGGAATGGGGAAATGTTGTCAAAGAGTACAATGTTTTAGTTGAGACAGGAAGAATACATTTTGTTGAGATCTACAGCACAGCATGGTGACTGTAGTTAACAATGAAGTATTGTGTATTTCAAAATTGCTAAGACAATAAATTTCAAATGTTCTCCCCACAAAAAAGATAGGTTTTGAGGTGATGAATCTATTAATTCTCTGGATTTAATTATTCCACAATGTATACATATATCATAACATCACATTATACCTCCGTAAATACATACAATTTTAATTTGTCAATTAACATTTTTTTAAAAGAATAGTGTGGCCAGTTGGGGAGGTAGTTTTTTCTTTTTTCCTCTAGTCTCTACTCAGTCTCCAAGATCCCATTCCCCATAAAGTTCCTGTCACCCAGGTGGAGTGCAGTGGCACAATCATGGCTCACTGCACCCTCTCCCTCTTGGGCTCAAGCGATCCTCCCGCCTACAGGTACATGCCACCATGCCCAGCTAATTTTTGTAGTTTTTGTAGACATGGGGTTTCACCATGTTGCCTAGGCTGGTCTCGAACTCCTCAGCTCAATCAATCTGCCCACTTTAGCCTCCCACAGTGCTTGGATTACAGGTGGGAGCCACCAAGCCCAACCCATAAAGTTCCTAACTTTTTATCTCCCTGGGAGTGCACAGCCTACACACACCAGTTTCTCTTTAGAACATACTTAAGAGTCTTGGCTTAGCATCCAACACACAGAACTTTAACACTTCTACGGATCTGTGCACCTGTCTATGGTGTGGGGTTTTTAAGATCTCTTTCTAATGACACTTTATTTTGCAAAGCAGGACAGTTTCATTCCCAGAAGAGCAGGTATGGTAAATCCTTTGTTCCAGTAATGAAGACAATGATCCCAACCCTAAGCCTCAGAGAAGCCCAGAAACCCTCCAGGCCTCCATCTCTCTGCTCCTAGCACCTGCCTCTCTCTTGACATCAACATCATTCTCCCCTCTCACAGCCCAGCTCCTTCCACAGACCCAGGGATTAGGCACCAGCACCTCAGACTAGATTTTAGAGAATTACCATTCAAGAGGCAATCCTCTTCCCTTGGTTCCAATTTCAAGGTTCTCAAAGACTGGAACAGGGCTAGTTTGAGGCAATGTGCCCCATCGCATAGCCAGAAAGAACCTTACAGTGAAAAGGAGAACAATTCTTCCAAAGTAAGGGGGTGCTGATCCCCAGAGGGAGGACAGATGGGCAACCAAACAGTAACCGGGCCACCACATGCTTCACACTCACTGATCAAGGATTTCTAAAACCACTTTTCTTTTCTCTGAATTTATATAGGACTTTGTATCACTCATAAAGGAATGTCTTATAGGCTGATAACACCTTTCTATTCATGCTTATACTTAACATTTGGGCTAGGATAATTTCCTAACCTCAGTGTCCTCACTATAAGATGGGAATTATTATAATCCCTACCTCATAAATTGTTGGGAGGATTAAAATACTTAGTAAAGTGCCTGACTAATAGAAAGGCATTCAATAAATGTTAGCTATTCATGGTGTCATCATCATTATATTTACCATTATTACTAATCTCCTGTATTGCAAGAATTACAGTTTATATTTTTGTAGACCATCACTGTAGCTAAAGGGTCTTTGGGCCCTAGGTGATATTCCATAAAGGTTGGTTAAATTGATCTGTGGTTTTTGACTATGGAAACTCAGAACTCCCTCAAAATGTACAAAACAGATTTACCTGCTAAATAAATCTCTTCAAAGCTGACCCCAGGTTTAATTGAATTAATTCCAATGAATTTGTCACAATGATGGAGAAAGGAAACTTAGAGGGCCCCACAGTTGTTTGCTGGTAAAATGAGAAGTTTGGATTAGATCAATGTTTCCCAAAATATTTTCCTCAGAATGTTAGTGCCCCTCGAATCCTGCACAAAGCAAGAGGTTCATGACCAAGTAGCTTTTAAAACTCCTGTACACTCTACTCCCATTCTTCACAATGCACACTTTCATATTAAAAGTTCTGAGAGGTCCTCAACAGAAGACATCACTTAACTTTTTTTTTTTTTTTTTAAGACAGATTCTCACTCTGTCACCCAGGCTGGAGTACAGTGGCCACCACTCCTGGCCTAAAATTTTTTTAACCTGGTGCTTCCCAATCTAAACTCACAGGGGCCAGTTTTCTTAATGAAAGAGAATCAGACTAGCTTGTAACCATAGCTGGTGACACTCCCCTGCCCCATTCCTTGTATGTCCTCAGTGGACTAGGTCAGGAATAAATAAATTTTCCTGATTCTCAAGGGCTGGTCACTCCTTTGCACTGAGCTCAAAGCTTCTCTGTAGAATGGGTCACAATGAATGGTAGCCCTGATAGCCTAGAGTAGCCTTTCAGCCTTCTCTGAGCCTCTAAAGACTGAGGATCCTTGGCATGAAATGGAGCAACTGATATACCCTTGCTTCCTCTGGGGACTCTCTTACTCTCAAAAAGGCATCAGCCATCATCTCCATCTAGAGAATATACTAGCTGACTCAGCTTGACCAGCCTGTCCCAAAATGAGAATCTGGGTAAAATAAGCATTGAAACACTTCATTCCTTGTAGATTCACAAAACATATTAGCATATTACAGACTATGAAGTTCTTCAGGAGAAAAGAAACCTATTCAACTTTAATCCAACATTGCCAAGTTTTATTTGACCATGGAAGATTTTTCCAAAACACTTACAAACAGATTAAGGACATTAATCTTTCATGAAACACTAGATCCCCAGGGTCCTCTCCAGCTACATCATTCTGTGATTTTCTTTTTTATTTATGATGCATTAAAAGATTAATCTCTATCAGACTTCCATTTAGAAATTCACCAGAATGTGCAAAGGCAGCAGGTAAAATTGCTGAAGGGTATTATAAAAATACCCTCCAGTGATTTTTGAAACTTAAACTGAAATATTTATATAACTATATATTTCAGTTTGTATATTATATATATATGTATATACACACATATATATGTGTGTATATATATTGGTGTATGTATATCTATATCTATGTATATATGGCATTATATCCATTTTACAGATGCAGAAACTGAGCTTTAGAGGGGGTGAGCAATTGGTCCAAAGCCACACAGCACACAGGTAGTCATTGATAAAGGTAAAAACAAGAGTTGAAGCCTGAGGTGTAAGGACACAGAGACAAGTACACAAATGTTTACAAGTTACACATATGACACGTTCCTTTAACATGAATTTCTTGAACATTCATTTAGAGGCCTTACAATGAAGATATCAGAGTGGCAGCAAATTCTGTTGGAATCAGGGGAGCATGTTCTTCTATAATCCCCTGGCTAACAGGAAAGCACACTGATTTGGCCCATGGTAGTTATACACTCCCATTGAGTCAGGGGCCACTTCTATGCACACAGGAGGTGCTAAAAATATGCTGTTGACTCATTGCCTCTAAGAGCAGAAGAAATGCCAAAAGTATAGGACAAGAGGCAGAAAAGCACATGGAAAAATGTCGTAGGGCAGTCCTCTAAGGAAGTGTTAGATCCCTTTGAAATCTGTCCAAACACTTTCTTGTGCTGGGGAAAGTCAATTACATATTTCAAGCAAGCCCACATGTCATACGAGTATCTTGTACGTGTTTGTGTACTCGTGTCTGTGAACTTACATCTCAGACTTCAACTTCTCGCTCCCCACCCTTATCAATGACTGCCTGCATGGCCTTGGGCAAGTTGCTTTCCCTCTTCAAAGCTCAGTTTCTGCATCTATAAAATGGACATAATGCTACATACCTCATGGGGTTAGTGATCACATTTAAGGAGCTAATATGTGCAAATTGATTACACAGTACCTATCACATAATAAGGGTTTAATAAGTGTTTGATGTAATTGTTTTGATTATTACTACTATTACTAAAATAATAATTACTACAATAATAATGATTCTTATTCTCTATATTAGTATTATCTTTGAAAATGGGCATGGATTACATCTATGTAACACTTTTGGCACAATATCTAGCATTATATCACACACAAATTAGAGAATTCATATTATTAATAATGAAAAAATATTTTTACTGACCCTTAAATTCTTCGTAAGTAACTGCAAAAGAAGCCATTATCCAAACACATGAAATAAAAAAAAAAATTCAGTTCCTCTGGAGTTTGTTTTTGGAGGTAGCCACAGGATACCTAAATTTTTTTTCTTTTCAGAGAGACCGAGGGGCTCACTAGGTTGACCAGGCTGGTCTTGAACTCCTGGTTTCAAGCCATCCTCCCACCTCAGCCTCCCAAAGTGCTGGGATTACATGCATGAGCCACCACATCCAGCCTACCTAAAATACTGAATGCTGTTAATAAATCTCCTGAGGCCAGCATAAGAAGGTGGTGGGCAAAACTAATGCAGGTATGTTTTTCGGGCTTTTTCATGTATTGGGCCAAACTTTGAAAAGCACTTACTATTAATGGCTAACTTGCAAAATTTGTGATTTATTAAAAGCAGATTTTAATTGTTTTACCTAAAAATAATAGGCCTCTGATCTGCCAAAGATGAAGATTTAATTTCTAGGTGTTCCTCACAATACCTAGAAACATCAGTGTAATCGATTATTAAACACTTTAGAAATATTCTCTTCAAAGTTCTTTAATATATAATACAGCAAAAGAAAAGTTTCTTTTCTAAAGGCTTCTCTATACTTTTTTTAATAGTTGAATTTCATTTCTGAAGGCTCCTAAAAAGAATAGAATTTAGATCTTTATTAAAGAGGAAATATATTTTCCATGTTTAATTTAAATTACATTCCATCAGTCATTTGCAATCTTAGCCTACACGGAATTTTTTTTTTTTGGTAGTTTTTATGTTTGGGCTTTAGGAGGGGATTCCCAATAACCTCTATATAAATATTTCTAATCTCTATAGAAATATTTTAACATTTCAATGTAAATTAGTTTTTTAAAGCTATTTTATCCATAAAAATAATGAATTTGCATGGCTGAGGGTGAAATAATGTGTTACCAGGACCCCTCAGTTTTGGGGGTTGTGAGTAGATCCCATCTTCATGTTCCTCCAGCCCAGCCCAAGCCTGGCTCAGGTCCTCCTCCCCCATTTGTCAGGAACCACCATCCCCAGGGATTCTATGTGCCCTGCCTGACCAGTGTTCTCCATCAGAGTTTACCAATCTTTTGTTCATTCCCTCAGAGCACAGCTAAGCAAGAGTACACTAATTTGAAAATTAACTCAAGCAAATAGAGGAACAATATCCCCAACACATTGCATTTTAACATAGGGTTTCCTGGACACACTGTTTCAACCCAAGAGTTGGGCTAATAGTAGGAGTTCCAACTGCTAAAATACGGCTGTCAGCTTCAGAGGGAAATTCATGAACGTCTTCATAGTTTGTTTTTACTTTTCACTTGGCACTGTTTCTAAAATTTCCTCTGAAGCCAAAAAATAAGTTATTTCCCAGCACACTGGGCACTTTTCATTTATCATTGGATTGATTTTTGTAACTTGCAGTAGGAGCTGAAATCGACCAGGGGGTTCTTATCCAACAGACAGCAGCAAAACTCTTTGTGTATCTGCGTTCCTTTCAACAAGCGTGACTTCCTCAATGGCATCATTCGTGAGCGTAACACAGAGCTCAGCAATAACGTTTCTTCACTAACCCTACCAGGTATCCATCATAGGATGTTACTTCCTTTCACTGTTTTCCGACTCCTGGCAGATATTAATCATTGGGATTTGGGAACAAGGAAATAGAATTTCTGAGAATGCTTGGGAATTCCCAAATTCATATGATGTTCATAACACTTCACTTACAAGTTTTTGAAAAATAATAAGTGACTATAATAACAAGCAAATAGTCGTTTTTTTCTGTAACAGGATTATATGAAAAGTTTTAGTAGTCTTCTGTCTCAAAAAGATATGATAACAAATGATGATTTATTATTATTATGAGCCAACATATTGTAACAAGATTATAAAATCCAATAGCATTAATAGAGAAAACATTAAAAAGAAATGAATATTATCACAAAATAAATGCTAAAGAAAAGTCCTTTAAAGATTGAAAGGTAACACCACAAATACATAATGCTTTAATCATTGTTTACATGACATTGTTAAACAAGGCGTCAATCATCCCCTCCAATACCATTTAAATAACATAACATTCTGATCTCCTGGCAAGATGAATAGCACTGGAAAGAAGCAACTGTCAAAATTGCCGATTAAAGGGCATATTTTGTTTCTAAAACGTGGCATTTCTTAGAAAACCTCTCATAGGATTTGTAAAACATATACTATGCCTATGAACACATTAATATTTATTTGCAGAAATGGCTCACTGTTAGCAGTGGACAAGGCCATGAACACACACTTGTAACACAGCAACAGATACAAGAAAGTCTGACTGAGGCTCCTTTACTGCTCCTGTCCTATTCACCTTAACTTTCATCTCCACATGTCAGTGCTTCCTCATCTTGCTTGACTTGAAGTCAGTGCATTTCTTCAAGTCAGTAAGTTCTCTATACTGACTATTAAGCTGTAATTTTCACAGGAAAATTAGAATGTTCCTTCCCATTTTCCTAATTTCTCAACTGATTTTTCTCAGAATTCAGAATCCATAAATATTGAAATGCCAGGAGAGAATTTCCAAATGGAAATGCTGTTCCCTTCGTCCATTTTCAGAAGAAACCTTAGGATAGTGTTATCCTTCTCTTCTCCAATTTTTTTTTTCCTGCAAACTTATGGTTATCACCTCTTTAAGTGAGTAGCTCACAATTTTGCCTCCCCTGCAAATGGTCCCAAAACAGTGAAGTGGGTCCTCTTTAGCTGTGTCTTTAGTGCATAATCCTGCATTTCTGACCATATGCAGGGAGTGTGACCCAGGGAAGGATCCCTGACTCAATGGGATTTCTCTTGCTGTCTCTAGAATTTGAACACCGGAACCCAGACGTACAGAGGCTGGGAGCCATCGTGGTGTGCTATATTGATGACGGCAGCAGTGGGTGGTGTGGGGGCAGTTAATTGACAGCTATCTGTTGCTGACATCCCAGGAACTGCCTGAACCTCCTCTTTCCCAGTCATAAGATATCTAAGAGTCTGCAGTATTCTTCATTAAATCCTAGCATGGTTTAAGCTAGCCAGAATTAGGTTATGTTGCTTTCAATCAACAGAACCTTATCTAATACATTGTTATTTCCTGGTCTTTGTTCCTTTAATTTTCCAGGAAAAGAAGGGAAAATGGCTTACTCATTTCAAAAAGAGAAAAGGGACAACATACCATTTATGCAAAATTTAGAAGCACTCAAAGGAAACTCTGGAAAGTTCCTGAGACATATATAGGTAGGATCAGCATAAAACTTGAACAGTGTATGTAGATCATGGTTGCCATGGTTGCCTTGACACAATGAACATCTGTATCAAAATCATATTTTCTTGGTGGGACAGAGAGAAGCACAAGGCGGGACTCACATTTACAGTAATCCTTGTTTTCCAGGGACCCTACAACCCAGTTTGTCCAGAGCTGTTCATCTTAAGTTTGTTATCCCACCATAATTATAAATAGAACCTCCTTTTTCTCTCAAGAATATCCCACTTTGGATGATAATTTCTGTGACTACCCATTAAGAATATTTAATAACTATAGAAAACTGCTTCTCTATATTTTCTGTATGTTTGAAACATTTTATAACAAAAATATCTTTAAAGTTATCACCTACACAGAATATAGCTGCCAAATGCTCCTACTCTGCTATTCTAACCATGAATCCCTCTGGGGCCTCTTCTTCCTACGGCGCTTGTGAGGATGAAATGAAATAAGCTCTATGAAGTGCCCAACAGTGACCAACACTGAATAAAATACAGCCACCATAGGTGGCCTTCCCTTATGTTCACCAAACTCCTGATAAGTTATTCGGTGATGTTTTAATCTTAATATTTTATGTAGATTATACATTCATCTGATTCAAAATGCAAAAGGTACAAAAGCGTATACAGTTAAAAGTTTCCCAACCCACTACCATTTATCTCCCTGGAGGCAACTGTTTCCAGATTTTTGAATATCCTTAAAGAATATCATATGTATGGAAAAGAAAGATTATATATTTATATGCATCTGTGTATGCATTTTCTTTTAAGAGGCTCACAAAGTCTCCTTGAAGAGATATCATTATTACAAATACCCCTCAATTTACAATGGGGTTATATTCCAATAAACTTATGAAAATATTGTAAGCTGAAAATGCATTTAATACACTTAACCTACTAAACATCATAGCTTAGCTTGGCCTACCTTAAACACTCACATTAACCTACAGTTAGGCAAAATCATCTAACAGAAAGCCCATTTTATAATAAAGTGGGCTTTGAATATCTCATGTAATATAATGAATACTGTACTGAAAGTGGAAAACAGAATGGTTGTATGAGTACTCAAAGTACAGCTTCTGCTGAATGTGTATTGCTTTCAAACTATCTTAAAGTTGAAAAATCATAAGTCAAAATATTCTAAGTCAGGGATTGTTTGTATTTCTACTTTACATGATGAAATTGAGCCTTGAAAAGATTAAGTGACTCGCCCAAGGTCACACTGGCAGTTAAATAGTGAAACTTGGATCCAAATTGTTCAGTCACTACATGTATTGTCTTGAAATTTGAAAAAGAGGAAGAGGAATTAAACTACTAAATTGAAGGACTATTTTAGGCATAGAAGAAGCAGATGCCTTCATGTCCAAGTGATTGTGAAAAGCCCACTTGCCCCAAAATATGTCTCCTGGTCATATGAAATTCCACCATTTCAGATTTTTACCTGGGGATTTAGAGTAATCTGCTGTTTTCCTAGAGCTCCCCTAAAATAGAAATAGAAAATTTTGGAAGGCTAAATATATGCTAACATTGGAAAACTCATTTTCTCCCCTTCGTAAGGCAAGGTACTGAAGGAGGGGGCCCTACGGGCTGTGCAGGGACATCCTGGAGGCATGGGGAGAAGAAACTGAAAGGCAAGTTTGTATGGAACAAAGAATACCGATCTCAGGTTTCTCCCTTGAACCTGCCCTAACTTTGTTCAAATAGACTTAGCCACTGACCTGCTGTCAAAAGACCACAGCCAATCTGACTTGTTTTCAATATAATGATGAATATTGATTTGGTCCCTTCATCCAACATTCTCAGCTGGATCTTTTTTGACCAAGGATATACATTACTAGGTGAGTACAGGCAGTTAATTCTTCCACACGGGACTTCAGAGTTTCTGAGTTAACCAGAATCACCCACCTTAACATCTGCCAGTTTATACCCCAAGTCCTGACCAGTGCCCCCTACCTGCTATGCCTCATGTTTTCAATAGAGCATAAAATCAGAAATGAAAGATGAAACATCATAGCCAATATCACAGAAATACAAAGGATCCTAAGAAACTGCTAGGTATAATTACACACTAACTAATTGGATCATCTAGAAGAAATGGATAAATTCCCAGACACATAAAACCTACCAAGATTGACTCATGAAGAAATTTAAAAATCTGAACAGACTAATAGCAAGCAAGGAGGTTGAATCAGTAAGAAAATGTCTCCTATCAATGAAAAACCCAAAACCAGATGGCTTCCCAGATTAATTCTACCAAATATTTTAAGAAGAACTAATACCAGTCCTTCTCAAACTCTTCCAAAAAGCTGAAGTGGAGGGAATACTTCCAAACTCATCTTACAGGGCCAGCATTACCCTGATTCCAAAGCCAGACAAGAACACTACAAGAAAGGAAAATGACAGGCCAATATCCTTGATCTACATAGATGCAAAAATCCTCAACAAAATCCTAGCAAACCAAATTCAATAGCACATTGAAAGAATCATTCACCATGATCATGTCATGGTTCAACATAAGCAAATCAATACATACAATATACCATATTAGAAAAATAAAGGATAGAAACTATATGGCCATCACAATAGATATAGAAAAAGCTTTTGATAAAATTCGAAACCCTTTCATGGTGAAAAAAAAAACACCCAACAGATCACGTATTGAGGGACTGTATCCCAACAAAATAAAGGCCATATATGACAAACTCATAGCTAACACCATAATCAATGGTTAAAAGTTGAAACTTTTCCTCTACCATCAGGAACAAGACAAGGATGCCCACAGACACCACTTCTCAGGGTAATTAGGCAAAAGAAAGAAATAAAAGGCATCCTAATAGGAAAGGAAGAAGTGAAACTGTCCCTACTGACGGCATGATCTTGTTATATATAGAAAACCCTACAAACTTCACTAAAAAAAGGTTAGAACTCAACACAAAGAAGGGAACAATAGACACTGGGGGACTCCAAAGGTGGGAGGGAAGGATGGTGGGAGCAAGGGTTGAAAAACTACCTATCCATTACTATGCTCACTGCTTGGGTGGTGGGATCATTAGAAGCCCAAACCTCAGCACCATGCAATATACCTGTTTAAGAAACCTGTACATCTACCCTCCTGACTCTAAAATGAAACATACAATATTTAAAAAACAAAAACAAATAAATAAAATTTGAAAACTGTTAGAACTGAACTGATAGATGAAATCAGTAAAGTTGTAGGATACAAAATCAACATAGAGAGCCTTGAAGACAGCAACATCCAGCTGTCTGACACGAAAGTCTCAGGGGCAAGAAAACCTCTATATGAACTCAGAAACAATGAGCTAAGTTGTGTTTATGTCTGAAAGGATGTTAAGAACTTCATTCATGTTACATCAGAGCCAACAGAAAGAGCCAACAGGAAACCTGTACCCAACAAACAGAAATGACAAGATGAAGGGAAAGCAGAGGTAAGGGATTACCTTAGAAAGGGCAAGTGATTAGCTCAATATGCAATACAATGTTTGCTCCTGAGCCAAACATTTGTACAATAATTTGGATATTACTTGCACAACCAGAAAAATCAGCCACTCATTAGGAAAATGTGTTTCTGTATAAGTCTTAGGACTCAGCTATCTATAATAAAATGAAAAGGCAATATTTTCATCCAAAATGAGTGTTTTTGTTTGTCTTGGCTTGTTATTCTAACGTCAACAGCCTCTAAATAAACTGTTGAAGTACATGATATAACCACCTCTTTCTCCATCTTTCCTATTGCTCCCATAGGGTTTCAGTTGTGCAATTTCACCATTAGCAAAGCTTTTTGCTGAAATCTGGCTTTTCAAAGGGAGAGTATCCAGAAACAGAAGATGCTGATCTGGGAGGCTCTTCCTAATAGAACTGCTGCTTCAGTTTAACTTGAAAAAGCCCACACCCAGTTCCTAATGACAAACATCTGAACACCGGGTCTCCCCATGAGCAAGACCATGCTATGCCTCCTGCTCGCTCTGTTCTATAAGCAACCCACAGATTGCTCCCAGTGAAGAGGAGCCTGCCAGGGGAGCAGCATTCCACCAGACCCTGATTTAGCAAGATATTTCCGTATCATTCCCCCAACCAGCTGGAAGTCCTCCACTGCTCTTGTGTAAAAATCTAACTCATCTTGCTGAATTTCCTGATTTAAAAGTCTAATGCATTTCACCAAAAGTGTGACAGAAGGAAACCAAGTACACCATCTCTCTCTTACCAAACCAAAGCTATTGCATGTGCATTCTGGGGGAAAAACATCGTCCAAATATGTTATGGAGGGGGTGCCAGCCCAGTGTCATCCTCTTACTATTGCCATAGGATCTTGGCTGATGGCATCAGAGGAAAAACAAGTTTATCGATTACTTTCAAACATTAAGCTCACTCCTCCACGAAAAATAAGTCACAAGTCCAATGTCTCTTATTAAAATAAGCACTGCAAAATATAAAGGAGTCACAGTTTTAAAATGGGACACACATTCTGTAAGCGGTGAACCACGTTAGAGGTGCACTGTTTACATTGTATAAAGTCCCCTGGAGCCAGGGTTAGGAAGCGCATCTGTTCTTTGGTGTTCTGGGATGAAGGAGAAAGGAAAATGTGCTGCCAGAAGTGAGTGGGAAGGAGCCCATGAGATAAAGGAAGTAAATCCATTTGCTGATTGCAATAATAATGGTAATACACGAAGCTATACATACATACTACAAACATACATACATACATACATGCAAATTTTCACATTTTTTAAAAAAAAGAACTTAAGGCTTCCACTCATGTAATCAGCCCTTATGAACTCTCCTGATTAGCTGCAAGGAAAATCTTCCTTTCTCCTCTTTCTTGCACCATCCTGGGCTCCCTTTTGACTTTTTTTTTTTAACTTATAAACGATCAGCTCATATTCTGAAATTTGTAGTCCCCTCTCGCCCCCTCTCTCTCTATACGGCTCATTTACATTCACAGCTGTCGTGCTGCTGGGCATCCTCAAACCCACAAGTTTCCCTTTAATGTTTGAGCAGACAAACATGATCATGCACTAGGCATCACTGTGCCACTCAAAATGCTTTTTTGTTTTTTTATTGCATCTGAGAGAAATCTCAAGGTTGCAAACCTGGAGTCAGAATTGTCTCCATGTGTCTCAGTGGGAAGAGTATCGTGTGAAGAAACAAGTTGATTCTACTAATCAAAAGGAATTTTTTTTGATATCAGGTCATCCTCCGAATGAATTTATATTACCGAGAGGAGAGTCACATGAAGAAAATGGTCAAACACCACCACCTAGAGCAAGAGCTGAGAAGTGCAGCGGAGCCGGGCTGTGTCAGGAAAGAAAAGCAAGCTGGGGCCTGGCTCAGCGCTCTCCCCTCTGCTCCTGTCTGCACGGAAAGATTAGGATGACAGTGGCAGGAAGCCTGTGCACCTAGTATGCATCACTTGAAGGGAACACACAGATTCCAGTAAACAGTTGGAAGGAAATGTTAATACCAGGCTCTGCTAAACAATATGAAATGACTCCTAGATGAGACAAGCGACTTTCATCAAAGTTTCCTGATACCTGAAAAGACAGCCCAGGGGATCCTGCACTACATGTGGTGTATGTAAATTAAGCGGCTTTTTTTCCCCTTTGTAATCAAGGCTCATACACAAACAAAATCACACTTTAGAAACGGCCTATTTCAACTTGTAACTAGCTTGCTTTCAGGGGCTCCAGGTCAAAAAGAAATAGAGCACAAAGACGCTTTCTCCTTAGGGATCACACACAAATTCACTCTGTCCGTTTCTTTCCCAAATGGAGCAACAAAGCCGTCAGACCTCTCCGTCCACCCATCGGGTCCTTCCTGATTAAAGTGAGATAAATCACAGCCCTCTCTCTCCAGATGGCAGGTGACAAGAGGGGGATGCTTGCCTCAAGAAGTCCTCCCCATCCCTCTGCATTCATGCAAGCCCGAGCGGAGAGATGCAAGAAATTACGGATGCATTTTAATTCCCCAGACCCTGCAATTAAAAATGGAAAATTTTTAGCCATGCGTGTTGGCTCACGCCTGTAATCCCAGCACTTTCAGAGGCCGACGTCGGCGAATCACATGGGGTCAGGAGTTCGAGACCAGCCTGGCCAACATGGTGAAAACCTGTCTCTACTAAAAATACAAAAATTAGCTAGGAATGGTGGTGGGCGCCTGTAGTCCCAGCTACTCGGGAGGATGAGGCAGGAGAATCACTTGAGCCCGGGAGGCAAAGTTTGCAGTGAGCCAAGATCGCACCACTGCACTCCACTCTGGGTGACAAAGGAAGACTTCATCTCAAAAAATGTTTTTAAAAAATGGAAGTGTTGTTCTTTCATTTGTAAATGTGTTTTGGTAAAAGAGGGGCAGTTTAAGCAACCCTTTCTATTGTCTACATTGTTAAAATTCATCCGACATGGACTCTTGACTCCGTTTTGCCTGGGCAGACCCAATTCAAGCATTTACAACAGCTATAACCTCCTCAAATCAAAAAGAGGAATCAGCATTATTGCTAAGTTCAAATGAGGTCTTGTTTTATTTCATTTTTATTTTTGAATGCAGCCATTCCTCCAGGTGCTGTCATCAGGTAAGATTGTCAGTCCTGATTAGGTAAAGGTATTATTACAAAATGCAATTCTTAAACATTCAGTGTCTAACTACACTTTTAATAAGCCTTTCCCCCTCCCCTATGTATTCTCCCTTAGACAACCCTTCTCAAATTTAAAATCACAGAAACTAAAATATGATGCCTAAAGAGAGCCTAGCGACTGCCCAGTCCTCTAATTTGATGAGTGGGAGTACTGAAGCCCAGAGGAGGTCAAGTAATTTGTTCCCAATATCTTAGATAAGAAGAAAATGACCAGCTGGGAAATCCCACTCATGTCAAGGCAGAGGCACAGGGCCACAGACTGTGGTTGAATTGTGCCACACTCCTACATCCTTCTTTAGCAATCACAGCACATTCCTGTGTTGAGTCGGAGTCACTGACTTCCTTTTCAGGCTGATTGAGTTCTGTCCTTACGGGCTGCGACAAGAAGTTTTGGTATTATGCTACACCAAGACCATTTATCTAGTTCAAGAAATGAGCACAGTCCTTAGAGCCCAGCAACTTTTCCCATGTCCAGTAAATGTAGCTTCTCCATTAGAAGTTGTCAGAATGGAGCCTTCTGGCTCATCTTGATTTTGATTTGTGCAAGAATGAATGGTTGTGCTAAGACAGCTTTCCTAGCTGATAGAGAGCGAAACTTTTTTCTCATAATCTATAAAAAAATTAAATTAGAACTTTTTTCTCATAATCTGTGAAAAAATATTAAATTAAATCTGGCTCGTCTTGATTTTGATTTGTGCAAGAATGAATGGTTGTGCTAAGACAGCTTTCCTAGCTGATAGTGAGCAAAACTTTTTTCTCATAATCTATAAAAAAAATTAAATTAGAAGCATAGAGTTTATTTCATGACTTTTATCTTCCTGCAATTTTCTTGTGGGCATAAATGATTTGTTTTTATCCTGCCTGCCCCCCAATCCCTTTTCCAAGAGACTAAAAATGTATCTAGTGCAAAGTAGAGACTCAAATATTTTTTAATAAACAGTGATTCCAGCCACCTAGTGCATGTTGCCAAATGCCAACCCCGTAAATGATCAAACACATCATCTCATTCAGCCAATCAAAATCAAGTGCTACCTATTTTTTTAAGTTTTCATAGCCCTTGGGCATCTGCTTTCTCAGCATTTCCCAAACTTGAGTCATTCTCATCCTGCCTTCCTAATTTTGCTCTGTCAATTACCTCTACTATTATTTATTTCATATATTTTTAGATAGCCCCACTTTTGAAACTTAAATACATGCCTTTTAAAAGGAAGCTTTCTTACTACTATACATCAGAAGCCATCATTACTTGTTCTAAGTACTCATAACAACATGGTCACAATTATTAAAATTTACTAATGTGCATCCACATACTCTCTAAATTCATGGAGCATCTGCACACACTTTAAGAAACAATTCTGCATTACTCACTCAATTTTCTTGACATCCTTCTGAGGCAGGACAAACCTTGGGCCCAGAGAATTGAGGTAGGAGTCCAAGCAAGTTGCCAGCCACATAAAGGCAAACCTTGGCTCGGAAGTCAGGACTACCAGCCCCTAGGTTATGGTTCATGCTCTTTCCTCTGCTCTCCAGAACCTCCTATCTCCAAGTGTAGTTAGCAGCCCAGATGCAGCAGCATCCTCTAGAGACTTGTAAAAAATGCAGAAGCTCAGGCTCCACCCCAGGCCTATGCAGACTGAAACTGCATTTTAACAAGGTCCAGGTAATTCACGAGCACATTAAGTTTGAAAAGGCCTGGTCTAGATCAGCGGTTCTCTAACTTAGCAGCACATTAGAACCATCTGTAGAGACTTTAAAAATACCAGTGCCTGGGCTTCACCTCCCAGAGAATCTGACTTAAGTGTCTGGGGTTTGCCCTGAGTCTAGGTATTTTTAAAAACTCCTCAGCTTATACAAAGCTGGCAGGGCCGGGCACAGTGGCTCATGCCTATAATCCCAGCACTTCGTGAGGCCAAAGTGGGCAGATTGCTTGAGTCCAGGAGTTTGAGATTAGCCTGGGCTAAATCCCCATCCCTACAAAAAAAAATACAAAAAGTAGTTGGGCATGGTGGAGGCACATACCTGTAGTCCCAGCTACTCAGGAGGATGAGTCCTCGCTTGAACCCAGGAGGTCACGGTCTGGTCAACAGAGCAAGACCCTGTATCAAAACAAACAAACAAACAAACAAAATATGCTAGCAGCTTACCAGCTAGGGAGGCCTGTAGAGCCAAGTTTTGCAAATGGGGCTACATTAGTTGCTCCAGAACTTTAGCTGCATCAAAACCACCTGGATGGCTTGTTCAGCTACAGAGGGTCTGGCCATGCTCCTAGAGTTTCCAGCTGAGGTTCTGGAATGAGGCCCAATGATTTGCATTTCTAACAATCTCCAGGTGATGCTGATGCTGTGGGTCCACGGACCACATTTTGAGAATCTATGCTAAATGAATCGGAGAAGACCAAAGCTCAAACTTATTCCAAGACCTTTTCAAGGCCCAACTGCAAGTTGTAGCGGAAGTAAGCATCTAAGGGTGCAAAAAAGTTTCACTGTAGACTAAGGCCTTTTACCTGAGCTCTCAAATGTTCACATTTCTCTTATCAACCTAAATAACAAACAGAGAGAGGCTCTCCACAAGAAAAAGGTATTCGTTTGGAAACAGCCTTGCAATAGAAATAGGCAAGCCAGAGTAAACTATATGCATATTCACGGAGGTAAAGGAAGACAAAAGAAGAAATGAGGAAGATTATATGATAATTTGGAAATGATTATCCTTGGCTACAAAGATCAATAACAAAGGTGATGCCAGGCCCAGGTTGGACAGGCAGTTGTTGGGCAAATATCCTTCAGAAGCATTGTTGTGTGCAAAGTTGCAATGGGCTTTGTGCAAGATTGTGTTTTTTGCAGTCTTCTGTGATAAGTTTTTGTTATCAGGCATACAAGCCCAAGAATCCTTGTTTGCATGGCCTTCCCTGGCTCTATTTGTCAGGGTTTTGGTTAGGGGAGGGGTATTTTTAACACTCTCAATGTAAAAAATGCCATAAGGTAGGTACCCCAATTGCTTGTTTCGTCTTCATAAAATAACTTTTCCACCCGAACAAAGTCAACACATAAATTGTAAAAATACCCTGGCATGCAGTCCCTGGAAAAGTCTAGAGTCATTCTCGGGGTTCCCAGCAGGTGGGCAAGCGTAGCCACCACAGATAAACACAAAGTAGGGGTGCCCACTGGGGTTTAGCGGCAGGCAGTGGCCCTGGTTCTGATATTTGGCTGAAAACACAGCTCCTCTTTGTCACCCTCAGGACATTTCAGCTATTTCCTAGATAATAATCTCACTTCACCCTGCACAAAACAGGCACATGATCATGTCACTCTGACCTGGTTTGAGTCCAAGGAGACTTTTGTTTTTAAAATAATTTAGGATAGTAGTTAAAATATGAATTTTGGGCCAGGAGTGGTGGCTCATGCCTATAATCCCAGCAGTTCGTGAGGACAAAGTGGGCAGATTGCTTGAGTCCAGGAGTTTGAGACTAGCCTGGGCTAAAACCCCATCCCTACAAAAAAAAAATACAAAAAGTAGTTGGGCATGGTGGTGGCACATACCTGTAGTCCCGGCTACTCAGGAGGCTGAGTCCTCGCTTGAACCCAGGAGGTCACGGTCTGGTCAACAGAGGAAGACCCTGTATCAAAACAAACAAACAAACAAACAAACAAAAAATGCTAGCAGCTTACCAGCTAGGGAGGCCTGTAGAGCCAAGTTTTGCAAATGGGGTTACATTAGTTGCTCCAGAACTTTAGCTGCATCAAAACCACTTGGATGGCTTGTTCAGCTACAGAGGGTCTGGCCATGCCCCTAGAGTTTCCAGCTGAGGTTCTGGAATGAGGCCCGATGATTTGCATTTCTAACAATCTCCAGGTGATGCTGATGCTGTGGGTCCACGGACCACATTTTGAGAATCTATGCTAAATGAATCGGAGAAGACCAAAGCTCAAACTTATTCCAAGACCTTTTCAAGGCCCACCTGCAAGTTGTAGCGGAAGTAAGCATCTAAGGGTGCAAAAAAGTTTCACTGTAGACTAAGGCCTTTTACCTGAGCTCTCAAATGTTCACATTTCTCTTATCAACCTAAATAACAAACAGAGAGAGGCTCTCCACAAGAAAAAGATATTCGTTTGGAAACAAAGCCTTGCAATAGAAACAGGCAATCCAGAGTAAACTATATGCATATTCACAGAGGTAAAGGAAGACAAAAGAAAAAATGAGGAAGATTATATGATCATTTGGAAATGATTATCCTTGGCTACAAAGATCAATAACAAAGGTGATGCCAGGCCCAGGTTGGACAGGCAGTTGTCGGGCAAATATCCTTCAGAAGCATTGTTGTGTGCAAAGATGCAATGGGCTTTGTGCAAGATTGAGTTTTTTGCAGTCTTCTGTGAGAAGTTTTTGTTATCAGGCATACAAGCCCATGAATCCTTTTTTGCGTGCCTTTCCCCAGCTCTATTTGTCAGGGTTTAGGTTAGGAGAGGGGTATTTTAAACAATCTCAATGTAAAAAATACCATAAGGTAGGTAGCCCAATTACTTGTTTCATCTTCATAAAATAAATTTTCATAAAATCTCTCTAAACGTGGAAATATCTAAACCGTTTTCTGTATAAACGTGGAAATATCTACACAGCTATCTCTGTAAACGTGTAAACATTTACAACGCTATCTGTATAAACATGGAACTATTTAAAACGCCGTCTCTATAAACATGGAAATATCTACACCGCTATCTCTATAAACATGGAAATATTTCCACCGTTATCTGTAAAAACTTAGAAACATGTAAACAGCTATCACTATAAACATGGAAATATCTACACCGCTATCTCTATAAATATGGAAATATCTACACCGCTATCTGTATAAACATGGAAATATCTACACCGCTGTCTGTATAAGCAAGAAATATCAACATAGCTATCTGTATAAATATGGAAATATCTACACCGCTGTCTCTATAAACTTGGAAATATCTAAACCTCTATCTGTATAAACATGGAAATATCTACACCACTGTCTCTATAAACATGGAAATATATACAACGCTATCTCTATAAACATCCAAATATCTACTTCACTGTCTCTATAAACATGGAAATATCTACACAGCCATCTCTATAAACGTGGAAATATCTACAACGCTGTCTCTAGAAACATGGAAATATCTACAGTGCTATCACTATAAACGTGGAAATATCTACACCGCTATCTCTATAAACATGGAAATACCTACACCGCTATCTCTATAAACGTGGGAACATCTACACCGCTATCTCTATAAACCTGGAAATATCTACACCGCTAAAAGTATAAATGTGGAAATATCTACACCGCTGTATGTATAAACATGGAAATATCTACACCGCTATCTCTATAAACGTGGAAATATATACAGCACAATCTGTATAAACGTGGAAATATCTATACCGCTATCTAAACTTGGAAATATCTACACCACTATCTGTATAAACGTGTAAATATCTACACCGCTATCTTTGCAAATGTGCAAATAGCTTTGCCGCTATCCCTATAAACATGGAAATATCTACACCGCCATCTCTATAAACATGGAAATATCTACACCGCTATCTCTATAAAGATGGAAATATCTAAACCGCAATCACTATAAACATGGAAATATCTAGACCGCTGTCTCTATAAACATGGAAATACCTACACAGTCATCTGTATAAACATGGAAATATCTACAGCAATATCGTTATAAACATGGAAATATCTACACAGCCATCCCTATAAACAGGGTAATATATACACCACTATCTGTATAAACATGGAAATAGCCACACCGCTATCTGTATAAACATGGAAATATCTACACCGCCATCTATAAAAACATGGAATTATCTACACAGTCATCTGTATAAACATGGAAATCACTACACCTCCATCTGTATAAACATGGAAATATTTACACTGCGATCTGTATACTCATGGAAATTTCTACACAGCCATCTGTATAAATATGGAAATGTCTACACCGCTATCTCCATAAACATGGAAATACCTACACCGCTATCTGTATAAACATGGAAATATCTACACTGCTATCTGTATAAACATGGAAATATCTACACCGCTATCTGTATAAATATGGAAATATCTGCACCGCTATCTGTATATACATGGAAATATCTACACCGCTATCTGTATAAACACGGAAATATCTACACCGCTATCAGTACATCCATTGCCATATATACATCGCTATCTGTATAAACATGGAAGTATCTCCACCGCTATCTCTATAAACATGGAAATATCTACACCGCTATCTTTATAAACATGGAAATATCTACACCGCTCTCTGTATAAACATGGAAATATATACAACACTATCTGTGTAAACATGGAAATATCGACACAGCTATCTGTGAAAACATGGAAATATGTACACCGCTATCTGTATAAACTTGGAAATGTCTACACCACTGTCTGTATAAACATGGAAATATCTCCACTGCTTTCTACATAAACATGGAAATAACTACACTGCTATCTGTATATACATGTAAATATCTACACCGCTATCTGTATAAACATGGAAATACCTACACAGTCATCTGTATAAACATGGAAATATCTATACCACCATCTGTAAAAACATGGAAATATATACTCCGCCATCTATATAAACTTGGAAATATCTACACAGCCATCTGTATATACATGGAAATATATACACCGCTATCTGTATAAACATGGAAATAACTACAAAGCTATCTGTATAAACATGGAAATATCTACACAGCTGTCCCTAAAAACATGGAAATATCAATACCAATATGTGTATAAACATGGACATACCTACAACGCTATCTGTATAAACATGGAAATAACTACACCGCTATCACTATAAAGATGGAAATACCTACATCGCTATATCTATAAACATGGAAATATCTACACCGCTATCTCTAAAAACATGGAAATATCTACACCGCCATCTGCATAAACATGGAAATATCTACACCGCCTTCTGCATAAATATGTAAATATCTACACCGCGAGCTGTATAAACATGGAAATATCTACAACATCATCTGTATAAGCATGGAAATAACAACAACGCTATCTCTATAAACATGGAAATATCTACACCGCTAACTGTATAAACATGGAAATATTTACACCGCTATCTCTATAAACATGGAAATATATACACCACCATACCTATAAACATGTAAATATCTACACCGTCATCTACATAAACAAGGATATATCTACACCGCCATCTGTATAAACATGGAAATATCAACACCGCCATCTGTAGAAAGACGGAAATGTCTACACCACGATCTGTATAAACATGGAAATACTACAACGCTATCTGTATTAACATGGAATTATCTACAATGGTATCTGTATAAACATGGAAATAACTACACCATGATCTGTATAAACACGGAAATATCTTCACCGCTATCTTAACAAACATGCAAATATCTACACCACCATCTCTACAAACATGGAAATATCTACAAGGCCATAAGTAAACATGGAAATATCAACACTGCCATCTGTATAAACATGGAAATATCTACACTCACATCTGTATAAACATGGAAATATCAACACCGCCATCTATATAAACATGGAAATATCTATACCACAATCTGTAAAAACATGGAAATGCCAACACCGCTATCTGTATAAACATGGAAATATCCGCACCACTGTCTGTATAAACATGGAAATATCTACACCGCTATCTCTATAAACATGGAAATATTTAAACTGCTATCTGTGTAAACATGGAAATATCTACACCGCTATCTCTATAAACACGAAAATATATACACCGCTATCTCTATAAACATGGAAATATCTACACCGCCATCTACATGAAGAAGGAAATATCTACACTGCCATCTATATAAACGTGGAAATTTCCAAACCGTCATGTATATAAACATGGAAATATCTACATTGCTATCTGTAGAAAGATGGAAATAACTACACCGCGATCTGTATAAACATGGAAATATCTACAAAATGATCTGTATAAACATGGAAATATCTACACCGCTATCTGTATACACATGGAAATATCTACACCGCCATCTGTATAAACATAGAAATACCTACAGAGTCATCTGTGTAAACATGGAAATATCTACACCACCGCCTGTATAAACATGGAAATAACTATACCGCAATTTGTATAAACATGGAAATATCTACAAAGCCATCTGTATATACATGGAAATATCTACAACGCTATCTGTATAAACATGGAAATAATTACAGTGCTATCTGTATAAACGTGTAAATATCTGCACCGCTATCCCTAAAAACATGGAAATATCAACACCGCTATGTGTATAAACATGGAAATACCTACACCACTATCTGTATAAACATGGAAATATCTACACCGCAATCACTATAAACATGGAAATAACTACAGCGCTATCTCTATAAACTTGGAAATATCTACAACTCTATCTCTAAAAACATGGAAATATCTACACCGCCATCACCATAAACATGGAAATATCTACACGACCAGCTGCATAAACATGCAAATATCTACACCACCATCTGTATAAACATGGAAATATCTGCACCGCCATCCATATAAACATGGAAATATCTACACCGCCATCTCTATAAACACGGAAATATCCACACCGCCATCTGTATAAAGATGCAAATATCTACACCGCGAGCTGTATAACCAAGGAAATATCTACACCACGATCTGTATAAACATGGAAATATCTACACCGCTATCTGTATAAACATGGAAATATCTACACCGCTATGTCTAAAAACTTGGAAATATCTACACCACCATCTCTATAAACATGGATATATCTACACTGCCATCTACATAAAAAAGGAAATATCTACAACGCCATATATATAAACATGGAAATAACTACACCGCTATCTGTATAAACATGGAAATATCTACACTGCCATCTGTACCAAGATGGAAATATCTACACCACGATCTGTATAAACATGGAAATATCAACAACGCTCTCTGTATTAACATGGAATTATCTACAACGTTATCTGTATAAACATGGTAATATCTACACCGCTATCTGTATAAACATGGAAATATGTACACAGCTATCTCCATAAACATGGAAATACCGACACCGCTATCTGTATGAATATGGAAATATCTACAATGCTATGTCGATAAACGTGGAAATATATACACCGCCATCTCTATAAACATGGAAATATCTACACCGCCATCTACATAAACAAGGAAATATCTACACCGCCATCTATATAAACACGGAAATATCCACACCGCCATCTGTATAAACATGGAAAAATCTACACTGCCATCTGTAGAGGGATGGAAATATCTACACCGCGATCTGTATAAACATGGAAATATCTGCACAATGATCAGTATAAACATGGAAATATCTACACCGCTATCTGTATAAACTTGGAAATATCTACACCGCCATCCGTATAAACATGGAAATACCTACACAGTCATCTGCATAAACATGGAAATATCTACACTGCTATCTCTATAAACATGGAAATAACTACACCGCTATCTCTATAAACATGAAAATATCTACACCGCCGTCTCTAAAAAAATGAAAATATCTACACTTCCATCTCCATAAACATGGAACTATCTACATCGCCATCTGTATAAACATGGAAATATCTCCACCACTATCTCTATAAACATGGAAATGTCTACACCCCTATCTGTGTAAACATGGAAATATCTTCATGGCTATCTCTATAAACATGGAAATATCTACACAGACATCTGTATAAACATGGAAATATCTACACAGTCATCTGTATAAACATGGAAATATCTACACAGACATATGTATAAACATGGAAATATCTACACAGCCATCACTATAAACATGGAAATATCTACACTGCTATCTGTATAAACATGGAAATAGCCACACCACTGTCTGTGTAAACATGGAAATACCTTCACCGTCATCTGTATAAACAAGGAAATATCTACAGAGCTATCTATATAAACAATGAAATATCTCCAACGATATCTGTATAAACATGGAAATATCTACACCGATATCGGTTTAAACATGGAAATATCCCCACCGCTATCTCTATAAACATGGAAATATCTACACCGCTATCTGTATAAACATGGAAATATTTACACCACTATCTGTATAAACATGGAAATATTTACACCGCTATCTGTATAAACGTGGATATATCTACACTGCTATCTCTATAAACATGGAAATATCTACACCACTGTCTGTATAAACCTGAAAGTATCTACACCGCTATCTCTATAAACATAGAAAAATCTACACCGCTGTCTGTATAAACATGGAAATATCTACAGCAATATCTGTATAAACATGCAAATATCTACACTGCTGTCTCTATAAACATGGAAATATCGACACTGCTATGTGTATAAACATGGAAATATCTACACCGCTGTCTCTAAAAACATGGAAATATCTACACCGCTGTATCTATAAACATGCAAATACCTACACCGTTGTCTACATAAACTTGGAAATCTCTACACGGCTATCTCTATAAATGTGGAAATATCTATACCGCTGTCTCTATAAACATGGAAATATCTACACCGCTATCTCTATAAACGTGGAAATATCTACACCGATGTCTCTGTAAAGATGGAAATATCTACACTGCTATATGTATAAACTTGGAAATATCTACACCGCTATCTCTATAAACATGGGAATATCTACACCGCTATCTGTATAAACGTGGAAATATCTACACTGCTATTTCTGTAAACGTGGAAATATCTACTCCAATTTCTGTATAAACATGGAAATATCTACTCCGCTATCTCTGTAAATGTGTAAACATTTAAAGCGTTATCTGTGTAAACATGGAAATATTTACACTGCTATCTCTATGAACATGGAAATATTTACAACGCTATCTGTATAAACATGGAAGTATCTCCACTGCTATCTGTATAAACATTGAAATATCTACACCGCTATCTGTATAAACATGGAAATACCAACACCGCTATCTGTATAAACATGGAAGTATCTCCACTGCTATCTGTATAAACATGGAAATAGCTACACCGCTATCTGTATAAACATGGAAATATCTACACCGCTATCTGTATAAACATGGAAATATCTCCACCGCTATCTCTATAAACATGGAAATATCTACACCGGTATCTTTATAAACATGGAAATATCTACACCGGTATCGTTATAAACATGGGAATATCTACACCACTATCTGTATAAACATGGAATTATCTACAACACTATCTGTGTAAACATGGAAATATCTACACAGCTATCTGTGTAAACATGGAAATCTGTACACCACCATCCGTGTAAAGATGGAAATATCTGCACCGCAATCTGTGCAATTATGGAAATATCTACACCGCTATCTGTAAAAACATGGAAATATCTACACCGCTATCTGTATAAACATGGAAATATCTACAGCGCTATCTGCATAAATTTGGAAATATCTACACCGCTAACTCTATAAACTTGGAAATGTCTACACCGTTATCTGCATAATCTTGGAAATTTCTACTTGGCTATCACTATAAACATGGAATTATCTACACCGCCATCTGTATAAACACGGAAATACCTTCACAGTCATCTGTATAAACACGGAAATATCTACACCGCTATCTGAATAAACATGGAAATATCTACACTGCCATCAGGATAATCATGGAAATATCTACACAGCCGTCTCTATAAACATGGAAATATCTACACCTCCATCTGTATAAACATGGAAATATCCACACCGCTATCTGTGAAAAGATGGAAATATCTACACCGCAGTCTCTGCAAAGATGGAAATATCTACACGACTATCTGTGTAAACCTGGAAATATCTACACTGCAATCTGTGCAAAGATGGAAATAGCTTCACCGCTCTCTGTGTAAACATGGAAATATCTACACCGCTATCTGTATAAACATGGAAATATCTACACCGCTATCTGTATAAACATGGAAATATGTACGCCGCCATCTGTATAAACAGGGAAATATCCACACCTACATCTCAATAAACATGGAAATATCTCCACTGCTATCTGTATAAAAATGGAAATATCTGTACCGCTATCTGTAAAACCTGGAAATATATACACCGCAGTCTGTATAAACATGGATATATCTCCACCGCTATCTGTATAAACATGGAAATATCTCCACCACTATCTCTATAAAGATGGAAATATCTACACCCCTATCTGTGTAAACATGGAAATATCTTCATGGCTATCTCTATAAACATGGAAATATCTACACAGACATCTGTATAAACATGGAAATACCTACACAGTAATCTGTATAAACATGGAAATATCTACACAGTCATCTGTATAAACATGGAAATATCTACACAGACATATGAATAAACATGGAAATATCTACACAGCCATCTCTAGAAACATGGAAATATCTACACCACTATCTGTATAAACATGGAATTATCTACAACGCTATCTTTATGAACATGGAAATATCTACACCATGATTTGTATAAACATGGAAATATCTACAGCACTATCTCTATAAACATGGAAATATCTACACCACCATCTCTATAAACATGGAAATAATTACAAAGCCATCGGCATAAACATGGAAATATCTACACTGCCATCTGTTGAAAGATGGATATATCTACACCGCAATTTCTATAAACATGGAAATATCTACACAATGATCTGTATAAACACGGAAATATCTACATCGCGAACTGTATAAACATGGAAATATCTACACAGCTATCTGTGGAAACAAGGAGATATATTCACCGCTATCTGTATAAATATGGAAATATCCAATCAGTCATCGGTATAAACATGGAAATATCTACACTGCCATCTGTATAAACATGGAAATAACTACACAGCCATCTGAATAAACATGGAAATATCTACACCCCTATCTCTATAAACATGGAAATATCTACAACGCTATCTCTATAAACATGGAAATATCTACACCGCTATCTCTGTAAACATTGAAATATTTACACCGCCATCTGTAAAAAGATGGAAATATCTACACAGTCATCTGTATAAACATGGAAATATCTACACCGCTATCTTTAGAAACATGGAAATACCTACACCGCTATCTCTATAAACATGGAAATATATACACCGCTATCTGTATAAATATGGAAATATCTACACCACGATCTGCAGAAACATTTAAATATGTACACCGCTATCTGTATAAACATGGAAATATCTACACCGCTATCTGTATAAACATGGAAATATCTATAACACTATCTGTGTAAACATGGAAATATCTACACAACTATCTGTGTAAACAAGGAAATACGTACACCGCTATATGTGTAAAGATGGAAATATCTACACCACTATCTGTATAAACATAGAAATATCTACACCGCTATCTCTGTAAACATGGAAATAAGTACACCGCTATCTGTATAAACATGGAAATACCTACACCGCTATCTGTATAAATATGGAAATATCTACACCACGATCTGCATAAACATTTAAATATCTACACCGCTGTCTGTATATACATGGAAATATATACACCGCTAACTGTATATACTTGGGAATATTTACACCGCTATCTTTATAAATATGGAATTATCTATAACACTATCTGTTTAAACATGGAAATATCTACACAGCTATCTGTGTGAACATGGAAATATGTACAACGCTATCTGTTTAAAGATGGAAATATCTACACCACTATCTGTATAAACATGGAAATATCTACACCGCTATCTCTGTGAACATGGAAATATGATCACAGCTATCTGTATAAACATGGAAATATTTACACCACGATCTCCATAAACATTTAAATATCTACACCGCTATCTCTATAAACTTGGAAATATCTACACTGCTATCTGTATATACATGGAAATATCTACACCGCTATCTGTATAAATATGGAAATATAGACACTGCTATCACTATAAACATGGAAATGTCTACAACGCTATCTGTACAAACATGGAAATAGCTACATGGCTATGTCTATAAACATGGAAATATCTACACCGCCATCAGTATAAACATGGAAATACCGACACAGTCATCTGTATAAACATGGAAATATTTACACCACTATCTGCATAAACATGGAAATATCTACACGGCCATCTGTATGAACATGGAAATATCTACACAGCCATCTGTATAAACATGGAAATATCTACAAAGCCGTCTCTATATCAGGCAAATATCTACACTGCTATCTGTATTAACATGGAAATATCTCCACTGCTATCTGTATAAGCATGGAAACATCTCCACTGATATCTGTATAAACATGGAAATATGTACACCGCTATCTGTGTAAATATGGAAATAACTACAACGCTATCTGTGTAAACATGGAAATACATACACAGCTATCTGTGTAAAAAAGGAAATATCTACACCACGGTCTGTATAACTATGGAAATATCTACACTGCTATCACTATAAACATGGAAATGTCTACACCGCTATCTGTATAAACATGGAAATAGCTACATGGCTCTATCTATAAACATGGAAATATCTACACCGCCATCTGTATAAACATGGAAATACCTACACAGTCATCTCTATAAACATGGAAATATCTACACCTCCCTCTGTATACACATGGAAATGTGTACACTGCCATCTGTATAAACATAGAAATATCTACACGGCCATCTGTATACACATGGAATTATCTACACCACTATCTCTATGAACATGGAAATACCTACACCGCTATCTCTATAAACATGGAAATATCCACTCCGCTATCTCTATACACATGGAAATATCTTCACTGCAATCTGTGCAAATATGGAAATATCTACAGCGCTATGTCTGTATACATGGAAATATCTACACTGCTATCTGTATAAACATGGAAATATCTACAAAGCTATTTGTATAAACATGGAAATACCTACACTGCTATCTGTATAAACTTGGAAATATCTACACCGCCATCTGTATGAACATGGAAATACCTCCACGGCCATCTGTATAAACATGGAAATATCTCCAACAATATCTGTATAAACATGGAAATAACTACACCGCTATCTGTTTAAACATGGAAATATCTACACTGCAATCAGAGCAAATATGGAATATCTATACCGCTATCCCTGTAAACATGGAAATATCTTCACAGCTATTTGTATAAACATGGAAATATCTACACCGCTATCTGTATAAACATGGAAATATCTACACCGCTATCTCTGTAAACATGGAAATAATTACACCGACATCTGTAAAAATATGGAAATATCTACACAGTCATCTGTATAAACATGAAAATATCTACACCACCATCTCTATAAACATGGAAATATCTACAGTGCCATCAGCATACACATGTAAATATCTACACAGACATCTGTATAAACATGGAAATATCTACACCGCTATCTCTAGAAACATGGAAATACCTACACCACTATCCCTATAAACATGGAAATATCTACACCGCTATCTCTATAAACATGGAAATATCTACACCGCCATCTCTATAAAAATGAAAATATCTACACTGCCATCTCCATAAACATGGAACTATCTGCACCGACGTCTGTATACAAATGGAAGTATCTACACAGCCATCTGGTTAAACATGGAAATATCTACACCGCCATCTGTATAACCATGGAAATACCTACACCGCGAGCTCTATAAACATGGAAATATCTACAGCGCTATCAGTATAAACCTGGAAATACCAACACCGCTATCTGTACAAACAAGGAAATATCTACACCGCTATCTGTATAAATATGGAAATATCTACACCACGATCACTATAAACATGGAAATATCTACACCGCAATCTGTATAAACATGTAAATATCTACACCACTACCTGTAAACATGGAATTATCTACACCGACATCTTATAAATATGGAAATATCTACAACGCTATCTCTATAAACATGGAAATATCTACACCGATATCTGTATAACCTCGGAAATATCTACACCGCTATCTCTATAAACATGGAAATATCTACACCGCCATCTGTAAAAACATGGAAATATCCACACAGTCATCTCTATAAACATGGAAATAACTACACTGCAATCTGTTTACACACGGAAATATCTACACAGCCATCTGTATAAACATGAAAATATCTACACTGCTATCTGTATAAACATGGAAATATATACTCTTCCATTTATATACACATGGAAATATCTACACAGCCATCCCTATAAACATGGAAATATATACACCGTTATCTCTATAAACAAGGAAATACCTACACCTCTATCTATATAAACATGGAAATATCTATACCGCTATCTCTATAAACATGGAAATATCTACACCGTCCTCTCTCTAAACATGAAAATATCTACACTGCCATTTCCATAAACATGGTAATATCCACACCACCATCTGTATAAACATGGAAATATCCACACTACCGTCTGTAGAAAAGTGGAAATGTTTACACCGCCATATGCATAAACATGGTAATATCCACACCACCATCTGTATAAACATGGAAATATCTACACTGCCGTCTGTAGAAAGGTGGAAATATTTACACCGCGATCTCTATAAACATGGAAATATGTGCACCGCTATCTGTATAAACCTGGAAATATCTACACCGCTATCTGTAGAAACATGGAAATATCTACACTGCTATCTGTATAAATATGGAAATATTTACACTGCTATCTCTATAAACATGGAAATATGTGCACCGCTATCTGTATAAACCTGGAAATATCTACACCGCTATCTCTATAAACATGGAAATATCTACATTGCCATCTGTATAAACATGGAAATATCTACACAGCCATCTGTAAACATTGAAATATCTACACAGCCATCTGAATAAAGATGGAAATATCTACACGACTATCTCTATAAACATGGAAATATCTACACAGCTATCTCTATAAACATGGTAGAATCTACACCGCTATCTATATAAACATGGAAATATCTATACCGCTATCTCTATAAACATGGAAATATCTACACAGCTATCTCTATAAACATGGAAGAATCTACACCGCTATCTATATAAACATGGAAATATCTATACCGCTATCTCTATATACATGGAAATATCTACACCGTCCTCTCTATAAACATGAAAATATCTACACTGCCATCTCCATAAACATGGAACTATCTTCAACGCCATCTGTATAAACACGGAAATATCTACACCACCATCCCTATAAAAATGGATATATATACATTGCCATCTGTATATTCATGGAAATAACTACACGGCCATCTGTATAAACATGGAAATATCTACACCGCTATCTTTTTAAAGATGGAAATACCTACACCGCTATCCCTTTAAACATGGAAATACCTACAACGCTATCTCTATAAACATGGAAATATCTACACCGCTGTCTCTATAAACAGGGAAATATATACACCGCCATCTCTATAAACCTGGAAATATCTACACCGCCATCTACATAAACAAGTAAATATGTATACCGCCACATATATGAACATGGAGATATCTAAAACGCCATCTGTATAAACATGGAAATATCTACACTGCCATCAGTAGAAAGATGGAAATATCTACACCGCTATCTGTAGAAACATGAAAATATCTACACCACTATATGTATCAACATGGAATTATCTACAACGCTATCTGTATGAACATGGAAATGTCTACACCATGATTTGTATAAACATGGAAATATCTACACAGCTATCTCTATAAACATGGAAATATCTACACCACCATCTCTATAAACATGGAAATATCTACAAAGCCATTGGCATAAACATAGAAATATCCACAACGCCATCTATATAAACATGGAAGTATCTACACCGCTATCTGCATAAACCTGGAAATATCTACACTTCAATCTTTGTAAACATGGAAATATCTACACTGCTATCAGTATAAACGTGGAAATATCTACACCGCTATCTCTATAAACATGGAAATATCTACAGTGCCATCTGTAGAAAGATGGAAATATCTACACCGCGATCTGTATAAACATGGAAATATCTACACCGCTACCTGTATCAACATGGAAATATCTATACCGCTATCTGTATAAACATGGAAATATCTACACCGTGATGTGCATGAACTTGGAAAAATCTACACCGCTATCTGTATAAACATGGAAATATCTCAACCGCTATCTCTATAAACATGGAAACACCTACACCGCTATCTGTATAAACATGGAAATATCTGCACCGCTATCTCTATAAACATGGGAATATATACACCGCAATCTCTATACACATGGAAATATCTACACTGCCATCTTCATAAACAAGGAAATATCAACACCGCCATCTATATAAACGTGGAAATATCTACACCGCCATCTGTATAAACATGGAAATACCTACAATGCCATCTGTAGAAAGATGGATATATCTAAACTGCAATCTGTATAAACATGGAAATATCTACACAATGATCTGTATAAACACAGAAATATCTACATCGCGATCTGTATAAAAATGGAAATATCTACACCGCTATCTGTGGAAACAAGGAGATAACTTCACCGCTATCTGTATAAATATGGAAATATCCACACAGTCATCGGTATAAACTTGGAAATATCTACACTGCCATCTGTATAAACATGGAATTATCTACACAGACATCTGTATAAACATGGAAAAAACTACACAGGCATCTGAATAAACATGGAAATAACTACACCGCTATCTATATAAACATGGAAATATCTACAACGCTATCTCTATAAACATGGAAATATCTACACCGCTATCTCTGTAAACCTGGAAATAATTACACCGCCTTCTGTAAAAAGATGGAAATATCTACACAGTCATCTGTATAAACATGGAAATATCTACACCACCATCTGTATAAACATGGAAATATCTACACCGCTATCTGTATAAATATGGAAATATCTACTCCGCTATCTCTATAAACATGGAAATATCTACACCGCCATCCCTATAAAAATGAAAATAACAACACTGCCATCTCCATAAACATGGAACTATCTACACCGCCATCTGTAGAATCATGGAAGTATCTACACCGCCATCTGGATAAACATGGAAATATCTACACCTCCATCTGTATAATCATGGAAATATCTACACCGTGAGCCCTATAAACCTGGAAATTCCAACACCGCTCTCTGTACAAACAAGGAAATATCTACACCGCTATCTGTATAAACATGGAAATATCTACAACACGATCTGTATAAACATGGAAATATATACACCGCTATCTCTATAAACATGGAAATACCTACACCATTATCTCTATAAACATGAAAATATCTGCACCGCTGTATCTATAAACATGGAAACATCTACAATGCTCCCTGTATAAACATGGAATTAACTACACCTCTATCTCTATAACATTGAAATATATACACCGTCATCTCTATAAACAAGGAAATATCTACATTGCTATCAGTATTAACATGGAAATAGCCAAACCGCTATCTGTATAAACTTGGAAATACCTACACCAGTATCAGTAGAAACATAGAAATATCTACACCACTATGTGTATAAACATGGAAATACCTACACCGCTATCTGTATAAACTTGGAAATATCTACACCGCCATCTGTATAAACATGGAAATATCTACATCATTATCTGTATAAACATGGAAATATCTACATCGCTATCTCTATCAACATGGAAATATCTCCAGCGATATCTCTATAAACTTGGAAATATCTACATCGCTATCTTTATAAACATGGAAATAACTTCACCGCTAACTGTATATACATGGAAATATCTACAGCGCTATCTGTATAAATATGGAATTATCTATAACACTATCTGTTTAAACATGGAAATATCTACACAGATATCTGTGTAAACATGGAAATATGTACAACGCTATCTATGTAAAGATGGAAATATCCACACCACTATCTGTACAAACATGGAAATATCTACACCGCAGCCTCTGTAAACATGGAAATATGTACTCCACTATCTCTATAAACATGGAAATATCTACACTGCTATCTGTATAAACATGGAAATATCTACACCACGATCTGCATAAACATTTAAATATCTACACCGCTATCTGTATAAACATGGAAATATCAACACCGCTATCTGTATAAACATGGAAATCTATACACCGCTATCTGTATAAACATGGAAATATCTACACCGCCATCTGTATAAACATGCAAATATCTACATCACTATCTGTATAAACATGGAAATAGGCAAACTGCTATCTGTATAAACATGGAAATACCTACACTGCTATCTGTATAAACCTGAAAATATCTACACCGCCATCTGCATAAACATGGAAATACCTACAGAATTATCTGAATAAACATGGAAATATCTACACCACAATCTGTATAAACATGGAAATACCTACACGGCCGTCAGTATAAACATGGAAATATCTAAACAGCCATCTCTAGAAACATGGATATATCTACATTGCTATCAGTATAAACATGGAAATAGCCAAACCGCTATCTGTAAACTTGGAAATACCTTCACCAGTATCTGTAGAAACATAGAAATATCTACACCACTATGTGTATAAACATGGAAATACCTACACCGCTATCTGTATAAACTTGGAAATATCTACACCGCCATCTGTATAAACATGGAAATATCTACATCACTATCTGTATATACATGGAAATATCTACACCGCTATCTGTTTAAACATGTAAATATCTACACCGCTATCTGTATGTACATGGAAATATCTACACAACTATCTGTATAAACATGGAAATATCTACATCGCTATCTCTATAAACATGGAAATATCTCCACCGCTATCTCTGTAAACTTGGAAATATCTACACCGCTATCTTTATAAACATGGAAAAAACTACATCGCTATCTGTATAAACATGGAAATATCTATAACACTATCTGTGTAAACATGGAAATATCTACACAGCTATCTGTGTAAACAAGGAAATATGTACACCGCTATCTGTGTAAAGATGGAAATATCTACATCACTATCTGTATATACATGGAAATATCTACACCGCTATCTCTGTAAACATGGAAATATGTACACCGCTAACTGTATAAACATGGAAATATCTACACCGCTGTCTGTATATACATGTAAATATCTACACCGCTATCTGTATAAATATGGATATATCGACACTGTTATCACTATAAACATGGAAATGTCTACAACGCTATCTGTATAAACATGAAAATAGCTACATGGCTATCTCTATAAACATCGAAATATCTACACCGCCATCAGTATAAACATGGAAATACCGACATAGTCATCTGTATAAACATGGAAATATTTACACCACTATCTGAATAAACATGCAAATATCTACACGGCCATCTTTATAAACATGGAAATATTTCACAGCCATCTCTGTAAACATGGAAATATCTACACCGCTATCTGTATAAACATGGATATATCTCCACTGCTATCTGTATAAGCATGGAAACATCTACACCGATATCTGTATAAACATGGAAATATGTACACCGCTATCTGTATAAACATGGATATAACTACAACGCTATCTGTGTAAACATGGAAATATCTACACAGCTATCAGTGTGAACATGGAAATATCTACACCGCTATCTCTAAAAACATGGAAATACCTACACAGCAATCTGTAAACATGGAAATAACTAATCCGCAATCCCTATATACATGGAATTATCTACACCGCAATCTCTATAAACATGGAAATATCTACACCGCCATCTCTATAAACATGAAAATATCTACACCGCCATCTCCATAAACATGGAAATATCTACACCGCCATCTGTGTAAACATGGAAATATCTACTCTGCAATCAGAGCAAATATGGAAATATCTCTACCGCTATCCCTGTAAACATGGAAATATCTAAACTGCCATCTGTAGAAAGATGGAAATATCTACACCACCCTCCGTATAAGCATGGAAATATCTACACCACCATCTGAACAAACATGGAAATTTCTACACAGTAATCTGAATAAACATGGAAATATCTGCACCGCCATCTGTATAAACGTGGAAATAACTACACAATCATCTGTATAAACATGGAAATATCTACACCGCTCTCTCTATAAACTCCAAAATATATACACTGCCTTCTCTATAAACATGAAAATACCTGCACTGACATCTCCATAAACATGGAACTAGGTACACCGCCATCTGGATAAACATGGAAATATATACACCGCCATCTGTATAAACGTGGAAATAACTACACAATCATCTGTATAAACATGGAAATATCTACACCGCTCTCTCTATAAACCCCAAAATATCTACACTGCCTTCTCTATATACATGAAAATACCTGAACTGACATCTCCATATACATGGGACTATCTACACCGCCATCTGTATAAACGTGGAATTATCTGCACTGCCATCTGCATAAAGATGTAAGCATCTATGCCGCGAGCTGTATAAACATGGAAATATCTACACCGCCATCTGTATAAACATGGAAATATCCACACCGCCATCTGTATGAACATGGAAATGTCTACACCGCCATCTGTAGAAAGATGGAAATATCTACACCGAGATCTGTATAAACATGGAAATATCTACACAATGATCTGTATAAACATGGAAATATCTGCACCGCTAACTGTATAAACATGGAAATATCTACACTACAATCTGTATAAATATGGAAATATTTACACCGCTATCCCTATAAACATGAAAATATCTAAAAAGCTATCTGTACAAACATGGAAATATATACACTGCCTTCTGCATAAAGATGTAAGTATCTAAGCCGCGAGCTGTATAAACATGGAAATATCCGCACGCCATCTGTATAAACATGGAAATATCTACACTGCCATCTACATAAACAAGGAAATATCTACACCGCCATTTATATAAATATGGAAATATCTACACCGCCATCTATATAAATATGGAAATACCTACACTGCCATCTGTATAAACATGGAAATATCTACACCGCCATCTGTATGAACATGGAAATATCTACACAGCCATCTGTAGAAAGATGGAAATATCTACATCACGATCTGTATAAACATGGAAATATCTACACTGCTACCCTGTATAAACATGGAAATACCTAAACAGTCATCTGTATAAACATGGAAATACCTTCACTGCCATCTGTATAAACATGGAAGTATCTACACCACCATCTGTATAAACATGGAAATGTCTAAACCGCTATCTGTATAAAAATGGAAATATTTACACCGCTATCTCTATAAAATGGAAATATCTTCACCGCCATCTGTGTAAACATGGAAACATCTACACCGCCATCTGTATAAACATGGAAATATCTACTCCGCCATCTGAATAAACATGGAAATTTCTACACAGTCATCAGTATAAACATGGAAATATCTACACCGCCATGTGTATAAACATGGAAATATCTACACCGCCATCTGTATAAACATGGAAATATCTACACTGCCTTCTGTATAAACATGGAAATATCTACACAGCCATCTGAATAAACATGGAAATATCTACACCACTATCTCTATAAACATGGAAGTATCAACACCGCTATCTGTATAAACATGGAAATATCTACACCTCTATCTGTATAAACATGGAAATATCTACACCGTGATCTATATAAACATGGAACTATCTACACCGCGATCTGTATAAACATGCAAATATCTACACCGCTATCTGTATAAACATGGAAATATCTACACTGCTATCTGTATAAGTATGGAAATATGTACACCGCTATCTCCATATACATGGGAATATCTACACTGCTCTCTGTATAGCCATGGAAATATCTACACCGCTATCTCTATAAACATGGAAATATCTACACTGCCATCTGTAGAAACATGGAAATATCTACACAGTCATCTGTATAAACATGGAAATATCTACACTGCCATCTGTATACACATGGAAATATCTACACAATGATCTGTATAAACATGGAAATATCTACACTGCTGTCTGCTTAAACATGAAAATATCTACACCGCAATCTGAATAAACATGTAAATATGTACACCACTATCTGTATAAGCATTGAAATATCTACACCGCTATCTGTATAAATATGGAAATATCTCCACCACCATCTCTATAAACATGGAAATGTCTACATCGCAATCTCTATAAACATGGATATATGTACAACGCCATCTCTATAAACATGAAAATATCTACACTGGCATCTCAATAAACATGGAACTGTCTACACCGCCATCTGTATAAACATGGAAATATCTACACTGACATCTGTATAAAGATGTAATTATCTACACTGCGAGCTGTATAAACATGGAAATAACAACACCGCTATCTGTATAAACATGGAAATAGGTACACCGCTTTCTGTATAAACATGGAAATATCTACACCGCTATCTGTATAAACATGGAAATATCTACACCACTATCTGTATAAATATGGAAATATTTACACCGCTATCTCTATAAACATGGACATATCTGCACCGCTAACTGTATGAATATGGAAATATCTACACTGCCATCTGCATAAAGATGTAAGTATCTCCACCGCGAGCTGTATAAACATGGAAATATCTGCACCGCCTTCTGTATAAACATGGAAATATCTACACCGCTTTCCTTATAAACATGGAAATATCTACACCGCTATCCCTATAAACATGGAAATACCTTCACCGCCAGCTCAATAAACGTGGAAATATCTACACTGCAATCCCTCTAAACATGGAAATGTCTACACCGCCATTTCTATCAACTTGGAAATATCTACACCGCCATCTGCATAAACATGGAAATATCTACACCGCCTTTTGCATAAACATGGAAATATCTACACCGCCATCTGTATAAACATGGAAATATCTACACCGCCATCAGTATAAACATGGAAATATCTACACCACCATCTGTTTAAACATGGAAATATCTAAATGGCCATCTGTATAAAGATGGAAATATCAACACCGCGAGCTGTATGAACATGGAAATACCTACAGAATGCTCTGTATAAACATGGAAATATCTACCCCGCTGTCTGTATAAACTTGGAAATATCTACACCGCCATCTATATAAACTTGGAAACACCTACCCCGCCATCTGTATAAACATGGAAATATATACACAGTCATCTATATAAACATGGAAATATCTACACGGCCATCTGTATAAACATGGAAATATCTAAACAGCCATCTGTATAAACATGGAAATATCTACACAGCCATCTGAGTAAACATGGAAATATCTACACCGCTAACTGTATATACATGGAAATATCTACAGCGCTATCTGTATAAATATGGAATTATCTATAACAATATCTGTTTAAACATGGAAATATCTACACAGATATCTGTGTAAACATGGAAATATGTACAACGCTATCTGTGTAAAGATGGAAATATCTACACCACTATTTGTACAAACATGGAAATATCTACACCGCAGCCTCTGTAAACATGGAAATATGTAAACCAATATCTCTATAAACATGGAAATATCTACACTGCTATCTGTATAAACATGGAAATATCTACACCACGATCTGCATAAACATTTAAATATCTACACCGCTATCTGTATAAACATGGAAATATCAACACCGCTATCTGTATAAACATGGAAATCTATACACCGCTATCTGTATAAACATGGAAATATCTACACCGCCATCTGTATAAACATGCAAATATCTACATCACTATCTGTATAAACATGGAAATAGGCAAACCGCTATCTGTATAAACATGGAAATACCTACACTGCTATCTGTATAAACCTGAAAATATCTACACCGCCATCTGCATAAACATGGAAATACCTACAGAATTATCTGAATAAACATGGAAATATCTACACCACAATCTGTATAAACATGGAAATACCTACACGGCCGTCAGTATAAACATGGAAATATCTATACAGCCATCTCTATAAACATGGAAATATCTACATTGCTATCAGTATAAACATGGAAATAGCCAAACCGCTATCTGTAAACTTGGAAATACCTTCACCAGTATCTGTAGAAACATAGAAATATCTACACCACTATGTGTATAAACATGGAAATACCTACACCGCTATCTGTATAAACTTGGAAATATCTACACCGCCATCTGTATAAACATGGAAATATCTACATCACTATCTGTATAAACATGGAAATATCTACACCGCTATCTGTTTAAACATGTAAATATTTACACCGCTATCTGTATATACATGGAAATATCTACACAACTATCTGTATAAACATGGAAATATCTACATCGCTATCTCTATAAACATGGAAATATCTCCACCGCTATCTCTGTAAACTTGGAAATATCTACACCGCTATCTTTATAAACATGGAAAAAACTACACCGCTATCTGTATAAACATGGAAATATCTATAACACTATCTGTGTAAACATGGAAATATCTACACAGCTATCTGTGTAAACAAGGAAATATGTACACCGCTATCTGTGTAAAGATGGAAATATCTACATCACTATCTGTATATACATGGAAATATCTACACCGCTATCTCTGTAAACATGGAAATATGTACACCGCTAACTGTATAAACATGGAAATATCTACTCCGCTGTCTGTATATACATGTAAATATCTACACCGCTATCTGTATAAATATGGATATATCGACACTGTTATCACTATAAACATGGAAATGTCTACAACGCTATCTGTATAAACATGAAAATAGCTACATGGCTATCTCTATAAACATCGAAATATCTACACCGCCATCAGTATAAACATGGAAATACCGACATAGTCATCTGTATAAACATGGAAATATTTACACCACTATCTGAATAAACATGCAAATATCTACACGGCCATCTTTATAAACATGGAAATATTTCACAGCCATCTCTGTAAACATGGAAATATCTACACTGCTATCTGTATAAACATGGATATATCTCCACTGCTATCTGTATAAGCATGGAAACATCTACACCGATATCTGTATAAACATGGAAATATGTACACCGCTATCTGTATAAACATGGATATAACTACAACGCTATCTGTGTAAACATGGAAATATCTACACAGCTATCAGTGTGAACATGGAAATATCTACACCGCTATCTCTAAAAACATGGAAATACCTACACAGCAATCTGTAAACATGGAAATAACTAATCCGCAATCCCTATATACATGGAATTATCTACACCGCAATCTCTATAAACATGGAAATATCTACACCGCCATCTCTATAAACATGAAAATATCTACACCGCCATCTCCATAAACATGGAAATATCTACACCGCCATCTGTGTAAACATGGAAATATCTACTCTGCAATCAGAGCAAATATGGAAATATCTCTACCGCTATCCCTGTAAACATGGAAATACCTAAACTGCCATCTGTAGATAGATGGAAATATCTACACCACCCTCCGTATAAACATGGAAATATCTACACCACCATCTGAACAAACATGGAAATTTCTACACAGTAATCTGAATAAACATGGAAATATCTACACCGCCATCTGTATAAACGTGGAAATAACTACACAATCATCTGTATAAACATGGAAATATCTACACCGCTCTCTCTATAAACCCCAAAATATCTACACTGCCTTCTCTATAAACATGAAAATACCTGCACTGACATCTCCATAAACATGGAACTAGGTACACCGCCATCTGGATAAACATGGAAATATATACACCGCCATCTGTATAAACGTGGAAATAACTACACAATCATCTGTATAAACATGGAAATATCTACACCGCTCTCTCTATAAACCCCAAAATATCTACACTGCCTTCTCTATATACATGAAAATACCTGAACTGACATCTCCATATACATGGGACTATCTACACCGCCATCTGTATAAACGTGGAAATATCTGCACTGCCATCTGCATAAAGATGTAAGCATCTACGCCGCGAGCTGTATAAACATGGAAATATCTACACCGCCATCTGTATAAACATGGAAATATCCACACCGCCATCTGTATGAACATGGAAATGTCTACACCGCCATCTGTAGAAAGATGGAAATATCTACACCGAGATCTGTATAAACATGGAAATATCTACACAATGATCTGTATAAACATGGAAATATCTGCACCGCTAACTGTATAAACATGGAAATATCTACACTACAATCTGTATAAATATGGAAATATTTACACCGCTATCCCTATAAAGATGAAAATATCTAAAAAGCTATCTGTACAAACATGGAAATATATACGCTGCCTTCTGCATAAAGATGTAAGTATCTAAGCCGCGAGCTGTATAAACATGGAAATATCCGCACGCCATCTGTATAAACATGGAAATATCTACACTGCCATCTACATAAACAAGGAAATATCTACACCGCCATCTATATAAATATGGAAATGTCTACACCGCCATCTATATAAATATGGAAATATCTACACCGCCATCTGTATAAACATGGAAATATCTACACTGCTACCCTGTATAAACATGGAAATACCTAAACAGTCATCTGTATAAACATGGAAATACCTTCACCGCCATCTGTATAAACATGGAAATATCTACACCGCTGTCTGTATATACATGTAAATATCTACACCGCTATCTGTATAAATATGGATATATCGACACTGTTATCACTATAAACATGGAAATGTCTACAACGCTATCTGTATAAACATGAAAATAGCTACATGGCTATCTCTATAAACATCGAAATATCTACACCGCCATCAGTATAAACATGGAAATACCGACATAGTCATCTGTATAAACATGGAAATATTTACACCACTATCTGAATAAACATGCAAATATCTACACGGCCATCTTTATAAACATGGAAATATTTCACAGCCATCTCTGTAAACATGGAAATATCTACACCGCTATCTGTATAAACATGGATATATCTCCACTGCTATCTGTATAAGCATGGAAACATCTACACCGATATCTGTATAAACATGGAAATATGTACACCGCTATCTGTATAAACATGGATATAACTACAACGCTATCTGTGTAAACATGGAAATATCTACACAGCTATCAGTGTGAACATGGAAATATCTACACCGCTATCTCTAAAAACATGGAAATACCTACACAGCAATCTGTAAACATGGAAATAACTAATCCGCAATCCCTATATACATGGAATTATCTACACCGCAATCTCTATAAACATGGAAATATCTACACCGCCATCTCTATAAACATGAAAATATCTACACCGCCATCTCCATAAACATGGAAATATCTACACCGCCATCTGTGTAAACATGGAAATATCTACTCTGCAATCAGAGCAAATATGGAAATATCTCTACCGCTATCCCTGCAAACATGGAAATATCTAAACTGCCATCTGTAGAAAGATGGAAATATCTACACCACCCTCCGTATAAACATGGAAATATCTACACCACCATCTGAACAAACATGGAAATTTCTACACAGTAATCTGAATAAACATGGAAATATCTACACCGCTATCTGTATAAACATGGAAATATCTACACCTCCATCTGTATAAACATGGAAATATCTACGCTGCCATCTGTATACACATGGAAATATCTACACAGCCATCTGTGTAAACATGGAAATATCTACACGGCTATCTCTATAATCATGGAAATCCCTACACCACTATCTGTATAAACATGGAAATATCTTCACCGCTATCTGTATAAACATGGAAATATCTACACCGCTATCTGTATAAACAAGGAAATATCTCCAACGGTATCTGTATAAACCTGGAAATATGTACACCGCTATCTGTATAAACATGGAAATATGTACATCGCTATCTGTATAAGCATGGAAATATCTACATTGCTGTCTCAATAAACATGGAAATAGCCACACCGCTGTCTGTATAAACATGGAAATATCTACACAGCCATCTGAATATAAATGGAGATATCTACAAGGCTATCGGTATAAACATGGAAATATCTCCACCGCTATCTGTATGAACATGGAAATATCTAAACCTCCATCTGTATAAACATGGAAATATCTACGCTGACGTCTGTATACACATGGAAATATCTACACAGCCATCTGTGCAAACATGGAAATATCCTCACGGCTATCTCTATAAACATGGAAATCCCTACACCACTATCTGTATAAACCTGTTAATATCTTCACTGCTATCTGTATAAACATGGAAATATCTACACAGCCATCTCTATAAACATGGAAATATCCACATTGCTATCTGTATAAACATGGAAATAGCCACACCGCTATCCGTACAAACATGGAAATATCTACACGGCCATCTGTAAAAACATGGAAATATCTACACATTCATCTATATAAACATGGAAATATCTTCACCTCCATCTGTATAAACATGGAAATATCTACACTGACATCTGTATTCACATGGAAATATCTACAACGCTATATGTATAAACTGGGAAATATCTCCACCGCTATCTGTATAAATATGGATATATCTACACCGCTATCCCTATAAACATGGAAATACCTACACCACTATCTGTATAAACATGGAAATATCTACACCGCTATCTGTATAAATTTGGAAATATCTACAAGGCTATCTGTATAAACATGGAAATATCTACACCGCTATCACTATTAAAATGGAAATATCTACACAGCTATATGTATAAACATGAAAATATCTACGCCGCTATCTCTATAAACATGGAAATATCTACACCGCCGTCTGTATAAACATGGAAATATATACACAGTCATCTGTATAAACATGGAAATATCTACACTTCCATTTGTATAAACATGGAAACATCTACACCGCTATTGGTATAAACATGGAAATACCTCCACGGCAATCTGTATAAACATGGAAATATCTACACCTCCATCTGTATAAACATGGAAATATCTACGCTGCCATCTGTATACACATGCAAATATCTACACAGCCATCTATGTAAACATGGAAATATCTACACGGCTATCTCTATAAACATGGGAATCCCTACACCACTATCTGTATAAACATGGAAATATCTTCACCGCTATCTGTATAAACATGGAAATATCTACACCGCTATCTGTATAAACTTGGAAATATTTACACCGCTATCTGAATAACCTTGGAAATATCTACACCGCTATCTGTATAAATATGGATATATCTACAATGCTATCTCTATAAACTAGGAAATGTCTACAATGCTATCTGTATAAACATGGAAATATCTACATGGCTATCTTTATAAACATGGAAATATCTACACCGCCATCTGTATAAACATGGAAATACCTACACAGTCATCTGTATAAACATGGAAATATCTACACCACTATCTGTATAAACATGGAAATATCTACACCGCCATCTGTATAAACATGGAAATATCTACACAGCCATCTCTATAAACATGGAAATGTCTACATCGCAATCTGTATAGACATGGAAAAAGCCACACCGCTATCTGTATCAACATGGTTATATCTTCACCGCCATGTGTAAAAACATGGAAATATCTACACAGTCATCTGTATAAACAGGGAAATATCTACACCTCCATCTGTATAAACATGGAAATATCTACACTGCCATCTGTATATACATGGAAATAACTTCACAGCCATCTGAATAAACATGGAAATATCTACACTGCTATCTCTATAAACATGGAAATACCTACAACGACATCTCTATAAACATGGAAATATCTACACTGCTATCTGTATAAAAATGGAAATATCTACACCGCTATCTCTATAAACATGGAAATATCTACATCGCTATCGGTATAAACATGGAAATATCTACATTGCCATCTGTATAAACATGGAAGTAGCAACTCCGGTCTCTGTATAAACATGGAAATAGCCACACCGCTATCAGTATAAACATGGAAATAGCCACACCGCTATCTGTATAAACATGGAAATATTTAAACCGCCATCTGAAAAAACATGCAAATATCTACATGGCTATCTGTATGAATATGGAAATATCTACAATGCTATCTCTAAAAACATGGAAATATCTACACATCTATCTGTATAAACATGGAAATATCTACACCGCCATCTGTATAAACATGGAAATATCTACACCGCCATCTGTATAAACATGGAAATACCTACACAGTCATCTGTATAAACATGGAAATATCTACACAGTCATCTCTATAAACGTGGAAATATCCACATCGCTATCAGTATAAACATGGAAATAGCAACACCGCTATCGGTATAAACATGGAAATAGCCACACCGCTATCTGTATAAACATGGAAATATTTAAACCGCCATCTGAAAAAAACATGCAAATATCTACACGGCTATCTGTATGAATATGGAAATATCTACAATTCTATCTCTATAAACATGGAAATATCTACACAGCTATCTGTATAAACATGGAAATATCTCCACCGCCATCTGTATAAACATGGAAATACCTGCACAGTCATCTGTATAAACATGGAAATATCTACACAGCCATCTCTGTAAACATGGAAATATCCACATTGCTATCTGTATAAACATGGAAATAGCCACACTGCGATCTGTACAAACATGGAAATATCTATAAAGCCATCTGTAAAAACATGGAAATATCTACACATTCATCTATATAAACATGGAAATATCTACACCTCCATCTGTATAAACATGGAAATATCTACACTGACATCTGTATTCACATGGAAATATCTAGAACGCTATCTGTATAAACTGGGAAATATCTTCACCGCTATCTGTATAAATATGGATATATCTACACCGCTATCCCTATAAACATGGAAATACCTACACCACTATCTGTATAAACATGGAAATATCTACACCGCTATCTGTATAAATTTGGAAATATCTACAAGGCTATCTGTATAAATATGGATATATCTACACTGCTATCTCTATAAACTTGGAAATGTCTACACCGCTATCTGTATAAACATGGAAATATCTACATGGCTATCTCTATAAACATGGAAATATCTACACCACCATCTCTATAAACATGGAAATAACTACACAGTCATCTGTATAAACATGGAAATATCTACATCACTATCTGTATAAACATGGAAATACCTACACCACTATCTGTATAAACATGGAAATATCTACACTGCCATCTGTATAAACATGGAAATAGCTACACAGCCATCTCTATAGACATGGAAATATCTACATTGCTATCTGTATAAAAAAGGAAATAGTCCCGCCGCTATCTGTATAAACACGGAAATATCTACACTGCCATGTGTAAAAACATGGAAATATCTACACAGTCATCTGTATAAACATGGAAATATGTACACCTCCATCTGTATAAACATGGAAATATCTACAATGTCATCTGTATACACATGGAAATACCTACAAAGCCATCTGTATAAACATGGAAATAGCTGCACCACTATCTCTATAAACAAGGAAATACCTACACCGCTATCTGTATAAACATGGAAATATCTACACCGACATCTGTATAAACTTGGAAATATCTACATTGCCATCTGTATAAACATGGAAATATCTCCACTGCTATCTGTATAAACAAGGAAATATCTCCAACGGTATCTGTATAAACATGGAAATATGTACACCGCTATCTGTATAAACATGGAAATATTTAAACCGGAATCTGAATAAACTTGGAAATATCTACACCGCTATCTACATAAATATGGAAATATTTACAATGCAATCTCTATAAACATGGAAATATCTACACAGCTATCTGTATAAACATGGAAATATCTATATGGCTATCTCTATAAACATGGAAATATCTACACCGCCATCTGTATAAACATGGAAATACCTACACAGTCATCTGTATAAACCTTGAAATATCTACTCAACTATCTGTATAAACATGGAAATAACTACACTGCCATCTGTATAAACGTGTAAATATCTACACAGCCATCTCTATAAAAATGGAAATAGCTACAACGCTATCTGTATAAACGTGTAAATATCTACAGAGCCATCTCTATAAAAATGGAAATATCTACAGCGCTATCTGTATAAACATGGAAATAGCCACACCGCTATCTGTATAAACATGGAAATGTCTACACCGCCATCTGTATAAACATGGAAATAACTACACAGTCATCTGTATAAACATGGAATTGTCTACACCACTGTCGGTACAAACATGGAAATATCTACACTGCCATCTGTATAAACATGGAAATATCTACACAGCCATCTCTATAAACATGGAAATATCTACACTGCTATCTGTATAAACATGGAAATAGCCACACCGCTATCTGTATAAACATGGAAATATCTACACCGACATGTGTAAATATATGAAAATATCTACACAGTCATCTGTATAAACATGGAAATATGTCCACCGCTATCTGTATAAACATGGAAATATCTACACCGCCATCTGTATAAAAATGGAAATAACTACACAGTCATCTGTATAAATAAGCAAATATGTACACCGCTATCAGTATAAACAAGGAAATATCTGAACCGCCATCTGCATAAACATGGAAATATCTACTCTGACATCTGTATGAATATGGAAATATCTACACAGCCATCTCTATGAACATGGAAATAGCCACAACGCTATCTGTATAAACATTGAAATATCTCCACCGCTATCTGTGTAAACATGGAAATATCTCCAACGCTCTCTGTATAAACAAGGAAATATCTACCCCGCTATCTGTATAAACATGGAAATATCTACTCCACTATCTGTATAAACATGGAAATATCTCCACCGTTATCTGTGTAAACATGGAAATACCTCCAACGCTATCTGTATAAACATGGAAATAGCCACACAGCTATCTGTATAAACATGGAAATTTCTCCACCGCTATCTCTATAAACATGGAAATATCTCCACCGCTATCTGTATAAACATGGAAATATGTCCACCGCTATCTGTATAAACATGGAAATATCTCCAACACTATCTGTATAAACATGGAAATAGCCACACAGCTATCTGTATAAACAAGGAAATATCTACACCGCTATCACTATAAACATGGAAATATCTCCACTGCTATGTGTGTAAACATGGAAATATCTCCACCGCTATCTGAATAAACCTGGAAATATCTACACCACTATCTGTATATACATGGAAATATCTACACCGCTATCTCTATAAACATGGAAATATCTCCACCGCTATCTGTATGAACATGGAAATACCTCCAACGCTATCTGTATAAACTTGGAAAGAGTGACACTGCTATCTGTATAAATATGGAAATATCTACACCGCTATCTCTATAAACATGGAAATGTCTACACCGCTATCTGTATATACATGGAAATGTCTACATGGCTGTCTCTATAAACATGGAAATATCTTCACAGCCATCTCTATATATATGGAATTAACTACACAGTCATCTGTATAAACCTGGAAATATCTACCCCGCTATCTGCATAAACATGGAAATATCTACTCCGCTATCTGTGTAAACATGGAAATAGCTACACCGCTTTCTGTACAAATATGGAAATATTTTCACCGCTATCTCTATAAACCTGGACATGTCTACACCGCTATGTGTATAAACATGGAAATATCTACATGGCTATCACATTAAACATGGAAATATCTACACCACCATCTGTATAAACATGTAAATACCTACACAGTCATCTGTATAAACATGGAAATATCTAAACCACGATCTGTATAAACATGGAAATATCTACCCCGCTATCTGTATAAACATGGAAATATCTACTCCGCTATCAGTATAAACATGGAAATATCTCCACCGCTATCTGTGTAAACATGGAAATATCTCCAATGCTATCTGTATAAACATGGAAATAGCCACACAGCTATCTGTATAAACATGGAAATATCTACACCGCCATCTCTATAAACATGATAATACCTCCACTGCTATCTGTATAAACGTGGAAATATCTCCTCCGCTATCTGTATAAACATGGAAATAGTGACACCGCTATCTGTATATATATGGAAATAGTGACACCGCTATCTGTATAAACATGGAAATGTCTACACCGCTATCTGTATAAACATGGAAATATCTACATGGCTGTCTCTATAAACATGGAAATATCTCCACCGCTATCTGTATGAATATGGAAATATCTCCACCGCTATCTGTATAAACCTGGAAATATCTACACCACTATCTGTATAAACATGAAAATATCTACACTGCCATCTGTATAAACTTGTAAATATCTACACAGCCATCTCTATAAACATGGAAATATCTACACCGATATCTGTATAAACATGGAAATAGCCACACCGCTATCTGTATAAACATGGAAATATCTACACCGCCATCTGTAAAAACATGGAAATATCTACACAGTCATCTGTATAAACATGGAAATATCTACACCTCCTTCTGTATAAACATGGAAATACCTACACTGCCATCTGTATACACATGGAAATAACTACACAGCCATCCGTATAAACATGGAAATATCTACACAGCTATCTCTATAAACATGGAAATACCTACACCGCAATCTGTATAAGCATGGAAATATCCACACCATTATCTGTCTAAACATGGAAATATCTACACTGCCATCTGTATAAATAAGTAAATATCTACAGAGCCATCTCTATAAACATGGAAATATCCACACCGCTATCTGTGTAAACATGCAAATAGCCACACAGCTATCTGTATAAACATGGAAATATCTACACTGCTATCTCTATAAACATGGAAATATCCCCACCGCTTTCTCCATAAACATGGAAATATCTACACGGCTATCTGTATAAACATGGAAATATCTACACCGCTATCTGTATAAACATGGAAATAGTGACACCGCTATCTGTATAAATATGGAAATAACTACATGGCTATCTCTATAGACATGGAAACACCTACACCGCCATCTGTATAAACATGAAAATACCTACACAGTCATCTGTATAAACCTGGAATTATCTACACCACTATCTGTATAAAAATGAAAATATCTACACTGCCATCTGTATAAACATGTAAATATCTACACAGCCATCTCTATAAACATGGAAATATCTACACCGACATGTGTAAAAATATGAAAATATCTACACAGTCATCTGTATAAACATGGAAATATCTCCACCGTTATCTGTATAAACCTGGAAATATCTAAACCGCCATCTGTATTAAAATAGAAATAACTACACAGTCATCTGTATAAATAAGGAAATATCTACACCGCTATGTGTATAAAGATGGAAATATCTGCACCGCCATCTGCATAAACATGGAAATATCTACACCGCCATATTTATAAACATGGAAATATCTCCTACGCTATCTGTATAAACATGGAAATAGCTGCACAGCTATCTGTATAAACATGGAAATATCTACACCGCCATCTGTATAAACATGGAAATACCTACACAGTCATCTGTATAAACCTGGAAATATCTACACCACTGTATGTACAAACATGGAAATATCTACACTGCCATCTGTATAAACATGGAAATATCTACACAGCCATCTCTATGAACATGGAAATAGCCACACTGCTATCTGTATAAACATGGAAATATCTCCACCGCTATCTGTGTAAACATGGAAATATCTCCAACGCTATCTGTATAAACATGGAAATATCTTCCCCACTATCTGTATAAACAAGAAAAATATCTACTCCGCTATCTGTATAAACATGGAATTATCTCCACCGCTATCTGTGTAAACATGGAAATATCTCCAACGCTATCTGTATAAACATGGAAATAGCCACACAGCTATCTGTATAAACATGGAAATATCTACACCGCTATCTCTATAAACATGGAAATATCTCCACCGCTATCTGTATGAACATGGAAATATCTCCACCGCTATCTGTATAAACATGGAAATATCTAAACCGCCATCTGTATTAAAATAGAAATAACTACACAGTCATCTGTATAAATAAGGAAGTATGTACACCGCTATGTGTATAAAGATGGAAATATCTGCACCGCCATCTGCATAAACATGGAAATATCTGCACCGCCATATTTATAAACATGGAAATAGCCACACAGCTATCTGTATAAACATGGAAATATCTACACCGCTATCTCTATAATCATGGAAATATCTCCACCGCTATCTGTATAAACATGGAAATATCTCCACCACTATTTGTGAAAATATGGAAATAGTGACACCGCTATCTGTATAAATATGGAAATATCTACACCGCTATCTGTATGAACATGGAAATAGTGACACTGCTATCTGTATAAATATGGAAATATCTACACCGCTATCTCCATAAACATGGAAATGTCTACACCGCTATCTGTACAATCATGGAAATATCTACATGGCTATCTCTATATACATGGAAATATCTACACCGCCATCAGTATAAACATGGAAATACCTACACAGTCATCTGTATAAACCTCGAAATATCTACACAACTATCTGTATAAACATGGAAATAACTACACTGCCATCTGTATAAACGTGTAAATATCTACACAGCCATCTCTATAAAAATGGAAATATCTACAACGCTATCTGTATAAACATGGAAATAGCCACACCGCTATCTGTATAAACATGGAAATGTCTACACCGCCATCAGTATAAACATGGAAATAACTACACAGTCATCTGTATAAACATGGAAATATCTACACCACTGTCGGTACAAACATGGAAATATCTACACTGCCATCTGTATAAACATGGAAATATCTACACAGCCATCTCTATAAACATGGAAATATCTACACTGCTATCTGTATAAACATGGAAATAGCCACACCGCTATCTGTATAAACATGGAAATATCTACACCGACATGTGTAAATATATGAAAATATCTACACAGTCATCTGTATAAACATGGAAATACGTCCACCACTATCTGTATAAACATGGAAATATCTACAGCGCCATCTGTATAAAAATGGAAATAACTACACAGTCATCTGTATAAATAAGCAAATATGTACACCGCTATCAGTATAAACAAGGAAATATCTGAACCGCCATCTGCAAAAACATCGAAATATCTACACCGACATCTGTATAAACATGGAAATATCTACACAGCCATCTCTATGAACATGGAAATAGCCCCAACGCTTTCTGTATAAACATGGAAATATCTCCACCGCTATCTGTGTAAACATGGATATATCTCCAACGCTATCTGTATAAACATGGAAATATCTACCCCGCTATCTATATAAACATGGAAATATCTACTCCACTATCTGTATAAACATGGAAATATCTCCACCGCTATCTGTGTAAACATGGAAATACCTCCAACGTTATCTGTATAAACATGGAAATGTCTCCAACGCTATCTGTATAAACATGGAAATAGCCACACAGCTATCTGTATAAACATGGAAATTTCTCCACCGCTATCTCTATAAACATGGAAATATCTCCACCGCCATCTGTATAAACATGGAAATATCTCCACCGCTATCTGTATAAACATGGAAATATCTCCAACGCTATCTGTATAAACATGGAAATAGCCACACAGCTATCTGTATAAACATGGAAATATCTACACCGCTATCTCTATAAACATGGAAATATCTCCACTGCTATGGTATAAACATGGAAATATCTCCACCGCTATATGAATAAACCTGGAAATATCTACACCACTATCTGTATAAACATGGAAATATCTACACCGCTATCTCTATAAACATGGAAATATCTCCACCGCTATCTGTATGAACATGGAAATACCTCCACCGCTATCTGTATAAACTTGGAAAGAGTGACACTGCTATCTGTATAAATATGGAAATAACTACACCGCTATCTCTATAAACATGGAAATGTCTACACCGCTATCTGTATATACATGGAAATATCTACATGGCTGTCTCTATAAACATGGAAATATCTTCACTGCCATCTGTATAAATATGGAATTAACTACACAGTCATCTGTATAAACCTGGAAATATCTACCCCGCTATCTGCATAAACATGGAAATATCTACTCCGCTATCTGTGTAAACATGGAAATAGCTACACCGCTTTCTGTACAAATATGGAAATATTTACACCGCTATCTATATAAACCTGGAAATGTCTACACCGCTATCTGTATAAACATGGAAATATCTACATGGCTATCACATTAAACATGGAAATATCTACACCACCATCTGTATAAACATGTAAATACCTACACAGTCATCTGTATAAACATGGAAATATCTAAACAACGATCTGTATAAACATGGAAATATCTACCCCGCTATCTGTATAAACATGGAAATATCTACTCCGCTATCAGTATAAACATGGAAATATCTCCACCGCTATCTGTGTAAACATGGAAATATCTCCAGTGCTATCTGTATAAACATGGAAATAGCCACACAGCTATCTGTATAAACATGGAAATATCTACACCGCCATGTCTATAAACATGATAATACCTCCACCGCTATCTGTATAAACGTGGAAATATCTCCACCGCTATCTGTATAAACATGGAAATAGTGACACCGCTATCTGTATATATATGGAAATAGTGACACCGCTAAATATATAAACATGGAAATGTCTACACCGCTATCTGTATAAACATGGAAATATCTCCACCGCTATCTGTATAAACATGGAAATATCTACACCATTATCTGTCTAAACATGGAAATATCTACACTGCCATCTGTTTAAATATGTAAATATCTACACAGCCATCTCTATAAACATGGAAATATCTCCACCGCTATCTGTATAAACATGGAAATAGCCACAAAGCTATCTGTATAAACATGGAAATATCTACACCGCTATCTCTATAAACATGGAAATATCTCCACCGCTATCTGTATAAACATGGAAATATCTCCACCGCTATCTGTATAAACATGGAAATATCTACACCGCCATCTGTATAAAAATGGAAATAACTACACAGTCATCTGTATAAATAAGCAAATATGTACACCGCTATCAGTATAAACAAGGAAATATCTGAACCGCCATCTGCATAAACATGGAAATATCTACTCCTACATCTGTATAAATATGGAAATATCTACACAGCCATCTCTATGAACATGGAAATAGCCACAACGCTATCTGTATAAACATTGAAATATCTCCACCGCTATCTGTGTAAACATGGAAATATCTCCAACGCTATCTGTATAAACAAGGAAATATCTACCACGCTATCTGTATAAACATGGAAATATCTACTCCACTATCTGTATAAACATGGAAATATCTCCACCGTTATCTGTGTAAACATGGAAATACCTCCAACGCTATCTGTATAAACATGGAAATTTCTCCACCGCTATCTCTATAAACATGGAAATATCTCCACTGCTATGTGTGTAAACATGGAAATATCTCCACCGCTATCTGAATAAACCTGGAAATATCTACACCACTATCTGTATATACATGGAAATATCTACACCGCTATCTCTATAAACATGGAAATATCTCCACCGCTATCTGTATGAACATGGAAATACCTCCACCGCTATCTGTATAAACTTGGAAAGAGTGACACTGCTATCTGTATAAATATGGAAATATCTACACCGCTATCTCTATAAACATGGAAATGTCTACACCGCTATCTGTATATACATGGAAATATCTACATGGCTGTCTCTATAAACATGGAAATATCTTCACAGCCATCTGTATAAATATGGAATTAACTACACAGTCATCTGTATAAACCTGGAAATATCTACCCCGCTATCTGCATAAACATGGAAATATCTACTCCGCTATCTGTGTAAACATGGAAATAGCTACACCGCTTTCTGTACAAATACGGAAATATTTTCACCGCTATCTCTATAAACCTGGACATGTCTACACCGCTATGTGTATAAACATGGAAATATCTACATGGCTATCACATTAAACATGGAAATATCTACACCACCATCTGTATAAACATGTAAATACCTACACAGTCATCTGTATAAACATGGAAATATCTAAACCACGATCTGTATAAACATGGAAATATCTACCCCGCTATCTGTATAAACATGGAAATATCTACTCCGCTATCAGTATAAACATGGAAATATCTCCACCGCTATCTGTGTAAACATGGAAATATCTCCAATGCTATCTGTATAAACATGGAAATAGCCACACAGCTATCTGTATAAACATGGAAATATCTACACCGCCATCTCTATAAACATGATAATACCTCCACTGCTATCTGTGTAAACGTGGAAATATCTCCACCGCTATCTGTATAAACATGGAAATAGTGACACCGCTATCTGTATATATATGGAAATAGTGACACCGCTATCTGTATAAACATGGAAATGTCTACACCGCTATCTGTATAAACATGGAAATATCTACATGGCTGTCTCTATAAACATGGAAATATCTCCACCGCTATCTGTATGAATATGGAAATATCTCCACCGCTATCTGTATAAACCTGGAAATATCTACACCACTATCTGTATAAACATGAAAATATCTACACTGCCATCTGTATAAACTTGTAAATATCTACACAGCCATCTCTATAAACATGGAAATATCTACACCGATATCTGTATAAACATGGAAATAGCCACACCGCTATCTGTATAAACATGGAAATATCTACACCGCCATCTGTAAAAACATGGAAATATCTACACAGTCATCTGTATAAACATGGAAATATCTACACCTCCTTCTGTATAAACATGGAAATACCTACACTGCCATCTGTATACACATGGAAATAACTACACAGCCATCCGTATAAACATGGAAATATCTACACAGCTATCTCTATAAACATGGAAATACCTACACCGCAATCTGTATAAGCATGGAAATATCCACACCATTATCTGTCTAAACATGGAAATATCTACACTGCCATCTGTATAAATAAGTAAATATCTACAGAGCCATCTCTATAAACATGGAAATATCCACACCGCTATCTGTGTAAACATGCAAATAGCCACACAGCTATCTGTATAAACATGGAAATATCTACACCGCTATCTCTATAAACATGGAAATATCTCCACCGCTTTCTCTATAAACATGGAAATATCTACACGGCTATCTGTATAAACATGGAAATATCTACACCGCTATCTGTATAAACATGGAAATAGTGACACCGCTATCTGTATAAATATGGAAATAACTACATGGCTATCTCTATAGACATGGAAACACCTACACCGCCATCTGTATAAACATGAAAATACCTACACAGTCATCTGTATAAACCTGGAATTATCTACACAACTATCTGTATAAAAATGAAAATATCTACACTGCCATCTGTATAAACATGTAAATATCTACACAGCCATCTCTATAAACATGGAAATATCTACACCGACATGTGTAAAAATATGAAAATATCTACACAGTCATCTGTATAAACATGGAAATATCTCCACCGCTATCTGTATAAACATGGAAATACCTACACTGACATCTGTATAAAAATGGAAATAACTACACAGTCATCAGTATAAATATGGAAATATGTACACCGCTATCTGTATAAACATGGAAATATCTGCACCGCCATCAGCATAAACATGGACATATCTACACCACCATGTGTATAAACATGGAACTATCTCCACCGCTATCTGTATAAACATGGAAATATCTCCACCTCTATCTGTATAAACATGGAAATAGTGACACCGCTATCTGTATAAATATGGAAATATCTACACCGCTATCTCAATAAACATGGAAATGTCTACACTGCTATCTGTATAAACATGGTAATATCTACATGGCTGTGTCTATAAACATGGAAATATCTTCACCGCCATCTGTATAAACATGGAAATAACTACACAGTCATCTGTATAAACCTGGAAATATCTACACCACTGTCGGTACAAACATGGAAATATCTACACTGCCATCTGTATAAACATGGAAATATCTACACAGCCATCTCTATAAACATGGAAATATCTACACTGCTATCTGTATAAACATGGAAATAGCCACACCGCTATCTGTATAAACATGGAAATATCTACACCGACATGTGTAAATATATGAAAATATCTACACAGTCATCTGTATAAACATGGAAATACGTCCACCACTATCTGTATAAACATGGAAATATCTACAGCGCCATCTGTATAAAAATGGAAATAACTACACAGTCATCTGTATAAATAAGCAAATATGTACACCGCTATCAGTATAAACAAGGAAATATCTGAACCGCCATCTGCAAAAACATCGAAATATCTACACCGACATCTGTATAAACATGGAAATATCTACACAGCCATCTCTATGAACATGGAAATAGCCCCAACGCTTTCTGTATAAACATGGAAATATCTCCACCGCTATCTGTGTAAACATGGATATATCTCCAACGCTATCTGTATAAACATGGAAATATCTACCCCGCTATCTATATAAACATGGAAATATCTACTCCACTATCTGTATAAACATGGAAATATCTCCACCGCTATCTGTGTAAACATGGAAATACCTCCAACGCTATCTGTATAAACATGGAAATGTCTCCAACGCTATCTGTATAAACATGGAAATAGCCACACAGCTATCTGTATAAACATGGAAATTTCTCCACCGCTATCTCTATAAACATGGAAATATCTCCACCGCCATCTGTATAAACATGGAAATATCTCCACCGCTATCTGTATAAACATGGAAATATCTCCAACGCTATCTGTATAAACATGGAAATAGCCACACAGCTATCTGTATAAACATGGAAATATCTACACCGCTATCTCTATAAACATGGAGATATCTCCACTGCTATGTGTATAAACATGGAAATATCTCCACCGCTATATGAATAAACCTGGAAATATCTACACCACTAACTGTATAAACATGGAAATATCTACACCGCTATCTCTATAAACATGGAAATATCTCCACCGCTATCTGTATGAACATGGAAATACCTCAACCGCTATCTGTATAAACTTGGAAAGAGTGACACTGCTATCTGTATAAATATGGAAATAACTACACCACTATCTCTATAAACATGGAAATGTCTACACCGCTATCTGTATATACATGGAAATATCTACATGGCTGTCTCTATAAACATGGAAATATCTTCACTGCCATCTGTATAAATATGGAATTAACTACACAGTCATCTGTATAAACCTGGAAATATCTACCCCGCTATCTGCATAAACATGGAAATATCTACTCCGCTATCTGTGTAAACATGGAAATAGCTACACCGCTTTCTGTACAAATATGGAAATATTTACACCGCTATCTATATAAACCTGGAAATGTCTACACCGCTATCTGTATAAACATGGAAATATCTACATGGCTATCACATTAAACATGGAAATATCTACACCACCATCTGTATAAACATGTAAATGCCTACACAGTCCTCTGTATAAACATGGAAATATCTAAACAACGATCTGTATAAACATGGAAATATCTACCCCGCTATCTGTATAAACATGGAAATATCTACTCCGCTATCAGTATAAACATGGAAATATCTCCACCGCTATCTGTGTAAACATGGAAATATCTCCAGTGCTATCTGTATAAACATGGAAATAGCCACACAGCTATCTGTATAAACATGGAAATATCTACACCGCCATGTCTATAAACATGATAATACCTCCACCGCTATCTGTATAAACGTGGAAATATCTCCACCGCTATCTGTATAAACATGGAAATAGTGACACCGCTATCTGTATATATATGGAAATAGTGACACCGCTAACTATATAAACATGGAAATGTCTACACCGCTATCTGTATAAACATGGAAATATCTACATGGCTGTCTCTATAAACATGGAAATATCTACACCGCTATCTTTATGCACATGGAAATATCTCCACCGCTATCTGTATAAACCTGGAAATATCTACACCAATATCTGTATAAACATGAAAATATCTACACTGCCATCTGTATAAATACGTAAATATCTACACAGCCATCTCTATAAACATGGAAATATCTACACCGCTATCTGTATAAACTTGGAAATAGCCACACCGCTATCTGTATAAACATGGAAATATCTACACCGCTATCTGTATAAACATGGAAATATCTCCACCGCTATCTGTATAAACATGGAAATATCTCCATCGCTATCTGTATAAACATGGAAGTATCTCCACCGCTATCAGTATAAACATGGAAATAGTGACACCGCTATCTGTATAAAAATGGAAATATCTACACCGCTATCTCTATAAACATGGAAATGTCTACACCGCTATCTGTATAAACATGGAAATATCTACACCGCTATCTGCATAAACATGGAAATATCTCCACCGCTATCTGTAAAAACATGGAAATATCTACACCGCTATCTGTATAAAAATGGAAATAACTACACAGTCATCTGTATAAAAATGGAAATATCTACAACACTGTCTGTACAAACATGGAAATAACTGCACTGCCATCTGTATAAACATGGAAATATCAACACAGCCATCTCTATAAACATGGAAATATCTACACTGCTGTCTGTATAAACATGGAAATAGCCACACCGCTATGTGTATAAACATGGAAATATCTACACCGACATGTGTAAAAATATGAAAATATCTACACAGTCATCTGTATAAACATGGAAATATCTCCACCGCTATCTGTATAAACATGGAAATACCTACACTGCCATCTGTATAAAAATGGAAATAACTACACAGTCATCAGTATAAATATGGAAATATGTACACCGCTATCTGTATAAACATGGAAATATCTGCACCGCCATCAGCATAAACATGGACATATCTACACCACCATGTGTATAAACATGGAACTATCTCCACCGCTATCTGTATAAACATGGAAATATCTCCACCTCTATCTGTATAAACATGGAAATAGTGACACCGCTATCTGTATAAATATGGAAATATCTACACCGCTATCTCAATAAACATGGAAATGTCTACACTGCTATCTGTATAAACATGGTAATATCTACATGGCTGTGTCTATAAACATGGAAATATCTTCACCGCCATCTGTATAAACATGGAAATAACTACACAGTCATCTGTATAAACCTGGAAATATCTACACCACTATCTGTATAAACATGAAAATATCTACACTGCCATCAGTATAAACGTGAAAATATCAACACAGCCATCTCTATAAACATGGAAATATCTACACCGCTATCTGTATAAACATGGAAATATCCACACCGCTATCTGTATAAACATGGAAATATCTACACCGCCATCTGTAAAAACATGGAAATATCTACACAGTCATGTGTATAAACATCGAAAAATCTATACCTCCATCTGTATAAACATGGAAATATCTACACTGCCATCTGTATACACATGGAAATATCTACGCGGCCATCTGTATAAACATGGAAATATCTACACCGCTATCTCTATAAACATGGAAATACCTACACCGCAATCTGTATAAACATGGAAATATCTACACCATTATCTGTCTAAACATGGAAATATCTACACTGCCATCTGTATAAATATGTAAATATCTACACTGCCGTCTCTATAAACATGGAAATATCTCCACCGCTATCTGTATAAACATGGCAATATCTAAACCGCCATCTGTATAAAAATGGAAATAACTGCACAGTCATCTGTATAAATAAGGAAATATGTACACCGCTATCTGTATAAACATGGAAATATCTGCACCACCATATGCATAAACATGGAAATATCTACACCGCCATCTTTATAAACATGGAAATATCTCCAACGCTATCTGTATAAACATGGAAATAGCTACACAGCTATCTGTATAAACATGGAAATATCTCCACCGCTATCTGCATAAACTTGGAAATAGTGACACCGCTATCTGTATAAATATGGAAATATATACACCGCTATCTCTATAAACATGGAAATGTCTACACCGCTATCTGTATGAACATGGAAATATCTACATGACTGTCTCTATAAACATGGAAATATCGTCACCGCCATCTGTATAAACATGGAAATAACTACACAGTCATCTGTATAAACCTGGAAATATCTACACCACTATCTGTATAAACATGAAAATATCTACACTGCCATCTGTATAAACATGTAAATATCTACACAGCGATCTCTACAAACATGGAAATACCAACACCGCTATCTGTATAAACATGGAAATAGCCACACCACTATCTGTATAAACATGGAAATATCTTCACCGCCATCTGTAAAAACATGGAAATATCTATACAGTCATCTGTATAAAAATGAAAATATTTACACCTCCATCTTTATAAACATGGAAATATCTACACTGCCATCTGTATACACATGGAAATATCTACACCACCATCTGTATAAACATGGAAATATCTACACCACTATCTCTATAAACATGGAAATATCTCCACCGCTATCTGTATAAACATGGAAATATCTCCACCTCTATCTGTATAAACATGGAAATATCTACACCATTATCTGTCTAAACATGGAAATATCTACACTGCCATCTGTTTAAATATGTAAATATCTACACAGCCATCTCTATAAACATGGAAATATCTCCACCGCTATCTGTATAAACATGGAAATAGCCACAAAGCTATCTGTATAAACATGGAAATATCTACACCGCTATCTCTATAAACATGGAAATATCTCCACCGCTATCTGTATAAACATGGAAATATCTCCACCGCTATCTGTATAAACATGGAAATATCTACACCGCCATCTGTATAAAAATGGAAATAACTACACAGTCATCTGTATAAATAAGCAAATATGTACACCGCTATCAGTATAAACAAGGAAATATCTGAACCGCCATCTGCATAAACATGGAAATATCTACTCCTACATCTGTATAAATATGGAAATATCTACACAGCCATCTCTATGAACATGGAAATAGCCACAACGCTATCTGTATAAACATTGAAATATCTCCACCGCTATCTGTGTAAACATGGAAATATCTCCAACGCTATCTGTATAAACAAGGAAATATCTACCACGCTATCTGTATAAACATGGAAATATCTACTCCACTATCTGTATAAACATGGAAATATCTCCACCGTTATCTGTGTAAACATGGAAATACCTCCAACGCTATCTGTATAAACATGGAAATTTCTCCACCGCTATCTCTATAAACATGGAAATATCTCCACTGCTATGTGTGTAAACATGGAAATATCTCCACCGCTATCTGAATAAACCTGGAAATATCTACACCACTATCTGTATATACATGGAAATATCTACACCGCTATCTCTATAAACATGGAAATATCTCCACCGCTATCTGTATGAACATGGAAATACCTCCACCGCTATCTGTATAAACTTGGAAAGAGTGACACTGCTATCTGTATAAATATGGAAATATCTACACCGCTATCTCTATAAACATGGAAATGTCTACACCGCTATCTGTATATACATGGAAATATCTACATGGCTGTCTCTATAAACATGGAAATATCTTCACAGCCATCTGTATAAATATGGAATTAACTACACAGTCATCTGTATAAACCTGGAAATATCTACCCCGCTATCTGCATAAACATGGAAATATCTACTCCGCTATCTGTGTAAACATGGAAATAGCTACACCGCTTTCTGTACAAATACGGAAATATTTTCACCGCTATCTCTATAAACCTGGACATGTCTACACCGCTATGTGTATAAACATGGAAATATCTACATGGCTATCACATTAAACATGGAAATATCTACACCACCATCTGTATAAACATGTAAATACCTACACAGTCATCTGTATAAACATGGAAATATCTAAACCACGATCTGTATAAACATGGAAATATCTACCCCGCTATCTGTATAAACATGGAAATATCTACTCCGCTATCAGTATAAACATGGAAATATCTCCACCGCTATCTGTGTAAACATGGAAATATCTCCAATGCTATCTGTATAAACATGGAAATAGCCACACAGCTATCTGTATAAACATGGAAATATCTACACCGCCATCTCTATAAACATGATAATACCTCCACTGCTATCTGTGTAAACGTGGAAATATCTCCACCGCTATCTGTAAAAACATGGAAATATCTACACCGCTATCTGTATAAAAATGGAAATAACTACACAGTCATCTGTATAAAAATGGAAATATCTACAACACTGTCTGTACAAACATGGAAATAACTGCACTGCCATCTGTATAAACATGGAAATATCAACACAGCCATCTCTATAAACATGGAAATATCTACACTGCTGTCTGTATAAACATGGAAATAGCCACACCGCTATGTGTATAAACATGGAAATATCTACACCGACATGTGTAAAAATATGAAAATATCTACACAGTCATCTGTATAAACATGGAAATATCTCCACCGCTATCTGTATAAACATGGAAATACCTACACTGCCATCTGTATAAAAATGGAAATAACTACACAGTCATCAGTATAAATATGGAAATATGTACACCGCTATCTGTATAAACATGGAAATATCTGCACCGCCATCAGCATAAACATGGACATATCTACACCACCATGTGTATAAACATGGAACTATCTCCACCGCTATCTGTATAAACATGGAAATATCTCCACCTCTATCTGTATAAACATGGAAATAGTGACACCGCTATCTGTATAAATATGGAAATATCTACACCGCTATCTCAATAAACATGGAAATGTCTACACTGCTATCTGTATAAACATGGTAATATCTACATGGCTGTGTCTATAAACATGGAAATATCTTCACCGCCATCTGTATAAACATGGAAATAACTACACAGTCATCTGTATAAACCTGGAAATATCTACACCACTATCTGTATAAACATGAAAATATCTACACTGCCATCAGTATAAACGTGAAAATATCAACACAGCCATCTCTATAAACATGGAAATATCTACACCGCTATCTGTATAAACATGGAAATATCCACACCGCTATCTGTATAAACATGGAAATATCTACACCGCCATCTGTAAAAACATGGAAATATCTACACAGTCATCTGTATAAACATCGAAAAATCTATACCTCCATCTGTATAAACATGGAAATATCTACACTGCCATCTGTATACACATGGAAATATCTACGCGGCCATCTGTATAAACATGGAAATATCTACACCGCTATCTCTATAAACATGGAAATACCTACACCGCAATCTGTATAAACATGGAAATATCTACACCATTATCTGTCTAAACATGGAAATATCTACACTGCCATCTGTATAAATATGTAAATATCTACACTGCCGTCTCTATAAACATGGAAATATCTCCACCGCTATCTGTATAAACATGGCAATATCTAAACCGCCATCTGTATAAAAATGGAAATAACTGCACAGTCATCTGTATAAATAAGGAAATATGTACACCGCTATCTGTATAAACATGGAAATATCTGCACCACCATATGCATAAACATGGAAATATCTACACCGCCATCTTTATAAACATGGAAATATCTCCAACGCTATCTGTATAAACATGGAAATAGCTACACAGCTATCTGTATAAACATGGAAATATCTCCACCGCTATCTGCATAAACTTGGAAATAGTGACACCGCTATCTGTATAAATATGGAAATATATACACCGCTATCTCTATAAACATGGAAATGTCTACACCGCTATCTGTATGAACATGGAAATATCTACATGACTGTCTCTATAAACATGGAAATATCGTCACCGCCATCTGTATAAACATGGAAATAACTACACAGTCATCTGTATAAACCTGGAAATATCTACACCACTATCTGTATAAACATGAAAATATCTACACTGCCATCTGTATAAACATGTAAATATCTACACAGCGATCTCTACAAACATGGAAATACCAACACCGCTATCTGTATAAACATGGAAATAGCCACACCACTATCTGTATAAACATGGAAATATCTTCACCGCCATCTGTAAAAACATGGAAATATCTATACAGTCATCTGTATAAAAATGAAAATATTTACACCTCCATCTTTATAAACATGGAAATATCTACACTGCCATCTGTATACACATGGAAATATCTACACCGCCATCTGTATAAACATGGAAATATCTACACCACTATCTCTATAAACATGGAAATATCTCCACCGCTATCTGTATAAACATGGAAATATCTCCACCGCTATCTGTATAAACATGGAAATATCTACACCATTATCTGTCTAAACATGGAAATATCTACACTGCCATCTGTTTAAATATGTAAATATCTACACAGCCATCTCTATAAACATGGAAATATCTCCACCGCTATCTGTATAAACATGGAAATAGCCACAAAGCTATCTGTATAAACATGGAAATATCTACACCGCTATCTCTATAAACATGGAAATATCTCCACCGCTATCTGTATAAACATGGAAATATCTCCACCGCTATCTGTATAAACATGGAAATATCTACACCGCCATCTGTATAAAAATGGAAATAACTACACAGTCATCTGTATAAATAAGCAAATATGTACACCGCTATCAGTATAAACAAGGAAATATCTGAACCGCCATCTGCATAAACATGGAAATATCTACTCCTACATCTGTATAAATATGGAAATATCTACACAGCCATCTCTATGAACATGGAAATAGCCACAACGCTATCTGTATAAACATTGAAATATCTCCACCGCTATCTGTGTAAACATGGAAATATCTCCAACGCTATCTGTATAAACAAGGAAATATCTACCACGCTATCTGTATAAACATGGAAATATCTACTCCACTATCTGTATAAACATGGAAATATCTCCACCGTTATCTGTGTAAACATGGAAATACCTCCAACGCTATCTGTATAAACATGGAAATTTCTCCACCGCTATCTCTATAAACATGGAAATATCTCCACTGCTATGTGTGTAAACATGGAAATATCTCCACCGCTATCTGAATAAACCTGGAAATATCTACACCACTATCTGTATATACATGGAAATATCTACACCGCTATCTCTATAAACATGGAAATATCTCCACCGCTATCTGTATGAACATGGAAATACCTCCACCGCTATCTGTATAAACTTGGAAAGAGTGACACTGCTATCTGTATAAATATGGAAATATCTACACCGCTATCTCTATAAACATGGAAATGTCTACACCGCTATCTGTATATACATGGAAATATCTACATGGCTGTCTCTATAAACATGGAAATATCTTCACAGCCATCTGTATAAATATGGAATTAACTACACAGTCATCTGTATAAACCTGGAAATATCTACCCCGCTATCTGCATAAACATGGAAATATCTACTCCGCTATCTGTGTAAACATGGAAATAGCTACACCGCTTTCTGTACAAATACGGAAATATTTTCACCGCTATCTCTATAAACCTGGACATGTCTACACCGCTATGTGTATAAACATGGAAATATCTACATGGCTATCACATTAAACATGGAAATATCTACACCACCATCTGTATAAACATGTAAATACCTACACAGTCATCTGTATAAACATGGAAATATCTAAACCACGATCTGTATAAACATGGAAATATCTACCCCGCTATCTGTATAAACATGGAAATATCTACTCCGCTATCAGTATAAACATGGAAATATCTCCACCGCTATCTGTGTAAACATGGAAATATCTCCAATGCTATCTGTATAAACATGGAAATAGCCACACAGCTATCTGTATAAACATGGAAATATCTACACCGCCATCTCTATAAACATGATAATACCTCCACTGCTATCTGTGTAAACGTGGAAATATCTCCACCGCTATCTGTATAAACATGGAAATAGTGACACCGCTATCTGTATATATATGGAAATAGTGACACCGCTATCTGTATAAACATGGAAATGTCTACACCGCTATCTGTATAAACATGGAAATATCTACATGGCTGTCTCTATAAACATGGAAATATCTCCACCGCTATCTGTATGAATATGGAAATATCTCCACCGCTATCTGTATAAACCTGGAAATATCTACACCACTATCTGTATAAACATGAAAATATCTACACTGCCATCTGTATAAACTTGTAAATATCTACACAGCCATCTCTATAAACATGGAAATATCTACACCGATATCTGTATAAACATGGAAATAGCCACACCGCTATCTGTATAAACATGGAAATATCTACACCGCCATCTGTAAAAACATGGAAATATCTACACAGTCATCTGTATAAACATGGAAATATCTACACCTCCTTCTGTATAAACATGGAAATACCTACACTGCCATCTGTATACACATGGAAATAACTACACAGCCATCCGTATAAACATGGAAATATCTACACAGCTATCTCTATAAACATGGAAATACCTACACCGCAATCTGTATAAGCATGGAAATATCCACACCATTATCTGTCTAAACATGGAAATATCTACACTGCCATCTGTATAAATAAGTAAATATCTACAGAGCCATCTCTATAAACATGGAAATATCCACACCGCTATCTGTGTAAACATGCAAATAGCCACACAGCTATCTGTATAAACATGGAAATATCTACACCGCTATCTCTATAAACATGGAAATATCTCCACCGCTTTCTCCATAAACATGGAAATATCTACACGGCTATCTGTATAAACATGGAAATATCTACACCGCTATCTGTATAAACATGGAAATAGTGACACCGCTATCTGTATAAATATGGAAATAACTACATGGCTATCTCTATAGACATGGAAACACCTACACCGCCATCTGTATAAACATGAAAATACCTACACAGTCATCTGTATAAACCTGGAATTATCTACACAACTATCTGTATAAAAATGAAAATATCTACACTGCCATCTGTATAAACATGTAAATATCTACACAGCCATCTCTATAAACATGGAAATATCTACACCGACATGTGTAAAAATATGAAAATATCTACACAGTCATCTGTATAAACATGGAAATATCTCCACCGTTATCTGTATAAACCTGGAAATATCTAAACCGCCATCTGTATTAAAATAGAAATAACTACACAGTCATCTGTATAAATAAGGAAATATCTACACCGCTATGTGTATAAAGATGGAAATATCTGCACCGCCATCTGCATAAACATGGAAATATCTACACCGCCATATTTATAAACATGGAAATATCTCCTACGCTATCTGTATAAACATGGAAATAGCTACACAGCTATCTGTATAAACATGGAAATATCTACACCGCCATCAGCATAAACATGGAAATACCTACACAGTCATCTGTATAAACCTGGAAATATCTACACCACTGTATGTACAAACATGGAAATATCTACACTGCCATCTGTATAAACATGGAAATATCTACACAGCCATCTCTATGAACATGGAAATAGCCACACCGCTATCTGTATAAACATGGAAATATCTCCACCGCTATCTGTGTAAACATGGAAATATCTCCAACGCTATCTGTATAAACATGGAAATATATTCCCCACTATCTGTATAAACAAGAAAAATATCTACTCCGCTATCTGTATAAACATGGAATTATCTCCACCGCTATCTGTGTAAACATGGAAATATCTCCAACGCTATCTGTATAAACATGGAAATAGCCACACAGCTATCTGTATAAACATGGAAATATCTACACCGCTATCTCTATAAACATGGAAATATCTCCACCGCTATCTGTATGAACATGGAAATATCTCCACCGCTATCTGTATAAACATGGAAATATCTAAACCGCCATCTGTATTAAAATAGAAATAACTACACAGTCATCTGTATAAATAAGGAAATATGTACACCGCTATGTGTATAAAGATGGAAATATCTGCACCGCCATCTGCATAAACATGGAAATATCTGCACCGCCATATTTATAAACATGGAAATAGCCACACAGCTATCTGTATAAACATGGAAATATCTACACCGCTATCTCTATAATCATGGAAATATCTCCACCGCTATCTGTATAAACATGGAAATATCTCCACCACTATTTGTGAAAATATGGAAATAGTGACACCGCTATCTGTATAAATATGGAAATATCTACACCGCTATCTGTATAAACATGGAAATAGTGACACTGCTATCTGTATAAATATGGAAATATCTACACCGCTATCTCCATAAACATGGAAATGTCTACACCGCTATCTGTACAATCATGGAAATATCTACATGGCAATCTCTATATACATGGAAATATCTACACCGCCATCAGTATAAACATGGAAATACCTACACAGTCATCTGTATAAACCTCGAAATATCTACACAACTATCTGTATAAACATGGAAATAACTACACTGCCATCTGTATAAACGTGTAAATATCTACACAGCCATCTCTATAAAAATGGAAATATCTACAACGCTATCTGTATAAACATGGAAATAGCCACACCGCTATCTGTATAAACATGGAAATGTCTACACCGCCATCAGTATAAACATGGAAATAACTACACAGTCATCTGTATAAACATGGAAATATCTACACCACTGTCGGTACAAACATGGAAATATCTACACTGCCATCTGTATAAACATGGAAATATCTACACAGCAATCTCTATAAACATGGAATTATCTACACTGCTATCTGTATAAACATGGAAATAGCCACACCGCTATCTGTATAAACATGGAAATATCTACACCGACATGTGTAAATATATGAAAATATCTACACAGTCATCTGTATAAACATGGAAATACGTCCACCGCTATCTGTATAAACATGGAAATATCTACAGCGCCATCTGTATAAAAATGGAAATACCTACACAGTCATCTGTATAAATAAGCAAATATGTACACCGCTATCAGTATAAACAAGGAAATATCTGAACCGCCATCTGCAAAAACATGGAAATATCTACACCGACATCTGTATAAACATGGAAATATCTACACAGCCATTTCTATGAACATGGAAATAGCCCCAACGCTTTCTGTATAAACATGGAAATATCTCCACCGCTATCTGTGTAAACATGGATATATCTCCAACGCTATCTGTATAAACATGGAAATATCTACCCCGCTATCTATATAAACATGGAAATATCTACTCCACTATCTGTATAAACATGGAAATATCTCCACCGCTATCTGTGTAAACATGGAAATACCTCCAACGCTATCTGTATAAACATGGAAATGTCTCCAACGCTATCTGTATAAACATGGAAATAGCCACACAGCTATCTGTATAAACATGGAAATTTCTCCACCGCTATCTCTATAAACATGGAAATATCTCCACCGCCATCTGTATAAACATGGAAATATCTCCACCGCTATCTGTATAAACATGGAAATATCTCCAACGCTATCTGTATAAACATGGAAATAGCCACACAGCTATCTGTATAAACATGGAAATATCTACACCGCTATCTCTATAAACATGGAAATATCTCCACTGCTATGTGTATAAACATGGAAATATCTCCACCGCTATATGAATAAACCTGGAAATATCTACACCACTATCTGTATAAACATGGAAATATCTACACCGCTATCTCTATAAACATGGAAATATCTCCACCGCTATCTGTATGAACATGGAAATACCTCCACCGCTATCTGTATAAACTTGGAAAGAGTGACACTGCTATCTGTATAAATTTGGAAATAACTACACCGCTATCTCTATAAACATGGAAATGTCTACACCGCTATCTGTATATACATGGAAATATCTACATGGCTGTCTCTATAAACATGGAAATATCTTCACTGCCATCTGTATAAATATGGAATTAACTACACAGTCATCTGTATAAACCTGGAAATATCTACCCCGCTATCTGCATAAACATGGAAATATCTACTCCGCTATCTGTGTAAACATGGAAATAGCTACACCGCTTTCTGTACAAATATGGAAATATTTACACCGCTATCTATATAAACCTGGAAATGTCTACACCACTATCTGTATAAACATGGAAATATCTACATGGCTATCACATTAAACATGGAAATATCTACACCACCATCTGTATAAACATGTAAATACCTACACAGTCATCTGTATAAACATGGAAATATCTAAACAACGATCTGTATAAACATGGAAATATCTACCCCGCTATCTGTATAAACATGGAAATATCTACTCCGCTATCAGTATAAACATGGAAATATCTCCACCGCTATCTGTGTAAACATGGAAATATCTCCAATGCTATCTGTATAAACATGGAAATAGCCACAAAGCTATCTGTATAAACATGGAAATATCTACACCGCCATGTCTATAAACATGATAATACCTCCACCGCTATCTGTATAAACGTGGAAATATCTCCACCGCTATCTGTATAAACATGGAAATAGTGACACCGCTATCTGTATATATATGGAAATAGTGACACCGCTAACTATATAAACATGGAAATGTCTACACCGCTATCTGTATAAACATGGAAATATCTACATGGCTGTCTCTATAAACATGGAAATATCTCCACCGCTATCTTTATGCACATGGAAATATCTCCACCGCTATCTGTATAAACCTGGAAATATCTACACCAATATCTGTATAAACATGAAAATATCTACACTGCCATCTGTATAAATACGTAAATATCTACACAGCCATCTCTATAAACATGGAAATATCTACACCGCTATCTGTATAAACTTGGAAATAGCCACACCGCTATCTGTATAAACATGGAAATATCTACACCGCTATCTGTATAAACATGGAAATATCTCCACCGCTATCTGTATAAACATGGAAATATCTCCATCGCTATCTGTATAAACATGGAAGTATCTCCACCGCTATCAGTATAAACATGGAAATAGTGACACCGCTATCTGTATAAAAATGGAAATATCTACACCGCTATCTCTATAAACATGGAAATGTCTACACCGCTATCTGTATAAACATGGAAATATCTACACCGCTATCTGCATAAACATGGAAATATCTCCACCGCTATCTGTAAAAACATGGAAATATCTACACCGCTATCTGTATAAAAATGGAAATAACTACACAGTCATCTGTATAAAAATGGAAATATCTACAACACTGTCTGTACAAACATGGAAATAACTGCACTGCCATCTGTATAAACATGGAAATATCTACACAGCCATCTCTATAAACATGGAAATATCTACACTGATGTCTGTATAAACACGGAAATAGCCACACCGCTATGTGTATAAACATGGAAATATCTACACCGAAATGTGTAAAAATATGAAAATATCTACACAGTCATCTGTATAAACATGGAAATATCTCCACCGCTATCTGTATAAACATGGAAATACCTACACTGCCTTCTGTATAAAAATGGAAATAACTACACAGTCATCAGTATAAATATGGAAATATGTACACCGCTATCTGTATAAACATGGAAATATCTGCACCGCCATCAGCATAAACATGGACATATCTACACCACCATGTGTATAAACATGGAACTATCTCCACCACTATGTGTATAAACATGGAAATATCTCCACCGCTATCTGTATAAACATGGAAATATCTCCAACGCTATCTGTATAAACATGGATATAGCCACACAGCTATCTGTATAAACATGGAAATATCTACACCGCTATCTCTATAAACATGGAAATATCTCCAACGCTATCTGTATAAACAAGGAAATAGCCACACAGCTATCTGTATAAACATGGAAATATCTACACCGCCATTTGTAAAAACATGGAAATATCTACACTGTCACCTGTATAAACATGGAAATATCTACACCTCCATCTGTATATACATGGAAATATCTACACTGCCATCTGTATACACATGGAAATATCTGCACAGCCATCTGTATAAACATGGAAATATCTACACCGCTATCTCTATAAACATGGAAATACCTACATCGCAATCTGTATAAACATGGAAATATCTACAACATTATCTGTCTAAACATGGAAATATCTACACTGCCATCTGTATAAATATGTAAATATCTACACAGCCATCTCTATAAACATGGAAATATCTACACCGCTATCTGTATAAACATGGAAATGGCCACACAGCTATCTGTATAAAAATGGAAATATGTACACGGCTATCTCTATAAACATGGAAATATCTCCACCGCTATCTGTATAAACATGGAAATATCTCCACCGCTATCTGTATAAACATGAAAATAGTGACACCGCTATGTGTATAAATATGGAAATATCTACACCGCTATATTTATAAACATGGAAATGTCTACAACGCTATCTGTATAAACATGGAAATATCTACATGGCTGTCTCTATAAACTTGGAAATATCTTCACCTCCATCTGCATAAACATGGAAATAACTACACAGTCATCTGTATAAACCTGGAAATATCTACACCACTATGTGTATAAACATGGAAATAACTACACTGCCATCTGTATAAATATGTAAATATCTACACAGCCATCTCTATAAACATGGAAATATCTACACAGCTATCTGTATAAACATGGAAATAGCCACACAGCTATCTGTATAAACATGGAAATATCTACACCGCTATCTCTATAAACATGGAAATATCTCCACCGCTATCTTTATAAACATGGAAATATCTCCACCGCTATCTGTATAAACATGGAAATATCTCCACCGCTATCAGTGTAAACATGGAAATAGTGACACCGCTATCTGTGTAAATATGGAAATATCTACATAGTCATCTGTATAAACATGGAAATATCTCCACCGCTATCTGTATAAACATGGAAAGATCTACACCGCCATCTGTATAAAAGTGGAAATAACTACACTGTCATCTGTATAAATAAGGAAATATGTACACCGCTATCTGTATCAACATGGAAATATCTGCAGCGCCATCTGCATAAACATGGAAATATCTACACCGCCATCTGAATAAACATGGAAATATCTCCAACGCTATCTGTATAAACATGGAAATAGCCACACAGCTATCTGTATTAACATGGTAATATCTACACCGCTATCTCTATAAACATGGAAATATCTCCACTGCTATCTGTATAAACATGGAAATATCTCCACCGCTATCTGTATAAACATGGAAATAGTGACACCGCTATCTGTATGAATATGGAAAAATCTACACCGCTATCTCTATAAACATGGAAATGTCTACACGGCTATCTGTATAAACATGGAAATATCTACACGGCTGTCTCTATAAACATGGACATATCTTCACCGCAATCTGTATAAACATGGAAATAACTACACAGTCATCTGTATAAACCTGGAAATATCTACACCACTATCTGTATAAACATGGAAATAACTACACTGCCATCTGTATAAACATGTAAATATCTACACAGCCATCTCTATAAACATGGAAATATCTGCACCGCTATCTGTATAAACATGGAAATAGCCACACCGCTATCTTTATAAACATGGAAATGTCTACACCGCCATCTGTATAAACATGGAATTACCTACACAGTCATCTGTATAAACGTGGAAATATCTACACCACTGTCTGTACAAACATGGAAATATCTACACTGCCATCTGTATAAACATGGAAATATCTACACAGCCATCTCTATAAACATGGAAATATCTACACTGCTATCTGTATAAACATGGAAATAGCCACACTGCTATCTGTATAAACATGGAAATATCTACACCGACATGTGTAAAATTATGAAAATATCTACACAGTCGTCTGTATAAACTTGGAAATACCTCCACCGCTCTCTGTATCAACATGGAAATATCTACACTGCCATATGTATAAAAATGGAAATAACTACACAGTCATCTGTATAAATATGGAAATATGTACACCGTTATCTGCATAAACATGGAAATATCTGCACCGCCATCGGCATAAACATGGAAATATCTACACCGCCATCTATATAAACATGGAAATATCTCCAACGCTATCTGTATAAACATGGAAATAGCCACACAGCTATCTGTTTAAACATGGAAATATCTACACCGCTATCTCTATAAACATGGAAAAAACTACACCGCAATCTGTATAAACATGGAAATATCTACACCATTATCTGTCTAAACATGGAAATACTACACTGCCATCTGTATAAATATGTAAATGTCTACACAGCCATCTCTATAAACATGGAAATATCTACACCGCTATCTGTATAAACATGGAAACAGCCACACCGCTATCTGTATAAACATGGAAATATCTACACCGCCATCTGTATAAGCATGGAAATACCTACACAGTCATCTGTATAAACATGGAAATATCTACTCCACTGTCTGTACAAACGAGGAAATATCTACACTGCCATCTGTATAAACATGGAAATATCTACACAGCCATCTCTATAAACTTGGAAATATCTACACTGCTATCTGTATAAACATGGAAATAGCCACACCGCTATCTGTATAAACATGGAAATATCTACACCGCCATCTGTATAAAAATGGAAATAACTACACAGTCATCTGTATAAATAAGGAAATATGTACACCGCTATCTGTATCAACATGGAAATATCTGCACCGCCATCTGCATAAACATGAAAATATCTACACCGCCATCTGTATAAACATGGAAATATCTCCAACGCTATCTGTATAAACATGGAAATAGCCACACAGCTATCTGTATAAACATGGAAATATCTACACCGCTATCTCTATAAACATGGAAATATCTCCACCGCTATCTGTATAAACATGGAAATATCTACACCGACATGTGTAAAAATATGAAAATAATTACACAGTAATCTCTATAAACATGGAAATACCACCAAAGCTATCTGTATAAACATGGAAATATCTACAGTGCCATATGTATAAAAATGGAAACAACTACACAGTCATCTCTATAAATATGGAAATATGTACACCGCTATCTCTATAAACATGGAAATATCGGCACCGCCATCTGCATAAACATGGCAATATCTACACCGCCATCTGTATAAACATGGAAATATCTACACCGCTATCTCTATAAACATGGAAATACCTACACCGCCATCTGTATAAACTTGGAAATATCTACACCAATATCTGTCTAAACATGGAAATACCTACACTGCCATCTGTATAAATACGTAAATACCTACACAGCCATCTCTATAAACATGGAAATATCTACACCGCTATCTGTATAAACTTGGAAATAGGCACATCGCTATCTGTATAAACATGGAAATATCTACACCGCTATCTCAATAAACATGGAAATATCACCACCGCTATCTGTATAAACATGGAAATATCTCCACCGCTATCTGTATAAACATGGAAATATCTTCACCGCTATCAGTATAAACATGAAAATAGTGACACCGCTATCTGTATAAATATGGACATATCTACACCGCTATCTCTATAAACATGGAAATGTCCACACCGCTATCTGTATAAACGTGGAAATATCTACATGGCTATCTCAACAAACATGGAAATATCTACACCGCCATCTGTATAAACATGGAAATACCTACACAGTCATCTGTATAAACCTGGAAATATCTACACCACTATCTGTATAAACATGGAAATATCTACACTGCCATCAGTATAAACATGTAAATATCTTCACAGCCATCTCTATAAACATGGAAATATCTACACCGCTATCTGTATAAACATGGAAATAGCCACACCGCTATCTGTATAAACATGGAAATATCTACTCCGCCATCTCTATAAACATGGAAATAACTACACAGTCATCTGTATAAACCTGGAAATATCTACACCACTATCTGTATAAACATGGAAATATCTACACTGCCATCTGTTTAAATATGTAAATATCTACACAGCCATCTCTATAAACATGGAAATATCTCCACCGCTATCTGTATAAACATGGAAATAGCCACACAGCTATCTGTATAAAAATGGAAATATCTACACCGCTATCTCTATAAACATGGAAATATCTCCACCGCTATCTGTTTAAACATGGAAATATCTCCACCGCTATCTGTATAAACATGGAAATATCTACACTGCATTTCTGTATAAACATGTAAATATCTACACAGCCATCTCTATAAACATGGAAATATCTACACCGCAGTCTGTATAAACATGGAAACAGCCACACCGCTATCTGTATAAACATGGAAATATCTACACCGCAATCTGTGTAAGCATGGAAATACCAACACACTCATCTGTATAAACATGGAAATATCTACACCACTGTCTGTACAAACGTGGAAATATCTACACTGCCATCTGTATAAACATGGAAATATCTACACAGCCATCTCTATAAACTTGGAAATATCTACACTGCTATCTGTATAAACATGGAAATACCCACACCGCTATCTGTATAAACATGGAAATATCTACACCGCCATCTGTATAAAAATGGAAATAACTACACAGTCACCTGTATAAATGAGGAAATATGTACACCGCTATCTGTATCAACATGGAAATATCTGCACCGCCATCTGCATAAACATGAAAATATCTACACCGCCATCTGTATAAACATGGAAATATCTCCAACGCTATCTGTATAAACATGGAAATAGCCACACAGCTATCTGTATAAACATGGAAATATCTACACCGCTATCTCTATAAACATGGAAATATCTCCACCGCTATCTGTATAAACATGGAAATACCTTCACCGCCATCTGTATAAAAATGGAAATAACTACACAGTCACCTGTATAAATATGGAAATATGTACACCGCTATCTGTATAAACATGGAAATATCTCCACCGCTATCTTTATAAACATGGAAATATCTCCACCGCTATCTGTATAAACATGGAAATATCTCCAACGCTATGTGTATAAACATGGATACAGCCACACAGCTATCTGTATAAACATGGAAATATCTACACCGCTATCTCTATAAACATGGAAATATCTCCACCGCTATCTGTATAAACATGGAAATAGCCACACCGCTATCTGTATAAACATGGAAATATCTACACCGCCATCTGTAAAAACATGGAAATATCTACACTGTCACCTGTATAAACATGGAAATATCTACACCTCCATCTGTATAAACATGGAAATATCTACACTGCCATCTGTATACACATGGAAATATCTACACAGCCATCTGTATAAACATGGAAATATCTACACCGCTATCTCTATAAACATGGAAATACCTACACCGCAATCTGTATAAACATGGAAATATCTACACCATTATCTGTCTAAACATGGAAATATCTACGCTGCCATCTGTATAAATATGTAAATATCTACACAGCCATCTCTATAAACATGGAAATATCTACACCGCTATCTGTATAAACATGGAAATGGCCACACAGCTATCTGTATAAAAATGGAAATATATACACGGCTATCTCTATAAACATGGAAATATTTCCACCGCTATCTGTACAAACATGGAAATATCTCCACCGCTATCCGTATAAACATGGAAATAGTGACACCGCTATGTGTATAAATATGGAAATATCTACACCGCTATATTTATAAACATGGAAATGTCTACAACGCTATCTGTATAAACATGGAAATATCTACATGGCTGTCTCTATAAACTTGGAAATATCTTCACCGCCATCTGCATAAACATGGAAATAACTACACAGTCATCTGTATAAACCTGGAAATATCTACACCACTATGTGTATAAACATGGAAATAACTACACTGCCATCTGTATAAATATGTAAATATCTACACAGCCATCTCTATAAACATGGAAATATCTACACCGCTATCTGTATAAACATGGAAATAGCCACACAGCTATCTGTATAAACATGGAAATATCTACACCGCTATCTCTATAAACATGGAAATATCTCCACCGCTATCTTTATAAACATGGAAATATCTCCACCGCTATCTGTATAAACATGGAAATATCTCCACCGCTTTCAGTATAAACATGGAAATAGTGACATCGCTATCTGTGTAAATATGGAAATATCTACATAGTCATCTGTATAAACATGGAAATATCTCCACCGCTATCAGTATAAACATGGAAAGATCTACACCGCCATCTGTATAAAAGTGGAAATAACTACACTGTCATCTGTATAAATAAGGAAATATGTACACCGCTATCTGTATCAACATGGAAATATCTGCAGCGCCATCTGCATAAACATGGAAATATCTACACCGCCATCTGAATAAACATGGAAATATCTCCAACGCTGTCTGTATAAACATGGAAATAGCCACACAGCTATCTGTATTAACATGGTAATATCTACACCGCTATCTCTATAAACATGGAAATATCTCCACTGCTATCTGTATAAACATGGAAATATCTCCACCGCTATCTGTATAAACATGGAAATAGTGAAACCGCTATCTGTATAAATATGGAAAAATCTACACCGCAATCTCTATAAACATGGAAATGTCTACACGGCTATCTGTATAAACATGGAAATATCTACACGTCTCTCTCTATAAACATGGACATATCTTCACCGCCATCTGTATTATCATGGAAATAACTACACAGTCATCTGTATGAACCCAGAAATATCTACACCACTATCTGTATAAACATGGAAATAACTACACTGCCATCTGTATAAACATGTAAATATCTACACAGCCATCTCTATAAACATGGAAATATCTGCACCGCTATCTGTATAAACATGGAAATAGCCACACCGCTATCTTTATAAACGTGGAAATGTCTACACCGCCATCTGTATAAACATGGAATTACCTACACAGTCATCTGTATAAACGTGGAAATATCTACACCACTGTCTGTACAAACATGGAAATATCTACACTGCCATCTGTATAAACATGGAAATATCTACACAGCCATCTCTATAAACATGGAAATATCTACACTGCTATCTGTATAAACATGGAAATATCCACACTGCTATCTGTATAAACATGGAAATATCTACACCGACATGTGTAAAAATATGAAAATATCTACACAGTCGTCTGTATAAACTTGGAAATACCTCCACCGCTCTCTGTATCAACATGGAAATATCTACACCGCCATATATATAAAAATGGAAATAACTACACAGTCATCTGTATAAATATGGAAATATGTACACCGTTATCTGTATAAACATGGAAATATCTGCACCGCCATCGGCATAAACATGGAAATATCTACACCGCCATCTATATAAACATGGAAATATCTCCAACGCTATCTGTATAAACATGGAAATAGCCACACAGCTATCTGTATAAACATGGAAATATCTACACCGCTATCTCTATAAACATGGAAATATCTCCACCGCAATCTGTATAAACATGGAAATATCTACACCATTATCTGTCTAAACATGGAAATATCTACACCGCTATCTGTATAAACATGGAAACAGCTACACCGCTATCTGTATAAACATGGAAATATCTACACCGCCATCTGTATAAGCATGGAAATACCTACACAGTCATCTGTATAAACATGGAAATATCTACACCACTGTCTGTACAAACGTGGAAATATCTACACTGCCATCTATATAAACATGGAAATATCTACACAGCCATCTCTATAAACTTGGAAATATCTACACTGCTATCTTTATAAACATGGAAATACCCACACCGCTATCTCTATAAACATGGAAATATGTACACCGCCATCTGTATAAAAATGGAAATAACTACACAGTCATCTGTATAAACATGGAAATACCTCCACCGCTATCTGTATAAACATGGAAATATCTACAGCGCCATCTGTATAAAAATGGAAACAACTACACAGTCATCTGTATAAATATGGAAATATGTACACCGCTATCTCTATAAACATGGAAATATCTGCACCGCCATCTGCATAAACATGGCAATATCTACACCGCCATCTGTATAAACATGGAAATATCTGCACCGCTATCTCTATAAACATGGAAATATCTCCACCGATATCTGTATAAACATGGAAATATCTCCACCGCTATCTGTATAAACATGGAAATATCTACACTGCCATCTGTATAAACATGTAAATATCTACACAGCCATCTCTATAAACATGGAAATATCTGCACCGCTACCTGTATAAACATGGAAATAGACACACTGCTATCTGTATAAACTTGGAAATGTCTACACCGCCATCTTTATAAACATGGAAATACCTACACAGTCATCTGTATAAACATGGAAATATCTACACCACTGTCTGTACAAACATGGAAATATCTACACTGCCATCTGTATAATCATGGAAATATCTACACAGCCATCTCTATAAACACAGAAATACCTACACTGCTATCTTTATAAACGTGGAAATAGCCACGCCGCTATCTGTATAAACATGGAAATATCTACACCGACATGTGAAAAAATATGAAAATATCTACACAGTCATCTGTATAAACATGGAAATACTTCCACGGCTATCTGTATAAACATGGAAATATCTACACCGCCATCTGTATAAAAATGGATATAACTACACAGTCATCTGTATAAATATGGAAATATGTACACCGCTATCTGTATAAACATGGAAATATCTGCACCGCCATCTGCATAAACATGGAAATATCCACACCGCCATCTGTATAAACATGGAAACATCTCAAACGCTATGCGTATAAACATGGAAATTGCCACACAGCTCTCTGTATAAACATGGAAATATCTACACCGCCATCTCTATAAACATGGAAATTCCTACACCGCAATCTGTATAAACATGGAAATATCTACACCATTATCTGTCTAAACATGGAAATATCTACACTGCCATCTGTTTAAATATGTAAATATCTACACAGCCATCTCTATAAACATGGAAATATCTCCACCGCTATCTGTATAAACATGGAAATAGCCACAAAGCTATCTGTATAAACATGGAAATATCTACACCGCTATCTCTATAAACATGGAAATATCTCCACCGCTATCTGTATAAACATGGAAATATCTCCACCGCTATCTGTATAAACATAGAAATATCTACATGGCTGTCTCTATAAAGATGGAAATATGTTCACCGCCATCTGCATAAACATGGAAATACCTACTCAGTCATCTGAATAAACATGGAAATGTCTACACCACAGTCTGTACAAATATGGAAATATCTAAACTGCCAGCTGTATAAACATGGAAATATCTACACAGCCATCTCTATAAACTTGGAAATATCTACACTACTATCTATATAAACATGGAAATAGCCACACCGCTATCTGTATAAACATGGAAATATCTACACCGACATGTGTAAAAATATGAAAATATCTACACAGTCATCTGTATAAACATGGAAATACGTCCACCGCTATCTGTATAAACATGGAAATATCTACAGCGCCATCTGTATAAAAATGGAAACAACTACACAGTCATCTGTATTAATATGGAAATATGTACACCGCTATCTCCATAAACATGGAAATATCTGCACCGCCATCTGCATTAACATGGCAATATCTACACCGCCATCTGTATAAACATGGAAATATCTACACCGCTATCTCTATAAACATGGAAATACCTACACCGCAATCTGTATAAACATGGAAATATCTAAACCAATATCTGTCTAAACATGGAAATATCTACACTGCCATCTGTATAAATACGTAAATATCTACACAGTCATCTCTATAAACATGGAAATATCTACACCGCTATCTGTATAAACTTGGAAATAGGCACATCGCTATCTGTATAAACATGGAAATATCTACACCGCTATCTCTATAAACATGGAAATATCTCCACCGCTATCTGTATAAACATGGAAATATCTCCACCGCTATCTGTATAAACATGTAAATATCTTCACCGCTATCAGTATAAACATGGAAATAGTGACACCGCTATCTGTATAAATATGGAAATATCTACAGCGCTATCTCTATAAACATGGAAATGTCAACACCGCTATCTGTATAAACATGGAAATATCTACATGGCTATCTCAAGAAACATGGAAATATCTACACCGCCATCTGTATAAACATGGAAATACCTACACATTCATCTGTATAAACCTGGAAATATCTACACCACTATCTGTATAAACATGGAAATATCTACACTGCCATCAGTATAAACATGTAAATAACTTCACAGCCATTTCTATAAACATGGAAATATCTACAACACTATCTTTATAAACTTGGAAATAGCCACACCGCTATCTGTATAAACATGGAAATATCTACACCGCCATCTCTATAAACATGGAAATACCTACACAGTGATCTGTATAAACGTGGAAATATCTACACCACTGTCTGTACAAACATGGAAATATCTACACTGCCATCTGTATAATCATGGAAATATCTACACAGCCATCTCTATAAACACAGAAATACCTACACTGCTATCTTTATAAACGTGGAAATAGCCACGCCGCTATCTGTATAAACATGGAAATATCTACACCGACATGTGAAAAAATATGAAAATATCTACACAGTCATCTGTATAAACATGGAAATACTTCCACGGCTATCTGTATAAACATGGAAATATCTACACCGCCATCTGTATAAAAATGGATATAACTACACAGTCATCTGTATAAATATGGAAATATGTACACCGCTATCTGTATAAACATGGAAATATCTGCACCGCCATCTGCATAAACATGGAAATATCCACACCGCCATCTGTATAAACATGGAAACATCTCAAACGCTATGCGTATAAACATGGAAATTGCCACACAGCTCTCTGTATAAACATGGAAATATCTACACCGCCATCTCTATAAACATGGAAATTCCTACACCGCAATCTGTATAAACATGGAAATATCTACACCATTATCTGTCTAAACATGGAAATATCTACACTGCCATCTGTTTAAATATGTAAATATCTACACAGCCATCTCTATAAACATGGAAATATCTCCACCGCTATCTGTATAAACATGGAAATAGCCACAAAGCTATCTGTATAAACATGGAAATATCTACACCGCTATCTCTATAAACATGGAAATATCTCCACCGCTATCTGTATAAACATGGAAATATCTCCACCGCTATCTGTATAAACATAGAAATATCTACATGGCTGTCTCTATAAAGATGGAAATATGTTCACCGCCATCTGCATAAACATGGAAATACCTACTCAGTCATCTGAATAAACATGGAAATGTCTACACCACAGTCTGTACAAATATGGAAATATCTAAACTGCCAGCTGTATAAACATGGAAATATCTACACAGCCATCTCTATAAACTTGGAAATATCTACACTACTATCTATATAAACATGGAAATAGCCACACCGCTATCTGTATAAACATGGAAATATCTACACCGACATGTGTAAAAATATGAAAATATCTACACAGTCATCTGTATAAACATGGAAATACGTCCACCGCTATCTGTATAAACATGGAAATATCTACAGCGCCATCTGTATAAAAATGGAAACAACTACACAGTCATCTGTATTAATATGGAAATATGTACACCGCTATCTCCATAAACATGGAAATATCTGCACCGCCATCTGCATTAACATGGCAATATCTACACCGCCATCTGTATAAACATGGAAATATCTACACCGCTATCTCTATAAACATGGAAATACCTACACCGCAATCTGTATAAACATGGAAATATCTAAACCAATATCTGTCTAAACATGGAAATATCTACACTGCCATCTGTATAAATACGTAAATATCTACACAGTCATCTCTATAAACATGGAAATATCTACACCGCTATCTGTATAAACTTGGAAATAGGCACATCGCTATCTGTATAAACATGGAAATATCTACACCGCTATCTCTATAAACATGGAAATATCTCCACCGCTATCTGTATAAACATGGAAATATCTCCACCGCTATCTGTATAAACATGTAAATATCTTCACCGCTATCAGTATAAACATGGAAATAGTGACACCGCTATCTGTATAAATATGGAAATATCTACAGCGCTATCTCTATAAACATGGAAATGTCAACACCGCTATCTGTATAAACATGGAAATATCTACATGGCTATCTCAATAAACATGGAAATATCTACACCGCCATCTGTATAAACATGGAAATACCTACACATTCATCTGTATAAACCTGGAAATATCTACACCACTATCTGTATAAACATGGAAATATCTACACTGCCATCAGTATAAACATGTAAATAACTTCACAGCCATTTCTATAAACATGGAAATATCTACAACACTATCTTTATAAACTTGGAAATAGCCACACCGCTATCTGTATAAACATGGAAATATCTACACCGCCATCTCTATAAACATGGAAATACCTACACAGTGATCTGTATAAACGTGGAAATATCTACACCACTGTCTGTACAAACATGGAAATATCTACACTGCCATCTGTATAATCATGGAAATATCTACACAGCCATCTCTATAAACACAGAAATACCTACACTGCTATCTTTATAAACGTGGAAATAGCCACGCCGCTATCTGTATAAACATGGAAATATCTACACCGACATGTGAAAAAATATGAAAATATCTACACAGTCATCTGTATAAACATGGAAATACTTCCACGGCTATCTGTATAAACATGGAAATATCTACACCGCCATCTGTATAAAAATGGATATAACTACACAGTCATCTGTATAAATATGGAAATATGTACACCGCTATCTGTATAAACATGGAAATATCTGCACCGCCATCTGCATAAACATGGAAATATCCACACCGCCATCTGTATAAACATGGAAACATCTCAAACGCTATGCGTATAAACATGGAAATTGCCACACAGCTCTCTGTATAAACATGGAAATATCTACACCGCCATCTCTATAAACATGGAAATTCCTACACCGCAATCTGTATAAACATGGAAATATCTACACCATTATCTGTCTAAACATGGAAATATCTACACTGCCATCTGTTTAAATATGTAAATATCTACACAGCCATCTCTATAAACATGGAAATATCTCCACCGCTATCTGTATAAACATGGAAATAGCCACAAAGCTATCTGTATAAACATGGAAATATCTACACCGCTATCTCTATAAACATGGAAATATCTCCACCGCTATCTGTATAAACATGGAAATATCTCCACCGCTATCTGTATAAACATAGAAATATCTACATGGCTGTCTCTATAAAGATGGAAATATGTTCACCGCCATCTGCATAAACATGGAAATACCTACTCAGTCATCTGAATAAACATGGAAATGTCTACACCACAGTCTGTACAAATATGGAAATATCTAAACTGCCAGCTGTATAAACATGGAAATATCTACACAGCCATCTCTATAAACTTGGAAATATCTACACTACTATCTATATAAACATGGAAATAGCCACACCGCTATCTGTATAAACATGGAAATATCTACAACGACATGTGTAAAAATATGAAAATATCTACACAGTCATCTGTATAAACATGGAAATACGTCCACCGCTATCTGTATAAACATGGAAATATCTACAGCGCCATCTGTATAAAAATGGAAACAACTACACAGTCATCTGCATTAATATGGAAATATGTACACCGCTATCTCTATAAACATGGAAATATCTGCACCGCCCTCTGCATTAACATGGCAATATCTACACCGCCATCTGTATAAACATGGAAATATCTACACCGCTATCTCTATAAACATGGAAATACCTACACCGCAATCTGTATAAACATGGAAATATCTAAACCAATATCTGTCTAAACATGGAAATATCTACACTGCCATCTGTATAAATACGTAAATATCTACACAGTCATCTCTATAAACATGGAAATATCTACACCGCTATCTGTATAAACTTGGAAATAGGCACATCGCTATCTGTATAAACATGGAAATATCTACACCGCTATCTCTATAAACATGGAAATATCTCCACCGCTATCTGTATAAACATGGAAATATCTCCACCGCTATCTGTATAAACATGTAAATATCTTCACCGCTATCAGTATAAACATGGAAATAGTGACACCGCTATCTGTATAAATATGGAAATATCTACAGCGCTATCTCTATAAACATGGAAATGTCAACACCGCTATCTGTATAAACATGGAAATATCTACATGGCTATCTCAATAAACATGGAAATATCTACACCGCCATCTGTATAAACATGGAAATACCTACACATTCATCTGTATAAACCTGGAAATATCTACACCACTATCTGTATAAACATGGAAATATCTACACTGCCATCAGTATAAACATGTAAATAACTTCACAGCCATTTCTATAAACATGGAAATATCTACAACACTATCTTTATAAACTTGGAAATAGCCACACCGCTATCTGTATAAACATGGAAATATCTACACCGCCATCTCTATAAACATGGAAATACCTACACAGTGATCTGTATAAACGTGGAAATATCTACACCACTGTCTGTACAAACATGGAAATATCTACACTGCCATCTGTATAATCATGGAAATATCTACACAGCCATCTCTATAAACACAGAAATACCTACACTGCTATCTTTATAAACGTGGAAATAGCCACGCCGCTATCTGTATAAACATGGAAATATCTACACCGACATGTGAAAAAATATGAAAATATCTACACAGTCATCTGTATAAACATGGAAATACTTCCACGGCTATCTGTATAAACATGGAAATATCTACACCGCCATCTGTATAAAAATGGATATAACTACACAGTCATCTGTATAAATATGGAAATATGTACACCGCTATCTGTATAAACATGGAAATATCTGCACCGCCATCTGCATAAACATGGAAATATCCACACCGCCATCTGTATAAACATGGAAACATCTCAAACGCTATGCGTATAAACATGGAAATTGCCACACAGCTCTCTGTATAAACATGGAAATATCTACACCGCCATCTCTATAAACATGGAAATTCCTACACCGCAATCTGTATAAACATGGAAATATCTACACCATTATCTGTCTAAACATGGAAATATCTACACTGCCATCTGTTTAAATATGTAAATATCTACACAGCCATCTCTATAAACATGGAAATATCTCCACCGCTATCTGTATAAACATGGAAATAGCCACAAAGCTATCTGTATAAACATGGAAATATCTACACCGCTATCTCTATAAACATGGAAATATCTCCACCGCTATCTGTATAAACATGGAAATATCTCCACCGCTATCTGTATAAACATAGAAATATCTACATGGCTGTCTCTATAAAGATGGAAATATGTTCACCGCCATCTGCATAAACATGGAAATACCTACTCAGTCATCTGAATAAACATGGAAATGTCTACACCACAGTCTGTACAAATATGGAAATATCTAAACTGCCAGCTGTATAAACATGGAAATATCTACACAGCCATCTCTATAAACTTGGAAATATCTACACTACTATCTATATAAACATGGAAATAGCCACACCGCTATCTGTATAAACATGGAAATATCTACACCGACATGTGTAAAAATATGAAAATATCTACACAGTCATCTGTATAAACATGGAAATACGTCCACCGCTATCTGTATAAACATGGAAATATCTACAGCGCCATCTGTATAAAAATGGAAACAACTACACAGTCATCTGTATTAATATGGAAATATGTACACCGCTATCTCCATAAACATGGAAATATCTGCACCGCCATCTGCATTAACATGGCAATATCTACACCGCCATCTGTATAAACATGGAAATATCTACACCGCTATCTCTATAAACATGGAAATACCTACACCGCAATCTGTATAAACATGGAAATATCTAAACCAATATCTGTCTAAACATGGAAATATCTACACTGCCATCTGTATAAATACGTAAATATCTACACAGTCATCTCTATAAACATGGAAATATCTACACCGCTATCTGTATAAACTTGGAAATAGGCACATCGCTATCTGTATAAACATGGAAATATCTACACCGCTATCTCTATAAACATGGAAATATCTCCACCGCTATCTGTATAAACATGGAAATATCTCCACCGCTATCTGTATAAACATGTAAATATCTTCACCGCTATCAGTATAAACATGGAAATAGTGACACCGCTATCTGTATAAATATGGAAATATCTACAGCGCTATCTCTATAAACATGGAAATGTCAACACCGCTATCTGTATAAACATGGAAATATCTACATGGCTATCTCAATAAACATGGAAATATCTACACCGCCATCTGTATAAACATGGAAATACCTACACATTCATCTGTATAAACCTGGAAATATCTACACCACTATCTGTATAAACATGGAAATATCTACACTGCCATCAGTATAAACATGTAAATAACTTCACAGCCATTTCTATAAACATGGAAATATCTACAACACTATCTTTATAAACTTGGAAATAGCCACACCGCTATCTGTATAAACATGGAAATATCTACACCGCCATCTCTATAAACATGGAAATACCTACACAGTGATCTGTATGAACGTGGAAATATCTACACCACTGTCTGTACAAACATGGAAATATCTACACTGCCATCTGTATAATCATGGAAATATCTACACAGCCATCTCTATAAACACAGAAATACCTACACTGCTATCTTTATAAACGTGGAAATAGCCACGCCGCTATCTGTATAAACATGGAAATATCTACACCGACATGTGAAAAAATATGAAAATATCTACACAGTCATCTGTATAAACATGGAAATACTTCCACGGCTATCTGTATAAACATGGAAATATCTACACCGCCATCTGTATAAAAATGGATATAACTACACAGTCATCTGTATAAATATGGAAATATGTACACCGCTATCTGTATAAACATGGAAATATCTGCACCGCCATCTGCATAAACATGGAAATATCCACACCGCCATCTGTATAAACATGGAAACATCTCAAACGCTATGCGTATAAACATGGAAATTGCCACACAGCTCTCTGTATAAACATGGAAATATCTACACCGCCATCTCTATAAACATGGAAATTCCTACACCGCAATCTGTATAAACATGGAAATATCTACACCATTATCTGTCTAAACATGGAAATATCTACACTGCCATCTGTTTAAATATGTAAATATCTACACAGCCATCTCTATAAACATGGAAATATCTCCACCGCTATCTGTATAAACATGGAAATAGCCACAAAGCTATCTGTATAAACATGGAAATATCTACACCGCTATCTCTATAAACATGGAAATATCTCCACCGCTATCTGTATAAACATGGAAATATCTCCACCGCTATCTGTATAAACATAGAAATATCTACATGGCTGTCTCTATAAAGATGGAAATATGTTCACCGCCATCTGCATAAACATGGAAATACCTACTCAGTCATCTGAATAAACATGGAAATGTCTACACCACAGTCTGTACAAATATGGAAATATCTAAACTGCCAGCTGTATAAACATGGAAATATCTACACAGCCATCTCTATAAACTTGGAAATATCTACACTACTATCTATATAAACATGGAAATAGCCACACCGCTATCTGTATAAACATGGAAATATCTACAACGACATGTGTAAAAATATGAAAATATCTACACAGTCATCTGTATAAACATGGAAATACGTCCACCGCTATCTGTATAAACATGGAAATATCTACAGCGCCATCTGTATAAAAATGGAAACAACTACACAGTCATCTGCATTAATATGGAAATATGTACACCGCTATCTCTATAAACATGGAAATATCTGCACCGCCCTCTGCATTAACATGGCAATATCTACACCGCCATCTGTATAAACATGGAAATATCTACACCGCTATCTCTATAAACATGGAAATACCTACACCGCAATCTGTATAAACATGGAAATATCTAAACCAATATCTGTCTAAACATGGAAATATCTACACTGCCATCTGTATAAATACGTAAATATCTACACAGTCATCTCTATAAACATGGAAATATCTACACCGCTATCTGTATAAACTTGGAAATAGGCACATCGCTATCTGTATAAACATGGAAATATCTACACCGCTATCTCTATAAACATGGAAATATCTCCACCGCTATCTGTATAAACATGGAAATATCTCCACCGCTATCTGTATAAACATGTAAATATCTTCACCGCTATCAGTATAAACATGGAAATAGTGACACCGCTATCTGTATAAATATGGAAATATCTACAGCGCTATCTCTATAAACATGGAAATGTCAACACCGCTATCTGTATAAACATGGAAATATCTACATGGCTATCTCAATAAACATGGAAATATCTACACCGCCATCTGTATAAACATGGAAATACCTACACATTCATCTGTATAAACCTGGAAATATCTACACCACTATCTGTATAAACATGGAAATATCTACACTGCCATCAGTATAAACATGTAAATAACTTCACAGCCATTTCTATAAACATGGAAATATCTACAACACTATCTGTATAAACTTGGAAATAGCCACACCGCTATCTGTATAAACATGGAAATATCTACACCGCCATCTCTATAAACATGGAAATACCTACACAGTGATCTGTATAAACGTGGAAATATCTACACCACTGTCTGTACAAACATGGAAATATCTACACTGCCATCTGTATAAACATGGAAATATCTACACAGCCATCTCTATAAACATGGAAATATCTACACTGCTATCTGTATAAACATGGAAATATCCACACTGCTATCTGTATAAACATGGAAATATCTACACCGACATGTGTAAAAATATGAAAATATCTACACAGTCGTCTGTATAAACTTGGAAATACCTCCACCGCTCTCTGTATCAACATGGAAATATCTACACCGCCATATATATAAAAATGGAAATAACTACACAGTCATCTGTATAAATATGGAAATATGTACACCGTTATCTGTATAAACATGGAAATATCTGCACCGCCATCGGCATAAACATGGAAATATCTACACCGCCATCTATATAAACATGGAAATATCTCCAACGCTATCTGTATAAACATGGAAATAGCCACACAGCTATCTGTATAAACATGGAAATATCTACACCGCTATCTCTATAAACATGGAAATATCTCCACCGCAATCTGTATAAACATGGAAATATCTACACCATTATCTGTCTAAACATGGAAATAACTACACTGCCATCTGTATAAATATGTAAATATCTACACAGCCATCTCTATAAACATGGAAATATCTACACCGCTATCTGTATAAACATGGAAACAGCTACACCGCTATCTGTATAAACATGGAAATATCTACACCGCCATCTGTATAAGCATGGAAATACCTACACAGTCATCTGTATAAACATGGAAATATCTACACCACTGTCTGTACAAACGTGGAAATATCTACACTGCCATCTGTATAAACATGGAAATATCTACACAGCCATCTCTATAAACTTGGAAATATCTACACTACTATCTTTATAAACATGGAAATACCCACACCGCTATCTGTATAAACATGGAAATATGTACACCGCCATCTGTATAAAAATGGAAATAACTACACAGTCATCTGTATAAACATGGAAATACCTCCACCGCTATCTGTATAAACATGGAAATATCTACAGCGCCATCTGTATAAAAATGGAAACAACTACACAGTCTTCTGCATAAATATGGAAATATGTACACCGCTATCTCTATAAGCATGGAAATATCTGCACCGCCATCTGCATAAACATGGCAATATCTACACCGCCATCTGTATAAACATGGAAATATCTGCACCGCTATCTCTATAAACATGGAAATATCTCCACCGATATCTGTATAAACATGGAAATATCTCCACCGCTATCTGTATAAACATGGAAATATCTACACTGCCATCTGTATAAACATGTAAATATCTACACAGCCATCTCTATAAACATGGAAATATCTGCACCGCTATCTGTATAAACATGGAAATAGACACAGTGCTATCTGTATAAACTTGGAAATGTCTACACCGCCATCTTTATAAACATGGAAATACCTACACAGTCATCTGTATAAACATGGAAATATCTACACCACTGTCTGTACAAACATGGAAATATCTACACTGCCATCTGTATAAACATGGAAATATCTACACAGCCATCTCTATAAACACAGAAATACCTACACTGCTATCTTTATAAACGTGGAAATAGCCACGCCGCTATCTGTATAAACATGGAAATATCTACACCGACATGTGAAAAAATATGAAAATATCTACACAGTCATCTGTATAAACATGGAAATACTTCCACGGCTATCTGTATAAACATGGAAATATGTACACCGCCATCTCTATAAAAATGGAAATAACTACACAGTCATCTGTATAAATATGGAAATATGTACACCGCTATCTGTATAAACATGGAAATATCTGCACCGCCATCTGCATAAACATGGAAATATCCACACCGCCATCTGTATAAACATGGAAACATCTCAAACGCTATCCGTATAAACATGGAAATTGCCACACAGCTCTCTGTATAAACATGGAAATATCTACACCGCTATCTCTATAAACATGGAAATTCCTACACCGCAATCTGTATAAACATGGAAATATCTACACCATTATCTGTCTAAACATGGAAATATCTACACTGCCATCTGTTTAAATATGTAAATATCTACACAGCCATCTCTATAAACATGGAAATATCTCCACCGCTATCTGTACAAACATGGAAATAGCCACAAAGCTATCTGTATAAACATGGAAATATCTACACCGCTATCTCTATAAACATGGAAATATCTCCACCGCTATCTGTATAAACATGGAAATATCTCCACCGCTATCTGTATAAACATGGAAATATCTACATGGCTGTCTCTATAAAGATGGAAATATCTTCACCGCCATCTGCATAAACATGGAAATACCTACTCAGTCATCTGAATAAACATGGAAATATCTACACCACAGTCTGTACAAATATGGAAATATCTAAACTGCCAGCTGTATAAACATGGAAATATCTACACAGCCATCTCTATAAACTTGGAAATATCTACACTACTATCTATATAAACATGGAAATAGCCACACCGCTATCTGTATAAACATGGAAATATCTACACCGACATGTGTAAAAATATGAAAATATCTACACAGTCATCTGTATAAACATGGAAATACCTCCACCGCTATCTGTATAAACATGGAAATATCTACAGCGCCATCTGTATAAAAATGGAAACAACTACACAGTCATCTGTATTAATATGGAAATATGTACACCGCTATCTCTATAAACATGGAAATATCTGCACCGCCATCTGCATTAACATGGCAATATCTACACCGCCATCTGTATAAACATGGAAATATCTACACCGCTATCTCTATAAACATGGAAATACCTACACCGCAATCTGTATAAACATGGAAATATCTAAACCAATATCTATCTAAACATGGAAATATCTACACTGCCATCTGTATAAATACGTAAATATCTACACAGACATCTCTATAAACATGGAAATATCTACACCGCTATCTGTATAAACTTGGAAATACGCACATCACTATCTGTATAAACATGGAAATATCTACACCGCTATCTCTATAAACATGGAAATATCTCCACCGCTATCTGCATAAACATGGAAATATCTCCACCGCTATCTGTATAAACATGTAAATATCTTCACCGCTATCAGTATAAACATGGAAATAGTGACACCGCTATCTGTATAAATATGGAAATATCTACACCGCTATCTCTACAAACATGGAAATGTCAACACCGCTATCTGTATAAACATGGAAATATCTACATGGCTATCTCAATAAACATGGAAATATCTACACCGCCATCTGTATAAACATGGAAATACCTACACATTCATCTGTATAAACCTGGAAATATGTACACCACTATCTGTATAAACATGGAAATATCTACACTGCCATCAGTATAAACATGTAAATATCTTCACAGCCATTTCTATAAACATGGAAATATCTACAACACTATCTGTATAAACTTGGAAATAGCCACACCGCTATCTGTATAAACATGGAAATACCTACACAGTGATCTGTATAAACATGGAAATATCTACACCACTGTCTGTACAAACATGGAAATATCTACACTGCCATCTGTATAAACATGGAAATATCTACACAGACATCTCTATAAACATGGAAATATCTACACTGCTATCTGTATAAACATGGAAATAGCCACACCGCTATCTGTATAAACATGGAAATATCTACACCGACATGTGTAAAAATATGAAAATATCTACACAGTCATCTGTATAAACATGGAAATATCTCCACCGCTATCTGTATAAACATGGAAATATCTTCACCGCCATCTGTATAAAAATGGAAATAACTACACAGTCACCTGTATAAATATGGAAATATGTACACCGCTATCTGTATAAACATGGAAATATCTCCACCGCTATCTATATAAACATGGAAATATCTCCACCGCTATCTGTATAAACATGGAAATATCTCCAACGCTATCTGTATAAACATGGATATAGCCACACAGCTATCTGTATAAACATGGAAATATCTACACCGCTATCTCTATAAACATGGAAATATCTCCACCGCTATCTGTATAAACAAGGAAATAGCCACACCGCTATCAGTATAAACATGGAAATATCTACACCGCCATCTGTAAAAACATGGAAATATCTACACTGTCACCTGTATAAACATGGAAATATCTACATCTCCATCTGTATAAACATGGAAATATCTACACTGCCATCTGTATACACATGGAAATATCTACACAGCCATCTGTATAAACATGTAAATATCTACACCGCTATCTCTATAAACATGGAAATACCTACACCGCAATCTGTATAAACATGGAAATATCTACAACATTATCTGTCTAAACATGGAAATATCTACACTGCCATCTGTATAAATATGTAAATATCTACACAGCCGTCTCTATAAACATGGAAATATCTACACCGGTATCTGTATAAACATGGAAATGGCCACACAGCTATCTGTATAAAAATGGAAATATATACACGGCTATCTGTATAAACATGGAAATATCTCCACCGCTATCTCTATAAACATGGAAATATCTCCACCGCTATCTGCATAAACATGGAAATAGTGACACCGCTATGTGTATAAATATGGAAATATCTACACCGCTATATTTATAAACATGGAAATGTCTACAACGCTATCTGTATAAACATGGAAATATCTACATGGCTGTCTCTATAAACTTGGAAATATCTTCACCGCCATCTGCATAAACATGGAAATAACTACACAGTCATCTGTATAAACCTGGAAATATCTACACCACTATGTGTATAAACATGGAAATAACTACACTGCCATCTGTATAAATATGTAAATATCTACACAGCCATCTCTATAAACATGGAAATATCTCCACCGCTATCTGTATAAACATGGAAATATCTCCACCGCTATCTGTATAAACATGGAAATATCTACACTGCCATCTGTATAAACATGTAAATATCTACACAGCCATCTCTATAAACATGGAAATATCTGCACCGCTATCTGTATAAACATGGAAATAGACACACTGCTATCTGTATAAACTTGGAAATGTCTACACCGCCATCTTTATAAACATGGAAATACCTACACAGTCATCTGTATAAACATGGAAATATCTACACCACTGTCTGTACAAACATGGAAATATCTACACTGCCATCTGTATAAACATGGAAATATCTACACAGCCATCTCTATAAACATGGAAATATCTGCACCGCTATCTGTATAAACATGGAAATAGACACACTGCTATCTGTATAAACTTGGAAATGTCTACACCGCCATCTTTATAAACATGGAAATACCTACACAGTCATCTGTATAAACATGGAAATATCTACACCACTGTCTGTACAAACATGGAAATATCTACACTGCCATCTGTATAAACATGGAAATATCTACACAGCCATCTCTATAAACACAGAAATACCTACACTGCTATCTTTATAAACGTGGAAATAGCCACGCCGCTATCTGTATAAACATGGAAATATCTACACCGACATGTGAAAAAATATGAAAATATGTACACAGTCATCTGTATAAACATGGAAATACTTCCACGGCTATCTGTATAAACATGGAAATATCTACACCGCCATCTGTATAAAAATGGAAATAACTACACAGTCATCTGTATAAATATGGAAATATGTACACCGCTATCTGTATAAACATGGAAATATCTGCACCGCCATCTGCATAAACATGGAAATATCCACACCGCCATTTGTATAAACATGAAAATATCTCAAACGCTATCCGTATAAACATGGAAATTGCCACACAGCTCTCTGTATAAACATGGAAATATCTACACCGCTATCTCTATAAACATGGAAATTCCTACACCGCAATCTGTATAAACATGGAAATATCTACACCATTATCTGTCTAAACATGGAAATATCTACACTGCCATCTGTTTAAATATGTAAATATCTACACAGCCATCTCTATAAACATGGAAATATCTCCACCGCTATCTGTATAAACATGGAAATAGCCACAAAGCTATCTGTATAAACATGGAAATATCTACACCGCTATCTCTATAAACATGGAAATATCTCCACCGCTATCTGTAAAAACATGGAAATATCTCCACCGCTATCTGTATAAACATGGAAATATCTACATGGCTGTCTCTATAAACATGGAAATATCTTCACCGCCATCTGCATAAACATGGAAATACCTACTCAGTCATCTGAATAAACATGGAAATATCTACACCACAGTCTGTACAAATATGGAAATATCTAAACTGCCAGCTGTATAAACATGGAAATATCTACACAGCCATCTCTATAAACTTGGAAATATCTACACTACTATCTATATAAACATGGAAATAGCCACACCACTATCTGTATAAACATGGAAATATCTACACCGACATGTGTAAAAATATGAAAATATCCACACAGTCATCTGTATAAACATGGAAATACCTCCACCGCTATCTGTATAAACATGGAAATATCTACAGCGCCATCTGTATAAAAATGGAAACAACTACACAGTCATCTGTATAAATATGGAAATATGTACACCGCTATCTCTATAAACATGGAAATATCTGCACCGCCATCTGCATTAACATGGCAATATCTACACCGCCATCTGTATAAACATGGAAATATCTACACCGCTATCTCTATAAACATGGAAATACCTACACCGCAATCTGTATAAACATGGAAATATCTAAACGAATATCTGTCTAAACATGGAAATATCTACACTGCCATCTGTATAAATACGTAAATATCTACACAGACATCTCTATAAACATGGAAATATCTACACCGCTATCTGTATAAACTTGGAAATACGCACATCGCTATCTGTATAAACATGGAAATATCTACACCGCTATCTCTATAAACATGGAAATATCTCCACCGCTATCTGTATAAACATGGAAATATCTCCACCGCTATCTGTATAAACATGTAAATATCTTCACCGCTATCAGTATAAACATGGAAATAGTGACACCGCTATCTGTATAAATATGGAAATATCTACACCGCTATCTCTATAAACATGGAAATGTCAACACCGCTATCTGTATAAACATGGAAATATCTACATGGCTATCTCAAGAAACATGGAAATATCTACACCGCCATCTGTATAAACATGGAAATACCTACACAGTCATCTGTATAAACCTGGAAATATCTACACCACTATCTGTATAAACATGGAAATATCTACACTGCCATCAGTATAAACATGTAAATATCTTCACAGCCATTTCTATAAACATGGAAATACCTACAACACTATCTGTATAAACTTGGAAATAGCCACACCGCTATATGTATAAACATGGAAATATCTACACCGCCATCTCTATAAACATGGAAATACCTACACAGTGATCTGTATAAACATGGAAATATCTACACCACTGTCTGTACAAACATGGAAATATCTACACTGCCATCTGTATAAACATGGAAATATCTACACAGACATCTCTATAAACATGGAAATATCTACACTGCTATCTGTATAAACATGGAAATAGCCACACCGCTATCTGTATAAACATGGAAATATCTACACCGACATGTGTAAAAATATGAAAATATCTACACAGTCATCTGTATAAACATGGAAATATCTCCACCGCTATCTGTATAAACATGGAAATATCTTCACCGCCATCTGTATAAAAATGGAAATAACTACACAGTCACCTGTATAAATATGGAAATATGTACACCGCTATCTGTATAAACATGGAAATATCTCCACTGCTATCTGTATAAACATGGAAATATCTCCACCGCTATCTGTATAAACATGGAAATATCTCCAACGCTATCTGTATAAACATGGATATAGCCACACAGCTATCTGTATAAACATGGAAATATCTACACCGCTATCTCTATAAACATGGAAATATCTCCACCGCTATCTGTATAAACAAGGAAATAGCCACACCGCTATCTGTATAAACATGGAAATATCTACACCGCCATCTGTAAAAACGTGGAAATATCTACACTGTCACCTGTATAAACATGGAAATATCTACATCTCCATCTGTATAAACATGGAAATATCTACACTGCCATCTGTATACACATGGAAATATCTACACAGCCATCTGTATAAACATGTAAATATCTACACCGCTATCTCTATAAACATGGAAATACCTACACCGCAATCTGTATAAACAAGGAAATATCTACAACATTATCTGTCTAAACATGGAAATATCTACACTGCCATCTGTATAAATATGTAAATATCTACACAGCCATCTCTATAAACATGGAAATATCTACACCGCTATCTGTATAAACATGGAAATGGCCACACAGCTATCTGTATAAAAATGGAAATATATACACGGCTATCTCTATAAACATGGAAATATCTCCACCGCTATCTCTATAAACATGGAAATATCTCCACCGCTATCTGTATAAACATGGAAATAGTGACACCGCTATGTGTATAAATATGGAAATATCTACACCGCTATATTTATAAACATGGAAATGTCTACAACGCTATCTGTATAAACATGGAAATATCTACATGGCTGTCTCTATAAACTTGGAAATATCTTCACCGCCATCTGCATAAACATGGAAATAACTACACAGTCATCTGTATAAACCTGGAAATATCTACACCACTATGTGTATAAACATGGAAATAACTACACTGCCATCTGTATAAATATGTAAATATCTACACAGCCATCTCTATAAACATGGAAATATCTCCACCGCTATCTGTATAAACATGGAAATATCTCCACCGCTATCTGTATAAACATGGAAATATCTACACTGCCATCTGTATAAACATGTAAATATCTACACAGCCATCTCTATAAACATGGAAATATCTGCACCGCTATCTGTATAAACATGGAAATAGACACAGTGCTATCTGTATAAACTTGGAAATGTCTACACCGCCATCTTTATAGACATGGAAATACCTACACAGTCATCTGTATAAACATGGAAATATCTACACCACTGTCTGTACAAACATGGAAATATCTACACTGCCATCTGTATAAACATGGAAATATCTACACAGCCATCTCTATAAACACAGAAATACCTACACTGCTATCTTTATAAACGTGGAAATAGCCACGCCGCTATCTGTATAAACCTGGAAATATCTACACCGACATGTGAAAAAATATGAAAATATCTACACAGTCATCTGTATAAACATGGAAATACTTCCACGGCTATCTGTATAAACATGGAAATATCTACACCGCCATCTGTATAAAAATGGAAATAACTACACAGTCATCTGTATAAATATGGAAATATGTACACCGCCATCTGCATAAACATGGAAATATCCACACAGCCATCTGTATAAACATGGAAATATCTCAAACGCTATCCGTATAAACATGGAAATTGCCACACAGCTCTCTGTATAAACATGGAAATATCTACACCATTATCTGTCTAAACATGGAAATATCTACACTGCCATCTGTTTAAATATGTAAATATCTACACAGCCATCTCTATAAACATGGAAGTATCTCCACCGCTATCTGTATAAACATGGAAATAGCCACAAAGCTATCTGTATAAACATGGAAATATCTACACCGCAATCTCTATAAACATGGAAATATCTCCACCGCTATCTGTATAAACATGGAAATATCTCCACCGCTATCTGTATAAACATGGAAATATCTACATGGCTGTCTCTATAAACATGGAAATATCTTCACCGCCATCTGCATAAACATGGAAATACCTACTCAGTCATCTGAATAAACATGGAAATATCTACACCACAGTCTGTACAAATATGGAAATATCTAAACTGCCAGCTGTATAATCATGGAAATATCTACACAGTCATCTCTATAAACTTGGAAATATCTACACTACTATCTATATAAACATGGAAATAGCCACACCGCTATCTGTATAAACATGGAAATATCTACAACGACATGTGTAAAAATATGAAAATATCTACACAGTCATCTGTATAAACATGGAAATACCTCCACCGCTATCTGTATAAACATGGAAATATCTACAGCGCCATCTGTATAAAAATGGAAACAACTACACAGTCATCTGTATAAATATGGAAATATGTATACCGCTATCTCTATAAACATGGAAATATCTGCACCGCCATCTGCATTAACATGGCAATATCTACACCGCCATCTGTATAAACATGGAAATATCTACACCGCTATCTCTATAAACATGGAAATACCTACACCGCAATCTGTATAAACATGGAAATATCTAAACCAATATCTGTCTAAACATGGAAATATCTACACTGCCATCTGTATAAATACGTAAATATCTACACAGACATCTCTATAAACATGGAAATATCTACACCACTATCTGTATAAACTTGGAAATACGCACATCGCTATCTGTATAAACATGGAAATACCTACACCGCTATCTCTATAAACATGGAAATATCTCCACCGCTATCTGTATAAACATGGAAATATCTCCACCGCTATCTGTATAAACATGTAAATATCTTCACCGCTATCAGTATAAACATGGAAATAGTGACACCGCTATCTGTATAAATATGGAAATACCTACACCGCTATCTCTATAAACATGGAAATGTCAACACCGCTATCTGTATAAACATGGAAATATCTACATGGCTATCTCAAGAAACATGGAAATATCTACACTGCCATCTGTATACACATGGAAATATCTGCACAGCCATCTGTATAAACATGGAAATATCTACACCGCTATCTCTATAAAAATGGAAATACCTACACCGCAAGCTGTATAAACATGGAAATATCTACAACATTATCTGTCTAAACATGGAAATATCTACACTGCCATCTGTATAAATATGTAAATATCTACACAGCCATCTCTATAAACATGGAAATATCTACACCACTATCTGTATAAACATGGAAATGGCCACACAGCTATCTGTATAAAAATGGAAATATATACACGGCTATCTCTATAAACATGGAAATATCTCCACCGCTATCTGTATAAACATGGAAATATCTCCACCGCTATCTGTATAAACATGGAAATAGTGACACCGCTATGTGTATAAATATGGAAATATCTACACCGCTATATTTATAAACATGGAAATGTCTACAACGCTATCTGTATAAACATGGAAATATCTACATGGATGTCTCTATAAACTTGGAAATATCTTCACTGCCATCTGCATAAACATGGAAATAACTACACAGTCATCTGTATAAACCTGGAAATATCTACACCACTATGTGTATAAACATGGAAATAACTACACTGCCATCTGTATAAATATGTAAATATCTACACAGCCATCTCTATAAACATGGAAATATCTACACCGCTATCTGTATAAACATGGAAATAGCCACACAGCTATCTGTATAAACATGGAAATATCTACACCGCTATCTCTATAAACATGGAAATATCTCCACCGCTATCTTTATAAACATGGAAATATCTCCACCGCTATCTGTATAAACATGGAAATATCTCCACCGCTATCAGTATAAACATGGAAATAGTGACACCGCTATCTGTGTAAATATGGAAATATCTACATAGTCATCTCTATAAACATGGAAATATCTCCACCGCTATCAGTATAAACATGGAAAGATCTACACCGCCATCTGTATAAAAGTGGAAATAACTAAACTGTCATCTGTATAAATAAGGAAATATGTACACCGCTATCTGTATCAACATGGAAATATCTGCAGCGCCATCTGCATAAACATGGAAATATCTCCAACGCTATCTGTATAAACATGGAAATTGCCACACAGCTATCTGTATTAACATGGTAATATCTACACCGCTATCTTTATAAACATGGAAATATCTCCACTGCTATCTGTATAAACATGGAAATATCTCCACCGCTATCTGTATAAACATGGAAATAGTGACACCGCTATCTGTATAAATATGGAAAAATCTACACCGCTATCTCTATAAACATGGAAATGTCTACACGGCTATCTGTATAAACATGGAAATATCTACACGGCTGTCTCTATAAACATGGAAATATCTTCACCGCCATCTGTATAAACTTGGAAATAACTACACAGTCATCTGTATAAACCCGGAAATATCTACACCACTATCTGTATAAACATGGAAATAACTACACTGCCATCTGTATAAACATGTAAATATCTACACAGCCATCTCTATAAACATGGAAATATCTTCACCGCTATCTGTATAAACATGGAAATAGCCACACCGCTATCTTTATAAACATGGAAATGTCTACACCGCCATCTGTATATACATGGAATTACCTACACAGTCATCTGTATAAACGTGGAAATATCTACACCACTGTCTGTACAAACATGGAAATATCTACACTGCCATCTGTATAAACATGGAAATATCTACACAGCCATCACTATAAACATGGAAATATCTACACTGCTGTCTGTATAAACATGGAAATAGCCACACTGCTATCTGTATAAACATGGAAATATCTACACCGACATGTGTAAAAATATGAAAATATCTACACAGTCGTCTGTATAAACTTGGAAATACCTCCACCACTCTCTGTATCAACATGGAAATATCTACACCGCCATATGTATAAAAATGGAAATAACTACACAGTCATCTGTATAAGTATGGAAATATGTACACCGTTATCTGTATAAACATGGAAATATCTGCACCGCCATCGGCATAAACATGGAAATATCTACACCGCCATCTATATAAACATGGAAATATCTCCAACGCTATCTGTATAAACATGGAAATAGCCACACAGCTATCTGTATAAACATGGAAATATCTACACCGCTATCTCTATAAACATGGAAAAAACTACACCGCAATCTGTATAAACATGGAAATATCTACACCATTATCTGTCTAAACATGGAAATATCTACACTGCCATCTGTATAAATATGTAAATACCTACACAGCCATCTCTATAAACATGGAAATATCTACACCGCTATCTGTATAAACATGGAAACAGCCACACCGCTATCTGTATAAACATGGAAATATCTACACCGCAATCTGTATAAGCATGGAAATACCTACACAGTCATCTGTATAAACATGGAAATATCTACACCACTGTCTGTACAAACGTGGAAATATCTACACTGCCATCTGTATAAACATGGAAATATCTACACAACCATCTCTATAAACTTGGAAATATCTACACTGCTATCTGTATAAACATGGAAATACCCACACCGCTATCTGTATAAACATGGAAATATCTACACCGCCATCTGTATAAAACTGGAAATAACTACACAGTCATCTGTATAAATGAGGAAATATGTACACCGCTATCTGTATCAACATGGAAATATCTGCACCGCCATCTGCATAAACATGAAAATATCTACACCGCCATCTGTATAAACATGGAAATATCTCCAACGCTATCTGTATAAACATGGAAATAGCCACACAGCTATCTGTATAAACATGGAAATATCTACACCACTATCTTTATATACATGGAAATATCTCCACCGCTATCTGTATAAACATGGAAATATCTTCAACGCCATCTGTATAAAAATGGAAATAACTACACAGTTACCTGTATAAATATGGAAATATGTACACCGCTATCTGTATAAACATGGAAATATCTCCAACGCTATCTTTATAAACATGGAAATATCTCCACCGCTATCTGTATAAACATGGAAATATCTCCAACGCTATCTGTATAAACATGGATATAGCCACACAGCTATCTGTATAAACATGGAAATATCTACACCGCTATCTCTATAAACATGGAAATATCTCCAACGCTATCTGTATAAACATGGAAATAGCCACACCGCTATCTGTATAAACATGGAAATATCTACACCGCCATCTGTAAAAAGATGGAAATATCTACACTGTCATCTGTATAAACATGGAAATATCTACACCTCCATCTGTATAAACATGGTAATATCTACACTGCCATCTGTATACACATGGAAACATCTACACAGCCATCTGTATAAACACGGAAATATCTACACCGCTATCTCTATAAACATGGAAATACCTACACCGCAATCTGTATAAACATGGAAATATCTACACCATTATCTGTCTAAACATGGAAATATCTACACTGCCATCTGTATAAATATGTAAATATCTACACAGCCATCTCTATAAACATGGAAATATCTACACCGCTATCTGTATAAACATGGAAATGGCCACACAGCTATCTGTATAAAAATGGAAATATATACACGGCTATCTCTAAAAACATGGAAATATCTCCACCGCTATCTGTATAAACATGGAAATATCTCCACCGCTATCTGTATAAACATGGAAATAGTGACACCGCTATGTGTATAAATATGGAAATATCTACACCGCTATATTTATAAACATGGAAATGTCTACAACGCTATCTGTATAAACATGGAAATATCTACATGGCTGTCTCTATAAACTTGGAAATATCTTCATCGCCATCTGCATAAACATGGAAATAACTACACAGTCATCTGTATAAACCTGGAAATATCTACACCACTATGTGTATAAACATGGAAATAACTACACTGCCATCTGTATAAATATGTAAATATCTACACAGCCATCTCTATAAACATGGAACTATCTACACTGCTATCTGTATAAACATGGAAATAGCCACACCGCTATCTGTATAAACATGGAAATATCTACACCGACATGTGTAAAAATATGAAAATATCTACACAGTCATCTGTATAAACATGGAAATATCTCCACCGCTATCTGTATATACACGGAAATATCTGCACCGCCATCAGCATAAACATGGACATATCTACACCACCGTGTGTATAAACATGGAACTATCTCCACCGCTATCTGTATAAACATGGAAATATCTCCACCTCTATCTGTATAAACATGGAAATAGTGACACCGCTATCTGTATAAATATGGAAATATCTACACCGCTATCTCAATAAACATGGAAATGTCTACAATGCTATCTGTATAAACATGGTAATATCTACATGGCTGTGTCTATAAACATGGAAATATCTTCACCGCCATCTGTATAAACATGGAAATAACTACACAGTCATCTGTATAAACCTGGAAATATCTACACCACTATATGTATAAACATGAAAATATCTACACTGCCATCAGTACAAACGTGAAAATATCAACACAGCCATCTCTATAAACATGGAAATATCTACACCGCTATCTGTATAAACATGGAAATATCCACACCGCTATCTGTATAAACATGGAAATATCCACACCGCTATCTGTATAAACATGGAAATATCTACAATGCCATCTGTATACACATGGAAATATCTACGCGGCCATCTGTATAAACATGGAAATATCTACACCGCTATCTCTATAAACATGGAAATACCTACAACGCAATCTGTATAAACATGGAAATATCTACACCATTATCTGTCTAAACATGGAAATATCTACACTGCCATCTGTATAAATATGTAAATATCTACACTGCCGTCTCTATAAACATGGGAATATCTCCACCGCTATCTGTATAAACATGGCAATATCTAAACCGCCATCTGTATAAAAATGGAAATAACTGCACAGTCATCTGTATAAATAAGGAAATATGTACACCGCTATCTGTATAAACATGGAAATATCTGCACCACCATATGCATAAACATGGAAATATCTACACCGCCATCTTTATAAACATGGAAATATCTCCACCGCTATCTGCATAAACTTGGAAACAGTGACACCGCTATCTGTATAAATATGGAAATATATACACCGCTATCTCTATAAACATGGAAATGTCTACACCGCTATCTGTATGAACATGGAAATATCTACATGACTGTCTCTATAAACATGGAAATATCGTCACCGCCATCTGTATAAACATGGAAATAACTACACAGTCATCTGTATAAACCTGGAAATATCTACACCACTATCTGTATAAACATGAAAATATCTACAATGCCATCTGTATAAACATGTAAATATCTACACAGCGATCTCTATAAACATGGAAATACCTACACCGCTATATGTATAAACATGGAAATAGCCACACCACTATCTGTATAAACATGGAAATATCTTCACCGCCATCTGTAAAAACATGGAAATATCTATACAGTCATCTGTATAAACATGAAAATATTTACACCTCCATCTTTATAAACATGGAAATATCTACACTGCCATCTGTATACACATGGAAATGTCTACACCGCCATCTGTATAAACATGGAAATATCTACACCGCTATCTCTATAAACATGGAAATATCTCCACCGCTATCTGTATAAACATGGAAATATCTCCACCGCTATCTGTATAAACATGGAAATATTTGCACCATTATCTGTCTAAACATGGAAATATCTACACTGCCATCTGTTTAAATATGTAAATATCTACACAGCCATCTCTATAAACATGGAAATATCTCCACCGCTATCTGTATAAACATGGAAATAGCCACAAAGCTATCTGTATAAACATGGAAATATCTACACCGCTATCTCTATAAACATGGAAATATCTCCACCGCTATCTGTATAAACATGGAAATATCTCCACCGCTATCTGTATAAACATGGAAATATCTACATGGCTGTCTCTATAAACGTGGAAATATCTTCACCGCCATCTGCATAAACATGGAAATACCTACTCAGTCATCTGAATAAACATGGAAATATCTACACAACAGTCTGTACAAATATGGAAATATCTAAACTGCCAGCTGTATAAACATGGAAATATCTACACAGCCATCTCTATAAACATGGAAATATCTACACTACTATCTATATAAACATGGAAATAGCCACACCGCTATCTGTATAAACCTGGAAATATCTACACCGACATGTGTAAAAATATGAAAATATCTACACAGTCATCTGTATAAACATGGAAATACCTCCACCGCTATCTGTATAAACATGGAAATATCTACAGCGCCATCTGTATAAAAATGGAAACAACTACACAGTAATCTGTATAAATATGGAAATATGTACACCGCGATCTCTATAAACATGGAAATATCTGCACCACCATCTGCATTAACATGGCAATATCTACACCGCCATCTGTATAAACATGGAAATATCTACACCGCTATCTCTATAAACATGGAAATACCTACACCGCAATCTGTATAAACATGGAAATATCTAAACCAATATCTGTCTAAACATGGAAATATCTACACTGCCATCTGTATAAATACGTAAATATCTACACAGACATCTCTATAAACATGGAAATATCTACACCGCTATCTGTATAAACTTGGAAATAGGCACATCGCTATCTGTATAAACATGGAAATATCTACACCGCTATCTCTATAAACATGGAAATATCTCCACCGCTATCTGTATAAACATGGAAATATCTCCACCGCTATCTGTATAAACATGTAAATATCTTCACCGCTATCAGTATAAACATGGAAATAGTGACACCGCTATCTGTATAAATATGGAAATATCTACACCGCTATCTCTATAAACATGGAAATGTCAACACCTCTATCTGTATAAACATGGAAATATCTACATGGCTATCTCAATAAACATGGAAATATCTACACCGCCATCTGTATAAACATGGAAATACCTACACAGTCATCTGTATAAACCTGGAAATATCTACACCACTATCTGTATAAACATGGAAATATCTACACTGCCATCAGTATAAACATGTAAATATCTTCACAGCCATTTCTATAAACATGGAAATATCTACACCACTATCTGTATAAACATGGAAATAGCCACACCGCTATCTGTATAAACATGGAAACATCTACACCGCCATCTCTATAAACATGGAAATACCTACACAGTGATCTGTATAAACATGGAAATATCTACACCACTGTCTGTACAAACATGGAAATATCTACACTGCCATCTGTATAAACATGGAAATATCTACACAGACATCTCTATAAACATGGAAATATCTACACTGCTATCTGTATAAACATGGAAATAGCCACACCGCTATCTGTATGAACATGGAAATATCTACACCGACATGTGTAAAAATATGAAAATATATACACAGTCATCTGTATAAACATGGAAATATCTCCACCGCTATCTGTATAAACATGGAAATATCTTCACCGCCATCTGTATAAAAATGGAAATAACTACACAGTCACCTGTATAAATATGGAAATCTGTACACCGCGATCTGTATAAACATGGAAATATCTCCACCGCTATCTGTATAAACATGGAAATATCTCCACCACTATCTGTATAAACATGGAAATATCTCCAACGCTATCTGTATAAACATGGATATAGCCACACAGCTATCTGTATAAACATGGAAATATCTACACCGCTATCTCTATAAACATGGAAATATCTCCAACGCTATCTGTATAAACAAGGAAATAGCCACACTGCTATCTGTATAAACATGGAAATATCTACACCGCCATCTGTAAAAACATGGAAATATCTACACTGTCACCTGTATAAACATGGAAATATCTACACCTCCATCTGTATAAACATGGAAATATCTACACTGCCATCTGTATACACATGGAAATATCTACACAGCCATCTGTATAAACATGGAAATATCTACACCGCTATCTCTATAAACATGGAAATACCTACACCGCAATCTGTATAAACATGGAAATATCTACAACATTATCTGTCTAAACATGGAAATATCTACACTGCCATCTGTATAAATATGTATATATCTACACAGCCATCTCTATAAACATGGAAATATCTACACCGCTATCTGTATAAACATGGGAATGGCCACACAGCTATCTGTATAAAAATGGAAATATATACACGGCTATCTCTATAAACATGGAAATATCTCCACCGCTATCTGTATAAACATGGAAATATCTCCACCGCTATCTGTATAAACATGGAAATAGTGACACCGCTATGTGTAGAAATATGGAAATATCTACACCGCTATATTTATAAACATGGAAATGTCTACAACGCTATCTGTATAAACATGGAAATATCTACATGGCTGTCTCTATAAACTTGGAAATATCTTCACCGCCATCTGCATAAACATGGAAATAACTACACAGTCATCTGTATAAACCTGGAAATATCTACACCACTATGTGTATAAACATGGAAATAACTACACTGCCATCTGCATAAATATGTAAATATCTACACAGCCATCTCTATAAACATGGAAATATCTACACAGCTATCTGTATAAACATGGAAATAGCCACACAGCTATCTGTATAAACATGGAAATATCTACACCGCTATCTCTATAAACATGGAAATATCTCCACCGCTATCTTTATAAACATGGAAATATCTCCAACGCTATCTGTATAAACATGGAAATATCTCCACCGCTATCAGTATAAACATGGAAATAGTGACACCGCTATCTTTGTAAATATGGAAATATCTACATAGTCATCTGTATAAACATGGAAATATCTCCACCGCTATCTGTATAAACATGGAAAGATCTACACCGCCATCTGTATAAAAGTGGAAATAACTACACTGTCCTCTGTATAAATAAGGAAATATGTACACCGCTATCTGTATCAACATGGAAATATCTGCATCGCCATCTGCATAAACATGGAAATATCTACACCGCCATATGAATAAACATGGAAATATCTCCAACGCTATCTGTATAAACATGGAAATAGCCACACAGCTATCTGTATTAACATGGTAATATCTACACCGCTATCTCTATAAACATGGAAATATCTCCACTGCTATCTGTATAAACATGGAAATATCTCCACCGCTATCTGTATAAACATGGAAATAGTGACACCGCTATCTGTATAAATATGGAAAAATCTACACCGCTATCTCTATAAACATGGAAATGTCTACACGGCTATCTGTATAAACATGGAAATATCTACACGGCTGTCTCTATAAACATGGACATATCTTCACCGCCATCTGTATAAACATGGAAATAACTACACAGTCATCTGTATAAACCTGGAAATATCTACACCACTATCTGTATAAACATGGAAATAACTACACTGCCATCTGTATAAACATGTAAATATCTACACAGCCATCTCTATAAACATGGAAATATCTGCACCGCTATCTGTATAAACATGGAAATAGCCACAACGCTATCTTTATAAACATGGAAATGTCTACACCGCCATCTGTATAATCATGGAATTACCTACACAGTCATCTGTATAAACGTGGAAATATCTACACCACTGTCTGTACAAACATGGAAATATCTACACTGCCATCTGTATAAACATGGAAATATCTACACAGCCATCTCTATAAACATGGAAATATCTACACTGCTATCTGTATAAACATGGAAATAGCCACACTGCTATCTGTATAAACATGGAAATATCTACACCGACATGTGTAAAAATATGAAAATATCTACACAGTCGTCTGTATAAACTTGGAAATACCTCCACCGCTATCTGTATCAACATGGAAATATCTACACTGCCATAGGTATAAAAATGGAAATAACTACACAGTCATCTGTATAAATATGGAAATATGTACACCGTTATCTGTATAAACATGGAAATATCTGCACCGCCATCGGCATAAACATGGAAATATCTACACCGCCATCTATATAAACATGGAAATATCTCCAACGCTTTCCGTATAAACATGGAAATAGCCACACAGCTATCTGTTTAAACATGGAAATATCTACACCGCTATCTCTATAAACATGGAAAAAACTACAACGCAATCTGTATAAACATGGAAATATCTACACCATTATCTGTCTAAACATGGAAGTATCTACACTGCCATCTGTATAAATATGTAAATGTCTACACAGCCATCTCTATAAACATGGAAATATCTACACCGCTATCTGTATAAACATGGAAACAGCCACACCGCTATCTGTATAAACATGGAAATACCTACACCGCCATCTGTATAAGCATGGAAATACCTACACAGTCATCCGTATAAACATGGAAATATCTACTCCACTGTCTGTACAAACGTGGAAATATCTACACTGCCATCTGTATAAACATGGAAATATCTACACAGCCATCTCTATAAACTTGGAAATATCTACACTGCTATCTGTATAAACATGGAAATAGCCACACCGCTATCTGTATAAACATGGAAATATCTACACCGCCATCTGTATAAAAATGGAAATAACTACACAGTCATCTGTATAAATAAGGAAACATGTACACCGCTATCTGTATCAACATGGAAATATCTGCACCGCCATCTGCATAAACATGAAAATATCTACACCACCATCTGTATAAACATGGAAATATCTCCAACGCTATCTGTATAAACATGGAAATAGCCACACAGCTATCTGTATAAACATGGAAATATCTACACCGCTATCTCTATAAACATGGAAATATCTCCACCGCTATCTGTATAAACATGGAAATATCTACACCGACATGTGTAAAAATATGAAAATATCTACACAGTCATCTGTATAAACATGGAAATACCTCCACCGCTATCTGTATAAACATGGAAATATCTACAGTGCCATATGTATAAAAATGGAAACAACTACACAGTCATCTCTATAAATATGGAAATATGTACACCGCTATCTCTATAAACATGGAAATATCGGCACGGCCATCTGCATAAACATGGCAATATCTACACCGCCATCTGTATAAACATGGAAATATCTACACCGCTATCTCTATAAACATGGAAATACCTACACCGCAATCTGTATAAACATGGAAATATCTACACCAATATCTGTCTAAACATGGAAATATCTACACTGCCATCTGTATAAATACGTAAATATCTACACAGCCATCTCTATAAACATGGAAATATCTACACCGCTATCTGTATAAACTTGGAAATAGGCACATCGCTATCTGTATAAACATGGAAATATCTACTCCGCTATCTCTATAAACATGGAAATATCACCACCGCTATCTGTATAAACATGGAAATATCTCCACCGCTATCTGTATAAACATGGAAATATCTTCGCCGCTATCAGTATAAACATGGAAATAGTGACACCGCTATCTTAATAAATATGGACATATCTACACCGCTATCTCTATAAACATGGAAATGTCAACACCGCTATCTGTATAAACGTGGAAATATCTACATGGCTATCTCAACAAACATGGAAATATCTACACCGTCATCTGTATAAACATGGAAATACCTACACAGTCATCTGTATAAACCTGGAAATATCTACACCACTATCTGTATAAACATGGAAATATCTACACTGCCATCAGTATAAACATGTAAATATCTTCACAGCCATCTCTATAAACATGGAAATATCTACACTGCTATCTGTATAAACATGGAAATAGCCACACCGCTATCTGTATAAACATGGAAATATCTACACCGCCATCTCTATAAACATGGAAATACCTACACAGTGATCTGTATAAACATGGAAATATCTCCACCGCTATCTGTATAAACATGGAAATATCTTCACCGCCATCTGTATAAAAATGGAAATAACTACACAGTCACCTGTATAAATATGGAAATATGTACACCTCTATCTGTATAAACATGGAAATATCTCCACCGATATCTGTATAAACATGGAAATATCTCCACCGCTATCTGTATAAACATGGAAATATCTCCAACGCTATCTGTATAAACATGGATATAGCCACACAGCTATCTGTATAAACATGGAAATATCTACACCGCTATCTCTATAAACATGGAAAATCTCCACCGCTATCTGTATAAACATGGAAATAGCCACACCGCTCTCTGTATAAACATGGAAATATCTACACCGCCATCCGTAAGAACATGGAAATATCTACACTGTCACCTGTATAAACACGGAAATATCTACACCTACATCTGTAAAAACATGGAAATATCTACACTGCCATCTGCATACACATGGAAATATCTACACAGCCATCTGTATAAACACGGAAATATCTACACCGCTATCTCTATAAACATGGAAATACCTACACCGCAATCTGCATAAACATGGAAATATCTACATCATTATCTGTCTAAACATGGAAATATCTACACTGCTATCTGTATAAATATGTAAATATCTGCACAGCCATCTCTATAAACATGGAAATATGTACACCGCTATCTGTATAAACATGGAAATGGCCACACAGCTATCTGTAAAAAAATGGAAATATATATACGGCTATCTCTATAAACATGGAAATATCTCCACCGCTATCTCTACAAACATGGAAATATCTCCACCGCTATCTGTATAAACATGGAAATAGTGACACCGCTATGTGTATAAATATGGAAATATCTACACCGCTATATTTATAAACATGGAAATGTCTACAACGCTATCTCTATAAACATGGAAATATCTACATGGCTGTCTCTATAAACTTGGAAATATCTTCACCGCCATCTGCATAAACATGGAAATAACTACACAGTCATCTGTATAAACCTGGAAATATCTACACCACTATGTGTATAAACATGGAAATAACTACACTGCCATCTGTATAAATATGTAAATATCTACACAGCCATCTCTATAAACATGGAAATATCTACACCGCTATCTGTATAAACATGGAAATAGCCACACAGCTATCTGTATAAACATGGAAATATCTACACCGCTATCTCTATAAACATGGAAATATCTCCACCGCTATCTTTATAAACATGGAAATATCTCCACCGCTATCTGTATAAACATGGAAATATCTCCACCGCTTTCAGTATAAACATGGAAATATTGACAGCGCTATCTGTGTAAATATGGAAATATCTACATAGTCATCTGTATAAACATGGAAATATCTCCACCGCTATCAGTATAAACATGGAAATATCTACACCGCCATCTGTAAAAACATGGAAATATCTACACTGTCACCTGTATAAACATGGAAATATCTACATCTCCATCTGTATAAACATGGAAATATCTACACTGCCATCTGTATACACATGGAAATATCTACACAGCCATCTGTATAAACATGGAAATATCTACACCGCTATCTCTATAAACATGGAAATAACTACACCGCAATCTGTATAAACATGGAAATATCTACAACATTATCTGTCTAAACATGGAAATATCTACACTGCCATCTGTATAAATATGTATATATCTACACAGCCATCTCTATAAACATGGAAATATCTACACCGCTATCTGTATAAACATGGAAATGGCCACACGGCTATCTGTCTAAAAATGGAAATATATACACGGCTATCTCTATAAACATGGAAATATCTCCACCGCTATCTGTATAAACATGGAAATATCTCCACCGCTATCTGTATAAACATGGAAATAGTGACACCGCTATGTGTATAAATATGGAAAAATCTACACTGCTATATTTATAAACATGGAAATGTCTACAACGCTATCTGTATAAACATGGAAATATCTACATGGCTGTCTCTATAAACTTGGAAATATCTTCACCGCCATCTGCATAAACATGGAAATAACTACACAGTCATCTGTATAAACCTGGAAATATCTACACCACTATGTGTATAAACATGGAAATAATTACACTGCCATCTGTATAAATATGTAAATATCTACACAGCCATCTCTATAAACATGGAAATATCTACACAGCTATCTGTATAAACATGGAAATAGCCACACAGCTATCTGTATAAACATGGAAATATCTACACCGCTATCTCTGTAAACATGGAAATATCTCCACCGCTATCTTTATAAACATGGAAATATCTCCACCGCTATCTGTATAAACATGGAAATATCTCCACCGCTATCAGTATAAACATGGATATAGTGACACCGCTATCTGTGTAAATATGGAAATATCTACATAGTCATCTGTATAAACATGGAAATATCTCCACCGGTATCTGTATAAACTTGGAAAGATCTACACCGCCATCTGTATAAAAGTGGAAATAACTACACTGTCATCTGTATAAATAAGGAGATATGTACACCACTATCTGTATCAACATGGAAATATCTGCAGCGACATCTGCATAAACATGGAAATATCTACACCGCCATCTGAATAAACATGGAAATATCTCCAACGCTATCTGTATAAACATGGAAATAGCCACACAGCTATCTGTATTAACATGGTAATATCTACACCGCTATCTCTATAAACATGGAAATATCTCCACTGCTATCTGTATAAACATCTAAATATCTCCACCGCTATCTGTATAAACATGGAAATAGTGACACCGCTATCTGTATAAATATGGAAAAATCTACACCGCTATCTCTATAAACATGGAAATGTCTACACGGCTATCTGTATAAACATGGAAATATCTACACGGCTGTCTCTATAAACATGGACATATCTTCACCGCCATCTGTATAAACATGGAAATAACTACACAGTCATCTGTATAAACCTGGAAATATCTACACCACTATCTGTATAAACATGGAAATAACTACACTGCCATCTGTATAAACATGTAAATATCTACTCAGCCATCTCTATAAACATGGAAATATCTGCACCGCTATCTGTATAAACACGGAAATAGCCACACCGCTATCTTTATAAACATGGAAATGCCTACACCGCCATCTGTATAAACATGGAATTACCTACACAGTCATCTGTATAAACGTGGAAATATCTACACCACTGTCTGTACTAACATGGAAATATCTACACTGCCATCTGTATAAACATGGAAATATCTACACAGCCATCTCTATAAACATGGAAATATCTACACTGCTATCTGTATAAACATGGAAATAGCCACACTGCTATCTGTATAAACATGGAAATATCTACACCGACATGTGTAAAAGTATGAAAATATCTACACAGTTGTCTGTATAAACTTGGAAATACCTCCACCGCTATCTGTATCAACATGGAAATATCTACACTGCCATATGTATAAAAATGGAAATAACTACACAGTCATCTGTATAAATATGGAAATATGTACACCGTTATCTGTATAAACATGGAAATATCTGCACCGCCATCGGCATAAACATGGAAATATCTACACCGCCATCTATATAAACATGGAAATATCTCCAACGCTATCTGTATAAACATGGAAATAGCCACACAGCTATCTGTTTAAACATGGAAATATCTACACCGCTATCTCTATAAACATGGAAAAAACTACACCGCAATCTGTATAAACATGGAAATATCTACACCATTATCTGTCTAAACATGGAAATATCTACACTGCCATCTGTATAAATATGTAAATGTCTACACAGCCATCTCTATAAACATGGAAATATCTACACCGCTATCTGTATAAACATGGAAACAGCCACACCGCTGTCTGTATAAACATGGAAATATCTACACCGCCATCTGTGTAAGCATGGAAATACCTACACAGTCATCTGTATAAACATGGAAATATCTACTCCACTGTCTGTACAAACGTGGAAATATCTACACTGCCATCTGTATAAACATGGAAATATCTACACAGCCATCTCTATAAACTTGGAAATATCTACACTGCTATCTGTATAAAGATGGAAATAGCCACACCGCTATCTGTATACACATGGAAATATCTACACAGCCATCTGTATAAAAATGGAAATAACTACACAGTCATCTGTATAAATAAGGAAACATGTGCACCGCTATCTGTATCAACATGGAAATATCTGCACCGCCATCTGCATAAACATGAAAATATCTACACCGCCATCTGTATAAACATGGAAATATCTCCAACGCTATCTGTATAAACATGGAAATAGCCACACAGCTATCTGTATAAACATGGAAATATCTACACCGCTATCTCTATAAACATGGAAATATCTCCACCGCTATCTGTATAAACATGGAAATATCTACACCGACATGTGTAAAAATATGAAAATATCTACACAGTCATCTGTATAAACATGGAAATACCTCCACCGCTATCTGTATAAACATGGAAATATCTACAGTGCCATAAGTATAAAAATGGAAACAACTACACAGTCATCTCTATAAATATGGAAATACGTACACCGCTATCTCTATAAACATGGAAATATCGGCACGGCCATCTGCATAAACATGGCAATATCTACACCGCCATCTGTATAAACATGGAAATATCTACACCGCTATCTCTATAAACATGGAAATACCTACACCGCAATCTGTATAAACATGGAAATATCTACACCAATCTGCCTAAACAAGGAAATATCTACAGTGCCATCTGTATAAATACGTAAATATCTACACAGCCATCTCTATAAACATGGAAATATCTACACCGCTATCTGTATAAACTTGGAAATAGGCACATCGCTATCTGTATAAACATGGAAATATCTACACCGCTATCTCTATAAACATGGAAATATCACCACCGCTATCTGTATAAACATGGAAATATCTCCACCGCTATCTCTATAAACATGGAAATATCTTCACCGCTATCAGTATAAACATGGAAATAGTGACACCGCTATCTGTATAAATATGGACATATCTACACCGCTATCTCTATAAACATGGAAATGTCAACACCGCTATGTGTATAAACGTGGAAATATCTACATGGCCATCTCAACAAACATGGAAATATCTACACCGCTGTCTGTATAAACATGGAAATACCTACACAGTCATCTGTATAAACCTGGAAATATCTACACCACTATCTGTATAAACATGGAAATAACTCCACCGCTATCAGTATAAACATGGAAATATCTACACCGCCATCTGTAAAAACATGGAAATATCTACACTGTCACCTGTATAAACATGGAAATATCTACACCTCCATCTGTATAAACATGGAAATATCTACACTGCCATCTGTATACACATGGAAATATCTACACAGCCATCTGTATAAACATGGAAATATCTACACCGCTATCTCTATAAACATGGAAATACCTACACCGCAATCTGTATAAACATGGAAATATCTACAACATTATCTGTCTAAACATGGAAATATCTACACTGCCATCTGTATAAATATGTATATATCTACACAGCCATCTCTATAAACATGGAAATATCTACACCGCTATCTGTATAAACATGGAAATGGCCACACGGCTATCTGTATAAAAATGGAAATATATACACGGCTATCTCTATAAACATGGAAATATCTCCACCGCTATCTGTATAAACATGGAAATATCTCCACCGCTATCTGTATAAACATGGAAATAGTGACACCACTATGTGTATAAATATGGAAAAATCTACACCGCTATATTTATAAACCTGGAAATGTCTACAACGCTATCTGTATAAACATGGAAATATCTACATGGCTGTCTCTATAAACTTGGAAATATCTTCACCGCCATCTGCATAAACATGCAAATAACTACACAGTCATCTGTATAAAGCTGGAAATATCTACACCACTATGTGTATAAACATGGAAATAACTACACTGCCATCTGTATAAATATGTAAATATCTACACAGGCATCTCTATAAACATGGAAATATCTACACAGCTATCTGTATAAACATGGAAATAGCCACACAGCTATCTGTATAAACATGGAAATATCTACACCGCTATCTCTATAGACATGGAAATATCTCCACCGCTATCTTTATAAACATGGAAATATCTCCACCGCTATCTGTATAAACATGGAAATATCTCCACCGCTATCAGTATAAACATGGAAATAGAGACACCGCTATCTGTGTAAATATGGAAATATCTACATAGTCATCTGTATAAACATGGAAATATCTCCACCGCTATCTGTATAAACTTGGAAAGATCTACACCGCCATCTGTATAAAAGTGGAAATAACTACACTGTCATCTGTATAAATAAGGAGATATGTACACCGCCATCTGTATCAACATGGAAATATCTGCAGCGCCATCTGCATAAACATGGAAATATCTACACCGCCATCTGAATAAACATGGAAATATCTCCAACGCTATCTGTATAAACATGGAAATAGCCACACAGCTATCTGTATTAACATGGTAATATCTACACCGCTATCTCTATAAACATGGAAATATCTCCACTGCTATCTGTATAAACATCTAAATATCTCCACCGCTATCTGTATAAACATGGAAATAGTGACACCGCTATCTGTATAAATATGGAAAAAACTACACCGCTATCTCTATAAACATGGAAATGTTTACACGGCTATCTGTATAAACATGGAAATATCTACACGGCTGTCTCTATAAACATGGACATATCTTCACCGCCATCTGTATAAACATGGAAATAACTACACAGTCATCTGTATAAACCTGGAAATATCTACACCACTATCTGTATAAACATGGAAATAACTACACTGCCATCTGTATAAACATGTAAATATCTACTCAGCTATCTCTATAAACATGGAAATATCTCCACCGCTATCTGTATAAACATGGAAATAGCCACACCGCTATCTTTATAAACATGGAAATGTCTACACCGCCATCTGTATAAACATGGAATTACCTACACAGTCATCTGTATAAACGTGGAAATATCTACACCACTGTCTGTACTAACATGGAAATATCTACACTGCCATCTGTATAAACATGGAAATATCTACACAGCCATCTCTATAAACATGGAAATATCTACACTGCTATCTGTATAAACATGGAAATAGCCACACTGCTACCTGTATAAACATGGAAATATCTACACCGACATGTGTAAAAGTATGAAAATATCTACACAGTCGTCTGTATAAACTTGGAAATACCTCCACCGCTATCTGTATCAACATGGAAATATCTACACTGCCATATGTATAAAAATGGAAATAACTACACAGTCATCTGTATAAATATGGAAATATGTACACCGTTATCTGTATAAACATGGAAATATCTGCACCGCCATCGGCATAAACATGGAAATATCTACACCGCCATCTATATAAACATGGAAATATCTCCAACGCTATCTGTATAAACATGGAAATAGCCACACAGCTATCTGTTTAAACATGGAAATATCTACACCGCTATCTCTATAAACATGGAAAAAACTACACCGCAATCTGTATAAACATGGAAATATCTACACCATTATCTGTCTAAACATGGAAATATCTACACTGCCATCTGTATAAATATGTAAATGTCTACACAGCCATCTCTATAAACATGGAAATATCTACACCGCTATCTGTATAAACATGGAAACAGCCACACCGCTGTCTGTATAAACATGGAAATATCTACACCGCCATCTGTGTAAGCATGGAAATACCTACACAGTCATCTGTATAAACATGGAAATATCTACTCCACTGTCTGTACAAACGTGGAAATATCTACACTGCCATCTGTATAAACATGGAAATATCTACACAGCCATCTCTATAAACTTGGAAATATCTACACTGCTATCTGTATAAAGATGGAAATAGCCACACCGCTATCTGTATACACATGGAAATATCTACACAGCCATCTGTATAAAAATGGAAATAACTACACAGTCATCTGTATAAATAAGGAAACATGTACACCGCTATCTGTATCAACATGGAAATATCTGCACCGCCATCTGCATAAACATGAAAATATCTACACCGCCATCTGTATAAACATGGAAATATCTCCAACGCTATCTGTATAAACATGGAAATAGCCACACAGCTATCTGTATAAACATGGAAATATCTACACCGCTATCTCTATAAACATGGAAATATCTCCACCGCTATCTGTATAAACATGGAAATATCTACACCGACATGTGTAAAAATATGAAAATATCTACACAGTCATCTGTATAAACATGCAAATACCTCCACCGCTATCTGTATAAACATGGAAATATCTACAGTGCCATAAGTATAAAAATGGAAACAACTACACAGTCATCTCTATAAATATGGAAATATGTACACCGCTATCTCTATAAACATGGAAATATCGGCACGGCCATCTGCATAAACATGGCAATATCTACACCGCCATCTGTATAAACATGGAAATATCTACACCGCTATCTCTATAAACATGGAAATACCTACACCGCAATCTGTATAAACATGGAAATATCTACACCAATCTGCCTAAACAAGGAAATATCTACACTGCCATCTGTATAAACACGTAAATATCTACACAGCCATCTCTATAAACATGGAAATATCTACACCGCTATCTGTATAAACTTGGAAATAGGCACATCGCTATCTGTATAAACATGGAAATATCTACACCGCTATCTCTATAAACATGGAAATACCTACACCGCAATCTGTATAAACATGGAAATATCTACACCAATATCTGCCTAAACATGGAAATATCTACACTGCCATCTGTATAAATACGTAAATATCTACACAGCCATCTCTATAAACATGGAAATATCTACACCGCTATCTGTATAAACTTGGAAATAGGCACATCGCTGTCTGTATAAACATGGAAATATCTACACCGCTATCTCTATAAACATGGAAATATCACCACCGCTATCTGTATAAACATGGAAATATCTCCACCGCTATCTGTATAAACATGGAAATATCTTCACCGCTATCAGTATAAACATGGAAATATTGACACCGCTATCTGTATAAATATGGACATATCTACACCGCTATCTCTATAAACATGGAAATGTCAACACCGCTATCTGTATAAACGTGGAAATATCTACATGGCCATCTCAACAAACATGGAAATATCTACACCGCCATCTGTATAAACATGGAAATACCTACACAGTCATCTGTATAAACCTGGAAATATCTACACCACTATCTGTATAAACATGGAAATATCTACACTGCCATCAGTATAAACATGTAAATATATTCACAGCCATCTCTATAAACATGGAAATATCTACACCGCTATCTGTATAAACATGGAAATAACCACACCGCTATCTGTATAAACATGGAAATATCTACACCGCCATCTCTATAAACATGGAAATACCTACACAGTGATCTGTATAAACATGGAAATATCTCCACCGCTATCTGTATAAACATGGAAATATCTTCACCGCCATCTGTATAAAAATGCAAATAACTACACAGTCACCTGTATAAATATGGAAATATGTACACCGCTATCTGTATAAACATGGAAATATCTCCACCGATATCTGTATAAACATGGAAATATCTCCACCGCTATCTGTATAAACATGGAAATATCTCCAACGCTATCTGTATAAACATGGATATAGCCACACAGCTATCTGTATAAACATGGAAATATCTACACCGCTATCTCTATAAACATGGAAAATCTCCACCGCTATCTGTATAAACATGGAAATAGCCACACCGCTCTCTGTATAAACATGAAAATATCTACACCGCCATCCGTAAGAACATGGAAATATCTACACTGTCACCTGTATAAACATGGAAATATCTACACCTCCATCTGTAAAAACATGGAAATATCTACACTGCCATCTGTATACACATGGAAATATCTACACAGCCATCTGTATAAACACGGAAATATCTACACCGCTATCTCTATAAACATGGAAATACCTACACCGCAATCTGTATAAACATGGAAATATCTACACCATTATCTGTCTAAACATGGAAATATCTACACTGCTATCTGTATAAATATGTAAATATCTGCACAGCCATCTCTATAAACATGGAAATATGTACACCGCTATCTGTATAAACATGGAAATGGCCACACAGCTATCTGTAAAAAAATGGAAATATATACACGGCTATCTCTATAAACATGGAAATATCTCCACCGCTATCTGTACAAACATGGAAATATCTCCACCGCTATCTGTATAAACATGGAAATAGTGACACCGCTATGTGTATAAATATGGAAATATCTACACCGCTATATTTATAAACATGGAAATGTCTACAACGCTATCTGTATAAACATGGAAATATCTACATGGCTGTCTCTATAAACTTGGAAATATCTTCACCGCCATCTGCATAAACATGGAAATAACTACACAGTCATCTGTATAAACCTGGAAATATCTACACCACTATGTGTATAAACATGGAAATAACTACACTGCCATCTGTATAAATATGTAAATATCTACACAGCCATCTCTATAAACATGGAAATATCTACACCGCTATCTGTATAAACATGGAAATAGCCACACAGCTATCTGTATAAACATGGAAATATCTACACCGCTATCTCTATAAACATGGAAATATCTCCACCGCTATCTTTATAAACATGGAAATATCTCCACCGCTATCTGTATAAACATGGAAATATCTCCACCGCTTTCAGTATAAACATGGAAATAGTGACAGCGCTATCTGTGTAAATATGGAAATATCTACATAGTCATCTGTATAAACATGGAAATATCTCCACCGCTATCAGTATAAACATGGAAAGATCTACACCGCCATCTGTATAAAAGTGGAAATAACTAAACTGTCATCTGTATAAATAAGGAAATATGTACACCGCTGTCTGTATCAACATGGAAATATCTGCACCGCCATCTGCATAAACATGGAAATATCTACACCGCCATCTGAATAAACATGGAAATATCTCCAACGCTATCTGTATAAACATGGAAATAGCCACACAGCTATCTGTATTAACATGGTAATATCTACACCGCTATCTCTATAAACATGGAAATATCTCCACTGCTATCTGTATAAACATGGAAATATCTCCACCACTATCTGTATAAACATGGAAATAGTGACACCGCTATCTGTATAAATATGGAAAAATCTACACCGCTATCTCTATAAACATGGAAATGTCTACACGGCTATCTGTATAAACATGGAAATATCTACACGGCTGTCTCTATAAACATGGAAATATCTTCACCGCCATCTGTATAAACATGGAAATAACTACACAGTCATCTGTATGAACCAGGAAATATCTACACCACTATCTGTATAAACATGGAAATAACTACACTGCCATCTGTATAAACATGGAAATATCTACAAAGCCATCTCTATAAACATGGAAATATCTGCACCGCTATCTGTATAAACATGGAAATAGCCACACCGCTATCTTTATAAACATGGAAATGTCTACACCGCCATCTGTATAAACATGGAATTACCTACACAGTCATCTGTATAAACGTGGAAATATCTACACCACTGTCTGTACAATCATGGAAATATCTACACTGCCATCTGTATAAACATGGAAATATCTACACAGCCATCACTATAAACATGGAAATATCTACACTGCTATCTGTATGAACATGGAAATAGCCACACTGCTATCTGTATAAACATGGAAATATCTACACCGACATGTGTAAAAATATGAAAATATCTACACAGTCGTCTGTATAAACTTGGAAATACCTCCACCGCTCTCTGCATCAACATGGAAATATCTACACCGCCATATGTATAAAAATGGAAATAACTACACAGTCATCTGTATAAATATGGAAATATGTACACCGTTATCTGTATAAACATGGAAATATCTGCACCGCCATCGGCATAAACATGGAAATGTCTACACCGCCATCTATATAAACATGGAAATATCTCCAACGCTATCTGTATAAACATGGAAATAGCCACAAAGCTATCTGTATAAACATGGAAATATCTACACCGCTATCTCTATAAACATGGAAAAAACTACACCACAATCTGTATAAACATGGAAATATCTACACCATTATCTGTCTAAACATGGAAATATCTACACTGCCATCTATATAAATATGTAAATATCTACACAGACATCTCTATAAACATGGAAATATCTACACCGCTATCGGTATAAACATGGAAACAACCACACCGCTATGTGTATAAACATGGAAATATCTACACCGCCATCTGTATAAGCATGGAAATAACTACACAGTCATCTGTATAAACATGGAAATATCTACACCACTGTCTATACAAACGTGGAAATATCTACACTGCCATCTGTATAAACATGGAAATATCTACACAGCCATCTCTATAAACTTGGAAATATCTACACTGCTATCTGTATAAACACGGAAATAGCCACACCGCTATCTGTATAAACATGGAAATATCTACACCGCCATCTGAATAAAAATGGAAATAACTACACAGTCATCTGTATAAATAAGGAAATATGTACACCGCTATCTGTATCAACATGGAAATATCGGCACCGCCATCTGCATAAACATGAAAATATCTACACCGCCATCTGTATAAACATGGAAATCTCTCCAATGCTATCTGTATAAACATGGAAATAGCCACACAGCTATCTGTATAAACATGGAAATATCTACACTGCTATCTCTATAAGCATGGAAATATCTCCACCGCTATCTGTAAAAACATCGAAATATCTCCACCGCTATCTGTATAAACATGGAAATAGTGACACAGCTATCTGTATAAATATGGAAATATCTACACTGCTATCTCTATAAACATGGAAATGTCTACACCGCTATCTGTATAAACATGGAAATATCTACACGACTGTCTCTATAAACATGGAAATATCTTCACCGCCATCTGTATAAACATGGAAATAACTACACAGTCATCTGTATAAACCTGGAAATATCTACACCACTATCTGTATAAACATCGAAATATCTACACTGCCATCTGTTTAAATTTGTAAATATCTACACAGCCATCTCTATAAACATGGAAATATCTCCACCGCTATCTGTATAAACATGGAAATAGCCACACAGCTATCTGTAAAAAAATGGAAATATCTACACCGCTATCTCTATAAACATGGAAATATCTCCACCGCTATCTGTATAATCATGGAAATATCTCCACCGCTATCTGTATAAACATGGAAATATCTACACTGCCATCTGTATAAACATGTAAATATCTACACAGCCATCTCTATAAACATGGAAATATCTGCACCGCTATCTGTATAAACATGGAAATAGACACACTGCTATCTGTATAAACTTGGAAATGTCTACACCGCCATCTTTATAAACATGGAAATACCTACACAGTCATCTGTATAAACATGGAAATATCTACACCACTGTCTGTACAAACATGGAAATATCTACACTGCCATCTGTATAAACATGGAAATATCTACACAGCCATCTCTATAAACACAGAAATATCTACACTGCTATCTTTATAAACGTGGAAATAGCCACGCCGCTATCTGTATAAACATGGAAATATCTACACCGACATGTGAAAAAATATGAAAATATCTACACAGTCATCTGTATAAACATGGAAATACTTCCACGGCTATCTGTATAAACATGGAAATATTTACACCGCCATCTGTATAAAAATGGAAATAAGTACACAGTCATCTGTATAAATATGGAAATATGTACACCGCTATCTGTATAAACATGGAAATATCTGCACCGCCATCTGCATAAACATGGAAATATCCACACCGCCATCTGTATAAACATGGAAATATCTCAAACGCTATCCGTATAAACATGGAAATTGCCACACAGCTCTCTGTATAAACATCGAAATCTCTACACCGCTATCTCTATAAACATGGAAATTCCTACACCGAAATCTGTATAAACATGGAAATATCTACACCATGATCTGTCTAAACATGGAAATATCTACACTGCCATCTGTTTAAATATGTAAATATCTACACAGCCATCTCTATAAACATGGAAATATCTCCACCGCTATCTGTATAAACATGGAAATAGCCACAAAGCTATCTGTATAAACATGGAAATATCTACACCGCTATCTCTATAAACATGGAAATATCTCCACCGCTATCTGTATAAACATGGAAATATCTCCACCGCTATCTGTATAAACATGGAAATATCTACATGGCTGTCTCTATAAACATGGAAATATCTTCACCGCCATCTGCATAAACATGGAAATACCTACTCAGTCATCTGAATAAACATGGAAATATCTACACCACAGTCTGTACAAATATGGAAATATCTAAACTGCCAGCTGTATAAACATGGAAATATCTACACAGCCATCTCTATAAACTTGGAAATATCTACACTACTATCTATATAAACATGGAAATAGCCAGACCGCTATCAGTATAAACATGGAAATATCTACACCGAAATGTGCAAAAATATGAAAATATCTACACAGTCATCTGTATAAACATGGAAATACTTCCACCGCTATCTGTATAAACATGGAAATATCTACAGCGCCATCTGTATAAAAATGGAAACAACTACACAGTCATCTGTATAAATATGGAAATATGTACACCGCTATCTCTATAAACATGGAAATATCTGCACCGCCATCTGCATTAACATGGCAATAACTACACCGCCATCTGTATAAACATGGAAATATCTACACCGCTATCTCTATGAACATGGAAATACCTACACCGCAATCTGTATAAACATGGAAATATCTAAACCAATATCTGTCTAAACATGGAAATATCTACACTGCCATCTGTATAAACACGTAAATATCTACACAGACATCTCTATAAACATGGAAATATCTACACCGCTATCTGTATAAACTTGGAAATAGGCACATCGCTATCTGTATGAACATGGAAATATCTACACAGCTATCTCTATAAACATGGAAATATCTCCACCGCTATCTGTATAAACATGGAAATATCTCCACCGCTATCTGTATAAACATGTAAATATCTTCACCGCTATCAGTATAAACATGGAAATAGTGACACCGCTATCTGTATAAATATGGAAATATCTACACCGCTATCTCTATAAACATGGAAATGTCTACACCGCTATCTGTACAAACATGGAAATATCTACACGACTGTCTCTATAAACATGGAAATATCTTCACCGCCATCTGTATAAACATGGAAATAACTACACAGTCATCTGTATAAACCTGGAAATATCTACTCCACTATCTGTATAAACATGGAAATATCTACACTGCCATCTGTTTAAATTTGTAAATATCTACACAGCCATCTCTATAAACATGGAAATATCTCCACCGCTATCTGTATAAACATGGAAATAGCCACACAGCTATCTGTATAAAAATGGAAATATCTACACCGCTATCTCTATAAACATGGAAATATCTCCACCGCTATCTGTATAAACATGGAAATATCTCCACCGCTATCTGTATAAACATGGAAATATCTACACTGCCATCTGTATAAACATGTAAATATCTACACAGCCATCTCTATAAACATGGAAATATCTGCACCGCTATCTGTATAAACATGGAAATAGACACACTGCTATCTGTATAAACTTGGAAATGTCTACACCGCCATCTTTATAAACATGGAAATACCTACACAGTCATCTGTATAAACATGGAAATATCTACACCACTGTCTGTACAAACATGGAAATATCTACACTGCCATCTGTATAAACATGGAAATATCTACACAGCCATCTCTATAAACACAGAAATATCTACACTGCTATCTTTATAAACGTGGAAATACCCACGCCGCTATCTGTATAAACATGGAAATATCTACACCGACATGTGAAAAAATATGAAAATATCTACACAGTCATCTGTATAAACATGGAAATACTTCCACGGCTATCTGTATAAACATGGAAATATCTACACCGCCATCTGTATAAAAATGGAAATAACTACACAGTCATCTGTATAAATATGGAAATATGTACACCGCTATCTGTATAAACATGGAAATATCTGCACCGCCATCTGCATAAACATGGAAATATCCACACCGCCATCTGTATAAACATGGAAATATCTCAAACGCTATCCGTATAAACATGGAAATTGCCACACAGCTCTCTGTATAAACATGGAAATCTCTACACCGCTGTCTCTATAAACATGGAAATTCCTACACCGCAATCTGTATAAACATGGAAATATCTACACCATTATCTGTCTAAACATGGAAATATCTACACTGCCATCTGTTTAAATATGTAAATATCTACACAGCCATCTCTATAAACATGGAAATATCTACACCGCTATCTGTATAAACATGGAAATAGCCACAAAGCTATCTGTATAAACATGGAAATATCTACACCGCTATCTCTATAAACATGGAAATATCTCCACCGCTATCTGTATAAACATGGAAATATCTCCACCGCTATCTGTATAAACATGGAAATAGCCACAAAGCTATCTGTATAAACATGGAAATATCTACACCGCTATCTCTATAAACATGGAAATATCTACATGGCTATCTCTATAAACATGGAAATATCTTCACCGCCATCTGCATAAACATGGAAATACCTACTCAGTCGTCTGAATAAACATGGAAATATCTACACCACAGTCTGTACAAATATGGAAATATCTAAACTGCCAGCTGTATAAACATGGAAATATCTACACAGCCATCTCTATAAACTTGGAAATATCTACACTACTATCTATATAAACATGGAAATAGCCACACCGCTATCTGTATAAACATGGAAATATCTACACCGACATGTGCAAAAATATGAAAATATCTACACAGTCATCTGTATAAACATGGAAATACCTCCACCGCTATCTGTATAAACATGGAAATATCTACAGCGCCATCTGTATAAAAATGGAAACAACTACACAGTCATCTGTATAAATATGGAAATATGTACACCGCTATCTCTATAAACATGGAAATATCTGCACCGCCATCTGCATTAACATGGCAATATCTACACCGCCATCTGTATAAACATGGAAATATCTACACCGCTATCTCTATAAACATGGAAATACCTACACCGCAATCTGTATAAACATGGAAATATCTAAACCAATATCTGTCTAAACATGGAAATATCTACACTGCCATCTGTATAAATACGTAAATATCTACACAGACATCTCTATAAACATGGAAATATCTACACCGCTATCTGTATAAACTTGGAAATAGGCACATCGCTATCTGTATAAACATGGAAATATCTACACCGCTATCTCTATAAACATGGAAATATCTCCACCGCTATCTGTATAAACACGGAAATATCTCCACCGCTATCTGTATAAACATGTAAATATCTTCACCGCTATCAGTATAAACATGGAAATAGTGACACCGCTATCTGTATAAATATGGAAATATCTACACCGCTATCTCTATAAACATGGAAATGTCTACACCGCTATCTGTATAAACATGGAAATATCTACACGACTGTCTCTATAAACATGGAAATATCTTCACCGCCATCTGTATAAACATGGAAATAACTACACAGTCATCTGTATAAACCTGGACATATCTACACCACTATCTGTATAAACATGGAAATATCTACACTTCCATCTGTTTAAATTTGTAAATATCTACACAGCCATCTCTATAAACATGGAAATATCTCCACCGCTATCTGTATAAACATGGAAATAGCCACACAGCTATCTGTATAAAAATGGAAATATCTACACCGCTATCTCTATAAACATGGAAATATCTCCACCGCTATCTGTATAAACATGGAAATATCTCCACCGATATCTGTATAAACATGGAAATATCTCCACCGCTATCTGTATAAACATGGAAATATCTCCAACGCTATCTGTATAAACATGGATATAGCCACACAGCTATCTGTATAAACATGGAAATATCTACACCGCTATCTCTATAAACATGGAAAATCTCCACCGCTATCTGTATAAACATGGAAATAGCCACACCGCTCTCTGTATAAACATGAAAATATCTACACCGCCATCCGTAAGAACATGGAAATATCTACACTGTCACCTGTATAAACATGGAAATATCTACACCTCCATCTGTAAAAACATGGAAATATCTACACTGCCATCTGTATACACATGGAAATATCTACACAGCCATCTGTATAAACACGGAAATATCTACACCGCTATCTCTATAAACATGGAAATACCTACACCGCAATCTGTATAAACATGGAAATATCTACACCATTATCTGTCTAAACATGGAAATATCTACACTGCTATCTGTATAAATATGTAAATATCTGCACAGCCATCTCTATAAACATGGAAATATGTACACCGCTATCTGTATAAACATGGAAATGGCCACACAGCTATCTGTAAAAAAATGGAAATATATACACGGCTATCTCTATAAACATGGAAATATCTCCACCGCTATCTGTACAAACATGGAAATATCTCCACCGCTATCTGTATAAACATGGAAATAGTGACACCGCTATGTGTATAAATATGGAAATATCTACACCGCTATATTTATAAACATGGAAATGTCTACAACGCTATCTGTATAAACATGGAAATATCTACATGGCTGTCTCTATAAACTTGGAAATATCTTCACCGCCATCTGCATAAACATGGAAATAACTACACAGTCATCTGTATAAACCTGGAAATATCTACACCACTATGTGTATAAACATGGAAATAACTACACTGCCATCTGTATAAATATGTAAATATCTACACAGCCATCTCTATAAACATGGAAATATCTACACCGCTATCTGTATAAACATGGAAATAGCCACACAGCTATCTGTATAAACATGGAAATATCTACACCGCTATCTCTATAAACATGGAAATATCTCCACCGCTATCTTTATAAACATGGAAATATCTCCACCGCTATCTGTATAAACATGGAAATATCTCCACCGCTTTCAGTATAAACATGGAAATAGTGACAGCGCTATCTGTGTAAATATGGAAATATCTACATAGTCATCTGTATAAACACGGAAATATCTCCACCGCTATCAGTATAAACATGGAAAGATCTACACCGCCATCTGTATAAAAGTGGAAATAACTAAACTGTCATCTGTATAAATAAGGAAATATGTACACCGCTGTCTGTATCAACATGGAAATATCTGCACCGCCATCTGCATAAACATGGAAATATCTACACCGCCATCTGAATAAACATGGAAATATCTCCAACGCTATCTGTATAAACATGGAAATAGCCACACAGCTATCTGTATTAACATGGTAATATCTACACCGCTATCTCTATAAACATGGAAATATCTCCACTGCTATCTGTATAAACATGGAAATATCTCCACCGCTATCTGTATAAACATGTAAATATCTTCACCGCTATCAGTATAAACATGGAAATAGTGACACCGCTATCTGTATAAATATGGAAAAATCTACACCGCTATCTCTATAAACATGGAAATGTCTACACGGCTATCTGTATAAACATGGAAATATCTACACGGCTGTCTCTATAAACATGGAAATATCTTCACCGCCATCAGTATAAACATGGAAATAACTACACAGTCATCTGTATGAACCGGGAAATATCTACACGACCATCTGTATAAACCTGGAAATAACTACACTGCCATCTGTATAAACATGGAAATATCTACACAGCCATCTCTATAAACATGGAAATATCTGCACCGCTATCTGTATAAACATGGAAATAGCCACACCGCTATCTTTATAAACATGGAAATGTCTACACCGCCATCTGTATAAACATGGAATTACCTACACAGTCATCTGTATAAACGTGGAAATATCTACACCACTGTCTGTACAATCATGGAAATATCTACACTGCCATCTGTATAAACATGGAAATATCTACACAGCCATCACTATAAACATGGAAATATCTACACTGCTATCTGTATAAACATGGAAATAGCCACACTGCTATCTGTATAAACATGGAAATATCTACACCGACATGTGTAAAAATATGAAAATATCTACACAGTCGTCTGTATAAACTTGGAAATACCTCCACCGCTCTCTGCATCAACATGGAAATATCTACACCGCCATATGTATAAAAATGGAAATAACTACACAGTCATCTGTATAAATATGGAAATATGTACACCGTTATCTGTATAAACATGGAAATATCTGCACCGCCATCGGCATAAACATGGAAATGTCTACACCGCCATCTATATAAACATGGAAATATCTCCAACGCTATCTGTATAAACATGGAAATAGCCACAAAGCTATCTGTATAAACATGGAAATATCTACACCGCTATCTCTATAAACATGGAAAAAACTACACCACAATCTGTATAAACATGGAAATATCTACACCATTATCTGTCTAAACATGGAAATATCTACACTGCCATCTATATAAATATGTAAATATCTACACAGACATCTCTATAAACATGGAAATATCTACACCGCTATCGGTATAAACATGGAAACAACCACACCGCTATGTGTATAAACATGGAAATATCTACACCGCCATCTGTATAAGCATGGAAATACCTACACAGTCATCTGTATAAACATGGAAATATCTACACCACTGTCTATACAAACGTGGAAATATCTACACTGCCATCTGTATAAACATGGAAATATCTACACAGCCATCTCTATAAACTTGGAAATATCTACACTGCTATCTGTATAAACACGGAAATAGCCACACCGCTATCTGTATAAACATGGAAATATCTACACCGCCATCTGAATAAAAATGGAAATAACTACACAGTCATCTGTATAAATAAGGAAATATGTACACCGCTATCTGTATCAACATGGAAATATCGGCACCGCCATCTGCATAAACATGAAAATATCTACACCGCCATCTGTATAAACATGGAAATCTCTCCAATGCTATCTGTATAAACATGGAAATAGCCACACAGCTATCTGTATAAACATGGAAATATCTACACTGCTATCTCTATAAGCATGGAAATATCTCCACCGCTATCTGTAAAAACATCGAAATATCTCCACCGCTATCTGTATAAACATGGAAATAGTGACACAGCTATCTGTATAAATATGGAAATATCTACACTGCTATCTCTATAAACATGGAAATGTCTACACCGCTATCTGTATAAACATGGAAATATCTACACGACTGTCTCTATAAACATGGAAATATCTTCACCGCCATCTGTATAAACATGGAAATAACTACACAGTCATCTGTATAAACCTGGAAATATCTACACCACTATCTGTATAAACATCGAAATATCTACACTGCCATCTGTTTAAATTTGTAAATATCTACACAGCCATCTCTATAAACATGGAAATATCTCCACCGCTATCTGTATAAACATGGAAATAGCCACACAGCTATCTGTAAAAAAATGGAAATATCTACACCGCTATCTCTATAAACATGGAAATATCTCCACCGCTATCTGTATAAACATGGAAATATCTCCACCGCTATCTGTATAAACATGGAAATATCTACACTGCCATCTGTATAAACATGTAAATATCTACACAGCCATCTCTATAAACATGGAAATATCTGCACCGCTATCTGTATAAACATGGAAATAGACACACTGCTATCTGTATAAACTTGGAAATGTCTACACCGCCATCTTTATAAACATGGAAATACCTACACAGTCATCTGTATAAACATGGAAATATCTACACCACTGTCTGTACAAACATGGAAATATCTACACTGCCATCTGTATAAACATGGAAATATCTACACAGCCATCTCTATAAACACAGAAATATCTACACTGCTATCTTTATAAACGTGGAAATAGCCACGCCGCTATCTGTATAAACATGGAAATATCTACACCGACATGTGAAAAAATATGAAAATATCTACACAGTCATCTGTATAAACATGGAAATACTTCCACGGCTATCTGTATAAACATGGAAATATTTACACCGCCATCTGTATAAAAATGGAAATAAGTACACAGTCATCTGTATAAATATGGAAATATGTACACCGCTATCTGTATAAACATGGAAATATCTGCACCGCCATCTGCATAAACATGGAAATATCCACACCGCCATCTGTATAAACATGGAAATATCTCAAACGCTATCCGTATAAACATGGAAATTGCCACACAGCTCTCTGTATAAACATCGAAATCTCTACACCGCTATCTCTATAAACATGGAAATTCCTACACCGAAATCTGTATAAACATGGAAATATCTACACCATGATCTGTCTAAACATGGAAATATCTACACTGCCATCTGTTTAAATATGTAAATATCTACACAGCCATCTCTATAAACATGGAAATATCTCCACCGCTATCTGTATAAACATGGAAATAGCCACAAAGCTATCTGTATAAACATGGAAATATCTACACCGCTATCTCTATAAACATGGAAATATCTCCACCGCTATCTGTATAAACATGGAAATATCTCCACCGCTATCTGTATAAACATGGAAATATCTACATGGCTGTCTCTATAAACATGGAAATATCTTCACCGCCATCTGCATAAACATGGAAATACCTACTCAGTCATCTGAATAAACATGGAAATATCTACACCACAGTCTGTACAAATATGGAAATATCTAAACTGCCAGCTGTATAAACATGGAAATATCTACACAGCCATCTCTATAAACTTGGAAATATCTACACTACTATCTATATAAACATGGAAATAGCCAGACCGCTATCAGTATAAACATGGAAATATCTACACCGAAATGTGCAAAAATATGAAAATATCTACACAGTCATCTGTATAAACATGGAAATACCTCCACCGCTATCTGTATAAACATGGAAATATCTACAGCGCCATCTGTATAAAAATGGAAACAACTACACAGTCATCTGTATAAATATGGAAATATGTACACCGCTATCTCTATAAACATGGAAATATCTGCACTGCCATCTGCATTAACATGGCAATAACTACACCGCCATCTGTATAAACATGGAAATATCTACACCGCTATCTCTATGAACATGGAAATACCTACACCGCAATCTGTATAAACATGGAAATATCTAAACCAATATCTGTCTAAACATGGAAATATCTACACTGCCATCTGTATAAACACGTAAATATCTACACAGACATCTCTATAAACATGGAAATATCTACACCGCTATCTGTATAAACTTGGAAATAGGCACATCGCTATCTGTATGAACATGGAAATATCTACACAGCTATCTCTATAAACATGGAAATATCTCCACCGCTATCTGTATAAACATGGAAATATCTCCACCGCTATCTGTATAAACATGTAAATATCTTCACCGCTATCAGTATAAACATGGAAATAGTGACACCGCTATCTGTATAAATATGGAAATATCTACACCGCTATCTCTATAAACATGGAAATGTCTACACCGCTATCTGTACAAACATGGAAATATCTACACGACTGTCTCTATAAACATGGAAATATCTTCACCGCCATCTGTATAAACATGGAAATAACTACACAGTCATCTGTATAAACCTGGAAATATCTACTCCACTATCTGTATAAACATGGAAATATCTACACTGCCATCTGTTTAAATTTGTAAATATCTACACAGCCATCTCTATAAACATGGAAATATCTCCACCGCTATCTGTATAAACATGGAAATAGCCACACAGCTATCTGTATAAAAATGGAAATATCTACACCGCTATCTCTATAAACATGGAAATATCTCCACCGCTATCTGTATAAACATGGAAATATCTCCACCGCTATCTGTATAAACATGGAAATATCTACACTGCCATCTGTATAAACATGTAAATATCTACACAGCCATCTCTATAAACATGGAAATATCTGCACCGCTATCTGTATAAACATGGAAATAGACACACTGCTATCTGTATAAACTTGGAAATGTCTACACCGCCATCTTTATAAACATGGAAATACCTACACAGTCATCTGTATAAACATGGAAATATCTACACCACTGTCTGTACAAACATGGAAATATCTACACTGCCATCTGTATAAACATGGAAATATCTACACAGCCATCTCTATAAACACAGAAATATCTACACTGCTATCTTTATAAACGTGGAAATACCCACGCCGCTATCTGTATAAACATGGAAATATCTACACCGACATGTGAAAAAATATGAAAATATCTACACAGTCATCTGTATAAACATGGAAATACTTCCACGGCTATCTGTATAAACATGGAAATATCTACACCGCCATCTGTATAAAAATGGAAATAACTACACAGTCATCTGTATAAATATGGAAATATGTACACCGCTATCTGTATAAACATGGAAATATCTGCACCGCCATCTGCATAAACATGGAAATATCCACACCGCCATCTGTATAAACATGGAAATATCTCAAACGCTATCCGTATAAACATGGAAATTGCCACACAGCTCTCTGTATAAACATGGAAATCTCTACACCGCTGTCTCTATAAACATGGAAATTCCTACACCGCAATCTGTATAAACATGGAAATATCTACACCATTATCTGTCTAAACATGGAAATATCTACACTGCCATCTGTTTAAATATGTAAATATCTACACAGCCATCTCTATAAACATGGAAATATCTACACCGCTATCTGTATAAACATGGAAATAGCCACAAAGCTATCTGTATAAACATGGAAATATCTACACCGCTATCTCTATAAACATGGAAATATCTCCACCGCTATCTGTATAAACATGGAAATATCTCCACCGCTATCTGTATAAACATGGAAATAGCCACAAAGCTATCTGTATAAACATGGAAATATCTACACCGCTATCTCTATAAACATGGAAATATCTCCATGGCTATCTCTATAAACATGGAAATATCTTCACCGCCATCTGCATAAACATGGAAATACCTACTCAGTCGTCTGAATAAACATGGAAATATCTACACCACAGTCTGTACAAATATGGAAATATCTAAACTGCCAGCTGTATAAACATGGAAATATCTACACAGCCATCTCTATAAACTTGGAAATATCTACACTACTATCTATATAAACATGGAAATAGCCACACCGCTATCTGTATAAACATGGAAATATCTACACCGACATGTGCAAAAATATGAAAATATCTACACAGTCATCTGTATAAACATGGAAATACCTCCACCGCTATCTGTATAAACATGGAAATATCTGCAGCGCCATCTGTATAAAAATGGAAACAACTACACAGTCATCTGTATAAATATGGAAATATGTACACCGCTATCTCTATAAACATGGAAATATCTGCACCGCCATCTGCATTAACATGGCAATATCTACACCGCCATCTGTATAAACATGGAAATATCTACACCGCTATCTCTATAAACATGGAAATACCTACACCGCAATCTGTATAAACATGGAAATATCTAAACAAATATCTGTCTAAACATGGAAATATCTACACTGCCATCTGTATAAATACGTAAATATCTACACAGACATCTCTATAAACATGGAAATATCTACACCGCTATCTGTATAAACTTGGAAATAGGCACATCGCTATCTGTATAAACATGGAAATATCTACACCGCTATCTCTATAAACATGGAAATATCTCCACCGCTATCTGTATAAACACGGAAATATCTCCACCGCTATCTGTATAAACATGTAAATATCTTCACCGCTATCAGTATAAACATGGAAATAGTGACACCGCTATCTGTATAAATATGGAAATATCTACACCGCTATCTCTATAAACATGGAAATGTCTACACCGCTATCTGTATAAACATGGAAATATCTACACGACTGTCTCTATAAACATGGAAATATCTTCACCGCCATCTGTATAAACATGGAAATAACTACACAGTCATCTGTATAAACCTGGACATATCTACACCACTATCTGTATAAACATGGAAATATCTACACTTCCATCTGTTTAAATTTGTAAATATCTACACAGCCATCTCTATAAACATGGAAATATCTCCACCGCTATCTGTATAAACATGGAAATAGCCACACAGCTATCTGTATAAAAATGGAAATATCTACACCGCTATCTCTATAAACATGGAAATATCTCCACCGCTATCTGTATAAACATGGAAATATCTCCACCGATATCTGTATAAACATGGAAATATCTCCACCGCTATCTGTATAAACATGGAAATATCTCCAACGCTATCTGTATAAACATGGATATAGCCACACAGCTATCTGTATAAACATGGAAATATCTACACCGCTATCTCTATAAACATGGAAAATCTCCACCGCTATCTGTATAAACATGGAAATAGCCACACCGCTCTCTGTATAAACATGAAAATATCTACACCGCCATCCGTAAGAACATGGAAATATCTACACTGTCACCTGTATAAACATGGAAATATCTACACCTCCATCTGTAAAAACATGGAAATATCTACACTGCCATCTGTATACACATGGAAATATCTACACAGCCATCTGTATAAACACGGAAATATCTACACCGCTATCTCTATAAACATGGAAATACCTACACCGCAATCTGTATAAACATGGAAATATCTACACCATTATCTGTCTAAACATGGAAATATCTACACTGCTATCTGTATAAATATGTAAATATCTGCACAGCCATCTCTATAAACATGGAAATATGTACACCGCTATCTGTATAAACATGGAAATGGCCACACAGCTATCTGTAAAAAAATGGAAATATATACACGGCTATCTCTATAAACATGGAAATATCTCCACCGCTATCTGTACAAACATGGAAATATCTCCACCGCTATCTGTATAAACATGGAAATAGTGACACCGCTATGTGTATAAATATGGAAATATCTACACCGCTATATTTATAAACATGGAAATGTCTACAACGCTATCTGTATAAACATGGAAATATCTACATGGCTGTCTCTATAAACTTGGAAATACCTTCACCGCCATCTGCATAAACATGGAAATAACTACACAGTCATCTGTATAAACCTGGAAATATCTACACCACTATGTGTATAAACATGGAAATAACTACACTGCCATCTGTATAAATATGTAAATATCTACACAGCCATCTCTATAAACATGGAAATATCTACACCGCTATCTGTATAAACATGGAAATAGCCACACAGCTATCTGTATAAACATGGAAATATCTACACCGCTATCTCTATAAACATGGAAATATCTCCACCGCTATCTTTATAAACATGGAAATATCTCCACCGCTATCTGTATAAACATGGAAATATCTCCACCGCTTTCAGTATAAACATGGAAATAGTGACAGCGCTATCTGTGTAAATATGGAAATATCTACATAGTCATCTGTATAAACATGGAAATATCTCCACCGCTATCAGTATAAACATGGAAAGATCTACACCGCCATCTGTATAAAAGTGGAAATAACTAAACTGTCATCTGTATAAATAAGGAAATATGTACACCGCTGTCTGTATCAACATGGAAATATCTGCACCGCCATCTGCATAAACATGGAAATATCTACACCGCCATCTGAATAAACATGGAAATATCTCCAACGCTATCTGTATAAACATGGAAATAGCCACACAGCTATCTGTATTAACATGGTAATATCTACACCGCTATCTCTATAAACATGGAAATATCTCCACTGCTATCTGTATAAACATGGAAATATCTCCACCGCTATCTGTATAAACATGTAAATATCTTCACCGCTATCAGTATAAACATGGAAATAGTGACACCGCTATCTGTATAAATATGGAAAAATCTACACCGCTATCTCTATAAACATGGAAATGTCTACACGGCTATCTGTATAAACATGGAAATATCTACACGGCTGTCTCTATAAACATGGAAATATCTTCACCGCCATCAGTATAAACATGGAAATAACTACACAGTCATCTGTATGAACCGGGAAATATCTACACCACCATCTGTATAAACCTGGAAATAACTACACTGCCATCTGTATAAACATGGAAATATCTACACAGCCATCTCTATAAACATGGAAATATCTGCACCGCTATCTGTATAAACATGGAAATAGCCACACCGCTATCTTTATAAACATGGAAATGTCTACACCGCCATCTGTATAAACATGGAATTACCTACACAGTCATCTGTATAAACGTGGAAATATCTACACCACTGTCTGTACAATCATGGAAATATCTACACTGCCATCTGTATAAACATGGAAATATCTACACAGCCATCACTATAAACATGGAAATATCTACACTGCTATCTGTATAAACATGGAAATAGCCACACTGCTATCTGTATAAACATGGAAATATCTACACCGACATGTGTAAAAATATGAAAATATCTACACAGTCGTCTGTATAAACTTGGAAATACCTCCACCGCTCTCTGCATCAACATGGAAATATCTACACCGCCATATGTATAAAAATGGAAATAACTACACAGTCATCTGTATAAATATGGAAATATGTACACCGTTATCTGTATAAACATGGAAATATCTGCACCGCCATCGGCATAAACATGGAAATGTCTACACCGCCATCTATATAAACATGGAAATATCTCCAACGCTATCTGTATAAACATGGAAATAGCCACAAAGCTATCTGTATAAACATGGAAATATCTACACCGCTATCTCTATAAACATGGAAAAAACTACACCACAATCTGTATAAACATGGAAATATCTACACCATTATCTGTCTAAACATGGAAATATCTACACTGCCATCTGTATAAATATGTAAATATCTACACAGCCATCTCTATAAACATGGAAATATCTACACCGCTATCTGTATAAACATGGAAACAACCACACCGCTATGTGTATAAACATTGAAATATCTACACCGCCATCTGTATAAGCATGGAAATACCTACACAGTCATCTGTATAAACATGGAAATATCTACACCACTGTCTGTACAAACGTGGAAATATCTACACTGCCATCTGTATAAACATGGAAATATCTACACAGCCATCTCTATAAACTTGGAAATATCTACACTGCTATCTGTATAAACACGGAAATAGCCACACCGCTATCTGTATAAACATGGAAATATCTACACCGCCATCTGAATAAAAATGGAAATAACTACACAGTCATCTGTATAAATAAGGAAATATGTACACCGCTATCTGTATCAACATGGAAATATCTGCACCGCCATCTGCATAAACATGAAAATATCTACACCGCCATCTGTATAAACATGGAAATCTCTCCAATGCTATCTGTATAAACATGGAAATAGCCACACAGCTATCTGTATAAACATGGAAATATCTACACTGCTATCTCTATAAGCATGGAAATATCTCCACCGCTATCTGTAAAAACATCGAAATATCTCCACCGCTATCTGTATAAACATGGAAATAGTGACACAGCTATTTGTATAAATATGGAAATATCTACACTGCTATCTCTATAAACATGGAAATGTCTACACCGCTATCTGTATAAACATGGAAATATCTACACGACTGTCTCTATAAACATGGAAATATCTTCACCGCCATCTGTATAAACATGGAAATAACTACACAGTCATCTGTATAAACCTGGAAATATCTACACCACTATCTGTATAAACATCGAAATATCTACACTGCCATCTGTTTAAATTTGTAAATATCTACACAGCCATCTCTATAAACATGGAAATATCTCCACCGCCATCTGTATAAACATGGAAATAGCCACACAGCTATCTGTAAAAAAATGGAAATATCTACACCGCTATCTCTATAAACATGGAAATATCTCCACCGCTATCTGTATAAACATGGAAATATCTCCACCGCTATCTGTATAAACATGGAAATATCTACACTGCCATCTGTATAAACATGTAAATATCTACACAGCCATCTCTATAAACATGGAAATATCTGCACCGCTATCTGTATAAACATGGAAATAGACACACTGCTATCTGTATAAACTTGGAAATGTCTACACCGCCATCTTTATAAGCATGGAAATACCTACACAGTCATCTGTATAAACATGGAAATATCTACACCACTGTCTGTACAAACATGGAAATATCTACACTGCCATCTGTATAAACATGGAAATATCTACACAGCCATCTCTATAAACACAGAAATATCTACACTGCTATCTTTATAAACGTGGAAATAGCCACGCCGCTATCTGTATAAACATGGAAATATCTACACCGACATGTGAAAAAATATGAAAATATCTACACAGTCATCTGTATAAACATGGAAATACTTCCACGGCTATCTGTATAAACATGGAAATATCTACACCGCCATCTGTATAAAAATGGAAATAAGTACACAGTCATCTGTATAAATATGGAAATATGTACACCGCTATCTGTATAAACATGGAAATATCTGCACCGCCATCTGCATAAACATGGAAATATCCACACCGCCATCTGTATAAACATGGAAATATCTCAAACGCTATCCGTATAAACATGGAAATTGCCACACAGCTCTCTGTATAAACATGGAAATCTCTACACCGCTATCTCTATAAATATGGAAATTCCTACACCGAAATCTGTATAAACATGGAAATATCTACACCATGATCTGTCTAAACATGGAAATATCTACACTGCCATCTGTTTAAATATGTAAATATCTACACAGCCATCTCTATAAACATGGAAATATCTCCACCGCTATCTGTATAAACATGGAAATAGCCACAAAGCTATCTGTATAAACATGGAAATATCTACACCGCTATCTCTATAAACATGGAAATATCTCCACCGCTATCTGTATAAACATGGAAATATCTCCACCGCTATCTGTATAAACATGGAAATATCTACATGGCTGTCTCTATAAACATGGAAATATCTTCACCGCCATCTGCATAAACATGGAAATACCTACTCAGTCATCTGAATAAACATGGAAATATCTACACCACAGTCTGTACAAATATGGAAATATCTAAACTGCCAGCTGTATAAACATGGAAATATCTACACAGCCATCTCTATAAACTTGGAAATATCTACACTACTATCTATATAAACATGGAAATAGCCAGACCGCTATCAGTATAAACATGGAAATATCTACACCGACATGTGCAAAAATATGAAAATATCTACACAGTCATCTGTATAAACATGGAAATACCTCCACCGCTATCTGTATAAACATGGAAATATCTACAGCGCCATCTGTATAAAAATGGAAACAACTACACAGTCATCTGTATAAATATGGAAATATGTACACCGCTATCTCTATAAACATGGAAATATCTGCACCGCCATCTGCATTAACATGGCAATAACTACACCGCCATCTGTATAAACATGGAAATATCTACACCGCTATCTCTATGAACATGGAAATACCTACACCGCAATCTGTATAAACATGGAAATATCTAAACCAATATCTGTCTAAACATGGAAATATCTACACTGCCATCTGTATAAATACGTAAATATCTACACAGACATCTCTATAAACATGGAAATATCTACACTGCTATCTGTATAAACTTGGAAATAGGCACATCGCTATCTGTATGAACATGGAAATATCTCCACCGCTATCTGTATAAACATGGAAATAGTGACACCGCTATCTGTATAAATATGGAAAAATCTACACCGCTATCTCTATAAACATGGAAATGTCTACACGGCTATCTGTATAAACATGGAAATATCTACACGGCTGTCTCTATAAACATGGAAATATCTTCACCGCCGTCTGTATAAACATGGAAATAACTACACAGTCGTCTCTATAAACCTGGAAATATCTACACCACTATCTGTATAAACATGGAAATAACTACACTGCCATCTGTATAAACATGTAAATGTCTACACAGCCATCTCTATAAACATGGAAATATCTGCACCGCTATCTGTATAAACATGGAAATAGCCACACCGCTATCTTTATAAACATGGAAATGTCTACACCGCCATCTGTATAAACATGGAATTAGCCACACAGTCATCTGTATAAACGTGGAAATATCTACACCACTGTCTGTACAAACATGGAAATATCTACACTGCCATCTGTATAAACATGGAAATATCTACACAGCCATCTCTATAAACATGGAAATATCTACACTGCTATCTGTATAAACATGGAAATAGCCACACTGCTATCTGTATAAACATGGAAATAGCCACACTGCTATCTGTATAAACATGGAAATATCTACACCGACATGTGTAAAAATATGAAAATATCTACACAGTCGTCTGTATAAACTTGGAAATACCTGCACCGCTATCTGTATCAACATGGAAATATCCACACTGCCATATGTATAAAAATGGAAATAACTACACAGTCATCTGTATAAATATGGAAATATGTACACCGTTATCTGTATGAACATGGAAGTATCTCCACCGCTATCTGTATAAACATGGAAATATCTACACCGCCATCTCTATAAACATGGAAATACCTACACAGTGATCTGTATAAACATGGAAATATCTACACCACTGTCTGTACAAACATGGAAATATCTACACTGCCATCTCTATAAACATGGAAATATCTACACAGACATCTCTATAAACATGGAAATATCTACACTGCTATCTGTATAAACATGGAAATAGCCACACCGCTATCTGTATAAACATGGAAATATCTACACCGACATGTGTAAAAATATGAAAATATCTACACAGTCATCTGTATAAACATGGAAATATCTCCACCGCTATCTGTATAAACATGGATATATCTTCACCGCCATCTGTATAAAAATGGAAATAACTACACAGTCACCTGTATAAATATGGAAATATGTACACCGCTATCTGTATAAACATGGAAATATCTCCACCGATATCTGTATAAACATGGAAATATCTCTACCGCTATCTGTATAAACATGGAAATATCTCCAACGCTATCTGTATAAACATGGATATAGCCACACAGCTATCTGTATAAACATGGAAATATCTACACCGCTATCTCTATAAACATGGAAATATCTCCACCGCTATCTGTATAAACATGGAAATAGCCACACCGCTATCTGTATAAACATGGAAATATCTACACTGCCATCCGTAAACACATGGAAATTTCTACACTGTCACCTGTATAAACATGGAAATATCTACACCTCCATCTGTATAAACATGGAAATATCTACACTGCCATCTGTATACACATGGAAATATCTACACAGCCATCTGTATAAACAAGGAAATATCTACACCGCTATCTCTATAAACATGGAAATACCTACACCGCAATCTGTATAAACATGGAAATATCTACACCATTATCTGTCTAAACATGGAAATATCTACACTGCCATCTGTATAAATATGTAAATATCTACACAGCCATCTCTATAAACATGGAAATATCTACACCGCTATCTGTATAAACATGGAAATGGCCACACAGCTATCTGTATAAAAATGGAAATATATACACGGCTATCTGTATAAACATGGAAATATCTCCACCGCTATCTGTATAAACATGGAAATATCTCCACCGCTATCTGTATAAACATGGAAATAGTGACACCGCTATGTGTATAAATATGGAAATATCTACACCGCTATATTTATAAACATGGAAATGTCTACAACGCTATCTGTATAAACATGGAAATATCTACATGGCTGTCTCTATAAACTTGGAAATATCTTCACCGCCATCTGCATAAACATGGAAATAACTACACAGTCATCTGTATAAACCTGGAAATATTTACACCACTATGTGTATAAACATGGAAATAACTACACTGCCATCTGTATAAATAAGTACATATCTACACAGCCATCTCTATAAACATGGAAATATCTACACCGCTATCTGTATAAACATGGAAATAGCCACACAGCTATCTGTATAAACATGGAAATATCTACACCGCTATCTCTATAAACATGGAAATATCTCCACCGCTATCTTTATAAACATGGAAATAGTGACACCGCTATCTGTGTAAATATGGAAATATCTACATAGTCATCTGTATAAACATGGAAATATCTCCACCGCTATCAGTATAAACATGGAAAGATCTACACCGCCATCTGTATAAAAGTGGAAATAACTAAAGTGTCATCTGTATAAATAAGGAAATATGTACACCGCTATCTGTATCAACATGGAAATATCTGCAGCGCCATCTGCATAAACATGGAAATATCTACACCGCCATCTGAATAAACATGGAAATATCTCCAACGCTATCTGTATAAACATGGAAATAGCCACACAGCTATCTGTATTAACATGGTAATATCTACACCGCTATCTCTATAAACATGGAAATATCTCCACTGCTATCTGTATAAACATGGAAATATCTCCACCGCTATCTGTATAAACATGGAAATAGTGACACCGCTATCTGTATAAATATGGAAAAATCTACACCGCTATCTCTATAAACATGGAAATGTCTACACGGCTATCTGTATAAACATGGAAATATCTACACGGCTGTCTCTATAAACATGGAAATATCTTCACCGCCATCTGTATAAACATGGAAATAACTACACAGTCATCTGTATAAACCCGGAAATATCTACACCACTATCTGTATAAACATGGAAATAACTACACTGCCATCTGTATAAACATGTAAATATCTACACAGCCATCTCTATAAACATGGAAATATCTGCACCGCTATCTGTATAAACATGGAAATAGCCACACCGCTATCTTTATAAACATGGAAATGTCTACACCGCCATCTGTATAAACATGGAATTACCTACACAGTCATCTGTATCAACGTGGAAATATCTACACCACTGTCTGTACAAACATGGAAATATCTACAATGCCATCTGTATAAACATGGAAATATCTACACTGCCATCACTATAAACATGGAAATATCTACACTGCTATCTGTATAAACATGGAAATAGCCACACTGCTATCTGTATAAACATGGAAATATCTACACCGACATGTGTAAAAATATGAAAATATCTACACAGTCGTCTGTATAAACTTAGAAATACCTCCACCGCTCTCTGTATCAACATGGAAATATCTACACCGCCATATGTATAAAAATGGAAATAACTACAGAGTCATCTGTATAAATATGGAAATATGTTCACCGTTATCTGTATAAACATGGAAATATCTGCACCCCCATCGGCATAAACATGGAAATATCTACACCGCCATCTATATAAACATGGAAATATCTCCAACGTTATCTGTATAAACATGGAAATAGCCACAGAGCTCTCTGTATAAACATGGAAATATCTACACCGCTATCTCTATAAACATGGAAAAAACTACACCGCAATCTGTATAAACATGGAAATATCTACACCATTATCTGTCTAAACATGGAAATATCTACACTGCCATCTGTATAAATATGTAAATATCTACACAGCCATCTCTATAAACATGGAAATAACTACACCGCAATCTGTATAAACATGGAAACAGCCACACCGCTATCTGTATAAACATGGAAATATCTACACCGCAATCTGTATAAGCATGGAAATACCTACACAGTCATCTGTATAAACATGGAAATATCTACACCACTGTCTGTACAAACGTGGAAATATCTACACTGCCATCTGTATAAACATGGAAATATCTACACAGCCATCTCTATAAACTTGGAAATATCTACACTGCTATCTGTATAAACATGGAAATAGCCACACCGCTATCTGTATAAACATGGAAATATCTACACCGCCATCTGTATAAAAATGGAAATAACTACACAGTCATCTGTATAAATGAGGAAATATGTACACCGCTATCTGTATCAACATGGAAATATCTGCAGCGCCATCTGCATAAACATGGAAATATCTACACCGCCATCTGAATAAACATGGAAATATCTCCAACGCTATCTGTATAAACATGGAAATAGCCACACAGCTATCTGTATTAACATGGTAATATCTACACCGCTATCTCTATAAACATGGAAATATCTCCACTGCTATCTGTATAAACATGGAAATATCTCCACCGCTATCTGTATAAACATTGAAATAGTGACACCGCTATCTGTATAAATATGGAAAAATCTACACCGCTATCTCTATAAACATGGAAATGTCTAAACGGCTATCTGTATAAACATGGAAATATCTACACGGCTGTCTCTATAAACATGGAAATATCTTCACCGCCATCTGTATAAACATGGAAATAACTACACAGACATCTGTATAAACCCGGAAATATCTACACCACTATCTGTATAAACATGGAAATAACTACACTGCCATCTGTATAAACATGTAAATATCTACACAGCCATCTCTATAAACATGGAAATATCTGCACCGCTATCTGTATAAACATGGAAATAGCCACACCGCTATCTTTATAAACATGGAAATGTCTACACCGCCATCTGTATAAACATGGAATTACCTACACAGTCATCTGTATAAACGTGGAAATATCTACACCACTGTCTGTACAAACATGGAAATATCTACACTGCCATCTGTATAATCATGGAAATATCTACACTGCCATCACTATAAACATGGAAATATCTACACTGCTATCTGTATAAACATGGAAATAGCCACACTGCTATCTGTATAAACATGGAAATATCTACACCGACATGTGTAAAAATATGAAAATATCTACACAGTCGTCTGTATAAACTTGGAAATACCTCCACCGCTCTCTGTATCAACATGGAAATATCTACACCGCCATATGTATAAAAATGGAAATAACTACACAGTCATCTGTATAAATATGGAAATATGTACACCGTTATCTGTATAAACATGGAAATATCTGCAACGCCATCGGCATAAACATGGAAATATCGACACCGCCATCTATATAAACATGGAAATATCTCCAACGTTATCTGTATAAACATGGAAATAGCCACACAGCTCTGTGTATAAACATGGAAATATCTACACCGCTATCTCTATAAACATGGAAAAAACTACACCGCAATCTGTATAAACATGGAAATATCTACACCATTATCTGTCTAAACATGGAAATATCTACACTGCCATCTGTATAAATATGTAAATATCTACACAGCCATCTCTATAAACATGGAAATATCTACACCGCAATCTGTATAAACATGGAAACAGCCACACAGCTATCTGTATAAACATGGAAATATCTACACCGCAATCTGTATAAGCATGGAAATACCTACACAGTCATCTGTATAAACATGGAAATATCTACACCACTGTCTGTACAAACGTGGAAATATCTACACTGCCATCTGTATAAACATGGAAATATCTACACAGCCATCTCTATAAACTTGGAAATATCCACACAGCTATCTGTATAAACATGGAAATACCCACACCGCTATCTGTATAAACATGGAAATATCTACACCGCCATCTGTATAAAAATGGAAATAACTACACAGTCATCTGTATAAATGAGGAAATATGTACACCGCTATCTGTATCAACATGGAAATATCTGCACCGCCATCTGCATAAACATGAAAATATCTACACCGCCATCTGTATAAACATGGAAATATCTCCAACGCTATCTGTATAAACATGGAAATAGCCACACAGCTATCTGTATAAACATGGAAATATCTACACCGCTATCTCTATAAACATGGAAATATCTCCACCGCTATCTGTATAAACATGGAAATATCTTCACCGCCATCTGTATAAAAATGGAAATAACTACACAGTCACCTGTATAAATATGGAAATATGTACACCGCTATCTGTTTAAACATGGAAATATCTCCACCGCTATCTTTATAAACATGGAAATATCTCCACTGCTATCTGTATAAACATGGAAATATCTCCAACGCTATCTGTATAAACATGGATATAGCCACACAGCTATCTGTATAAACATGGAAATATCTACACCGCTATCTCTATAAACATGGAAATATCTCCACCGCTATCTGTATAAACATGGAAATAGCCACACCGCTATCTGTATAAACATGGAAATATCTACACCGCCATCTGTAAAAACATGGAAATATCTACACTGTCACCTGTATAAACATGGAAATATCTACACCTCCATCTGTATAAACATGGAAATATCTACACTGCCATCTGTATACACATGGAAATATCTACACAGCCATCTGTATAAACATGGAAATATCTACACCGCTATCTCTATAAACATGGAAATACCTACACCGCAATCTGTATAAACATGGAAATATCTACACCATTATCTGTCTAAACATGGAAATAACTACACTGCCATCTGTATAAATATGTAAATATCTACACAAGCATCTCTATAAACATGGAAATATCTACACCGCTATCTGTATAAACATGGAAATGGCCACACAGCTATCTGTATAAAAATGGAAATATATACACGGCTATCTCTATAAACATGGAAATATCTCCACCGCTATCTGTACAAACATGGAAATATCTCCACCGCTATCTGTATAAACATGGAAATATCTCCACCCCTATCAGTATAAACATGGATAGATCTACACTGCCATCTGTATAAAAGTGGAAATAACTACACTGTCATCTGTATAAATAAGGAAATATGTACACCGCTATCTGTATCAACATGGAAATATCTGCAGCGCCATCTGCATAAACATGGAAATATCTACACCGCTATCTGTATAAACATGGAAATAGCCACACAGCTATCTGTATAAACATGGAAATATCTACACCGCTATCTCTATAAACATGGAAATATCTCCACCGCTATCTTTATAAACATGGAAATAGTGACACCGCTATCTGTGTAAATATGGAAATATCTACATAGTCATCTGTATAAACATGGAAATATCTCCACCGCTATCAGTATAAACATGGAAAGATCTACACCGCCATCTGTATAAAAGTGGAAATAACTAAAGTGTCATCTGTATAAATAAGGAAATATGTACACCGCTATCTGTATCAACATGGAAATATCTGCAGCGCCATCTGCATAAACATGGAAATATCTTCACCGCCATCTGAATAAACATGGAAATATCTCCAACGCTATCTGTATAAACATGGAAATAGCCACACAGCTATCTGTATTAACATGGTAATATCTACACCGCTATCTCTATAAACATGGAAATATCTCCACTGCTATCTGTATAAACATGGAAATATCTCCACCGCTATCTGTATAAACATGGAAATAGTGACACCGCTATCTGTATAAATATGGAAAAATCTACACCGCTATCTCTATAAACATGGAAATGTCTACACGGCTATCTGTATAAACATGGAAATATCTACACGGCTGTCTCTATAAACATGGAAATATCTTCACCGCCATCTGTATAAACATGGAAATAACTACACAGTCATCTGTATAAACCCGGAAATATCTACACCACTATCTGTATAAACATGGAAATAACTACACTGCCATCTGTATAAACATGTAAATATCTACACAGCCATCTCTATAAACATGGAAATATCTGCACCGCTATCTGTATAAAAATGGAAATAGCCACACCGCTATCTTTATAAACATGGAAATGTCTACACCGCCATCTGTATAAACATGGAATTACCTACACAGTCATCTGTATCAACGTGGAAATATCTACACCACTGTCTGTACAAACATGGAAATATCTACAATGCCATCTGTATAAACATGGAAATATCTACACTGCCATCACTATAAACATGGAAATATCTACACTGCTATCTGTATAAACATGGAAATAGCCACACTGCTATCTGTATAAACATGGAAATATCTACACCGACATGTGTAAAAATATGAAAATATCTACACAGTCGTCTGTATAAACTTGGAAATACCTCCACCGCTCTCTGTATCAACATGGAAATATCTACACCGCCATATGTATAAAAATGGAAATAACTACAGAGTCATCTGTATAAATATGGAAATATGTTCACCGTTATCTGTATAAACATGGAAATATCTGCACCCCCATCGGCATAAACATGGAAATATCTACACCGCCATCTATATAAACATGGAAATATCTCCAACGTTATCTGTATAAACATGGAAATAGCCACAGAGCTCTCTGTATAAACATGGAAATATCTACACCGCTATCTCTATAAACATGGAAAAAACTACACCGCAATCTGTATAAACATGGAAATATCTACACCATTATCTGTCTAAACATGGAAATATCTACACTGCCATCTGTATAAATATGTAAATATCTACACAGCCATCTCTATAAACATGGAAATAACTACACCGCAATCTGTATAAACATGGAAACAGCCACACCGCTATCTGTATAAACATGGAAATATCTACACCGCAATCTGTATAAGCATGGAAATACCTACACAGTCATCTGTATAAACATGGAAATATCTACACCACTGTCTGTACAAAGGTGGAAATATCTACACTGCCATCTGTATAAACATGGAAATATCTACACAGCCATCTCTATAAACTTGGAAATATCTACACTGCTATCTGTATAAAGATGGAAATAGCCACACCGCTATCTGTATAAACATGGAAATATCTACACCGCCATCTGTATAAAAATGGAAATAACTACACAGTCATCTGTATAAATGAGGAAATATGTACACCGCTATCTGTATCAACATGGAAATATCTGCAGCGCCATCTGCATAAACATGGAAATATCTACACCGCCATCTGTATAAACATGGAAATATCTCCAACGCTATCTGTATAAACATGGAAATAGCCACACAGCTATCTGTATTAACATGGTAATATCTACACCGCTATCTCTATAAACATGGAAATATCTCCACTGCTATCTGTATAAACATGGAAATATCTCCACCGCTATCTGTATAAACATTGAAATAGTGACACCGCTATCTGTATAAATATGGAAAAATCTACACCGCTATCTCTATAAACATGGAAATGTCTAAACGGCTATCTGTATAAACATGGAAATATCTACACGGCTGTCTCTATAAACATGGAAATATCTTCACCGCCATCTGTATAAACATGGAAATAACTACACAGTCATCTGTATAAACCCGGAAATATCTACACCACTATCTGTATAAACATGGAAATAACTACACTGCCATCTGTATAAACATGTAAATATCTACACAGCCATCTCTATAAACATGGAAATATCTGCACCGCTATCTGTATAAACATGGAAATAGCCACACCGCTATCTTTATAAACATGGAAATGTCTACACCGCCATCTGTATAAACATGGAATTACCTACACAGTCATCTGTATAAACGTGGAAATATCTACACCACTGTCTGTACAAACATGGAAATATCTACACTGCCATCTGTATAATCATGGAAATATCTACACTGCCATCACTATAAACATGGAAATATCTACACTGCTATCTGTATAAACATGGAAATAGCCACACTGCTATCTGTATAAACATGGAAATATCTACACCGACATGTGTAAAAATATGAAAATATCTACACAGTCGTCTGTATAAACTTGGAAATACCTCCACCGCTCTCTGTATCAACATGGAAATATCTACACCGCCATATGTATAAAAATGGAAATAACTACACAGTCATCTGTATAAATATGGAAATATGTACACCGTTATCTGTATAAACATGGAAATATCTGCAACGCCATCGGCATAAACATGGAAATATCTACACCGCCATCTATATAAACATGGAAATATCTCCAACGTTATCTGTATAAACATGGAAATAGCCACACAGCTCTGTGTATAAACATGGAAATATCTACACCGCTATCTCTATAAACATGGAAAAAACTACACCGCAATCTGTATAAACATGGAAATATCTACACCATTATCTGTCTAAACATGGAAATATCTACACTGCCATCTGTATAAATATGTAAATATCTACACAGCCATCTCTATAAACATGGAAATATCTACACCGCAATCTGTATAAACATGGAAACAGCCACACAGCTATCTGTATAAACATGGAAATATCTACACCGCAATCTGTATAAGCATGGAAATACCTACACAGTCATCTGTATAAACATGGAAATATCTACACCACTGTCTGTACAAACGTGGAAATATCTACACTGCCATCTGTATAAACATGGAAATATCTACACAGCCATCTCTATAAACTTGGAAATATCCACACTGCTATCTGTATAAACATGGAAATACCCACACCGCTATCTGTATAAACATGGAAATATCTACACCGCCATCTGTATAAAAATGGAAATAACTACACAGTCATCTGTATAAATGAGGAAATATGTACACCGCTATCTGTATCAACATGGAAATATCTGCACCGCCATCTGCATAAACATGAAAATATCTACACCGCCATCTGTATAAACATGGAAATATCTCCAACGCTATCTGTATAAACATGGAAATAGCCACACAGCTATCTGTATAAACATGGAAATATCTACACCGCTATCTGTATAAACATGGAAATATCTCCACCGCTATCTGTATAAACATGGAAATATCTTCACCGCCATCTGTATAAAAATGGAAATAACTACACAGTCACCTGTATAAATATGGAAATATGTACACCGCTATCTGTTTAAACATGGAAATATCTCCACCGCTATCTTTATAAACATGGAAATATCTCCACCGCTATCTGTATAAACATGGAAATATCTCCAACGCTATCTGTATAAACATGGATATAGCCACACAGCTATCTGTATAAACATGGAAATATCTACACCGCTATCTCTATAAACATGGAAATATCTCCACCGCTATCTGTATAAACATGGAAATAGCCACACCGCTATCTGTATAAACATGGAAATATCTACACCGCCATCTGTAAAAACATGGAAATATCTACACTGTCACCTGTATAAACATGGAAATATCTACACCTCCATCTGTATAAACATGGAAATATCTACACTGCCATCTGTATACACATGGAAATATCTACACAGCCATCTGTATAAACATGGAAATATCTACACCGCTATCTCTATAAACATGGAAATACCTACACCGCAATCTGTATAAACATGGAAATATCTACACCATTATCTGTCTAAACATGGAAATAACTACACTGCCATCTGTATAAATATGTAAATATCTACACAAGCATCTCTATAAACATGGAAATATCTACACCGCTATCTGTATAAACATGGAAATGGCCACACAGCTATCTGTATAAAAATGGAAATATATACACGGCTATCTCTATAAACATGGAAATATCTCCACCGCTATCTGTACAAACATGGAAATATCTCCACCGCTATCTGTATAAACATGGAAATATCTCCACCCCTATCAGTATAAACATGGATATATCTACACTGCCATCTGTATAAAAGTGGAAATAACTACACTGTCATCTGTATAAATAAGGAAATATGTACACCGCTATCTGTATCAACATGGAAATATCTGCAGCGCCATCTGCATAAACATGAAAATATCTACACCGCCATCTGAATAAACATGGAAATATCTCCAACGCTGTCTGTATAAACATGGAAATAGCCACACAGCTATCTGTATTAACATGGTAATATCTACACCGCTATCTCTATAAACTTGGAAATATCTCCACTGCTATCTGTATAAACATGGAAATATCTCCACCGCTATCTGTATAATCATGGAAATAGTGACACCGCTATCTGTATAAATATGGAAAAATCTACATCGCAATCTCTATAAACATGGAAATGTCTACACGGCTATCTGTATAAACATGGAAATATCTACACGTCTGTCTCTATAAACATGGAAATATCTTCACCGCCATCTGTATAAACATGGAAATAACTACACAGTCATCTGTATGAACCCGGAAATATCTACACCACTATCTGTATAAACATGGAAATAACTACACTGCCATCTGTATAAACATGTAAATATCTACACAGCCATCTCTATAAACATGGAAATATCTGCACCGCTATCTGTATAAACATGGAAATAGCCACACCGCTATCTTTATAAACATGGAAATGTCTACACCGCCATCTGTATAAACATGGAATTACCTACACAGTCATCTGTATAAACGTGGAAATATCTACACCACTGTCTGTACAAACATGGAAATATCTACACTGCCATCTGTATAAACATGGAAATATCTACACAGCCATCTCTATAAACATGGAAATATCTACACTGCTATCTGTATAAACATGGAAATATCCACACTGCTATCTGTATAAACATGGAAATATCTACACCGACATGTGTAAAAATATGAAAATATCTACACAGTCGTCTGTATAAACTTGGAAATACCTCCACCGCTCTCTGTATCAACATGGAAATATCTACACCGCCATATATATAAAAATGGAAATAACTACACAGTCATCTGTATAAATATGGAAATATGTACACCGTTATCTGTATAAACATGGAAATATCTGCACCGCCATCGGCATAAACATGGAAATATCTACACCGCCATCTATATAAACATGGAAATATATCCAACGCTATCTGTATGAACATGGAAATAGCCACACAGCTATCTGTATAAACATGGAAATATCTACACCGCTATCTCTATAAACATGGAAAAAACTACACCGCAATCTGTATAAACATGGAAATATCTACACCATTATCTGTCTAAACATGGAAATATCTACACTGCCATCTGTATAAATATGTAAATATCTACACAGCCATCTCTATAAACATGGAAATATCTACACCGCTATCTGTATAAACATGGAAACAGCCACACCGATATCTGTATAAACATGGAAATATCTACACCGCCATCTGTATAAGCATGGAAATACCTACACAGTCATCTGTATAAACATGGAAATATCTACACCACTGTCTGTACAAACGTGGAAATATCTACACTGCCATCTGTATAAACATGGAAATATCTACACAGCCATCTCTATAAACTTGGAAATATCTACACTGCTATCTTTATAAACATGGAAATACCCACACCGCTATCTGTATAAACATGGAAATATGTACACCGCCATCTGTATAAAAATGGAAATAACTACACAGTCATCTGTATAAATAAGGAAATATGTACACCGCTGTCTGTATCAACATGGAAATATCTGCACCGCCATCTGCATAAACATGAAAATATCTACACCGCCATCTGTATAAACATGGAAATATCTCCAACGCTATCTGTATAAACATGGAAATAGCCACACAGCTATCTGTATAAACATGGAAATATCAACACCGCTATCTCTATAAACATGGAAATATCTCCACCGCTATCTGTATAAACATGGAAATATCTACACCGACATGTGTAAAAATATGAAAATATCTACACAGTCATCTGTATAAACATGGAAATACCTCCATCGCTATCTGTATAAACATGGAAATATCTACAGCGCCATCTGTATAAAAATGGAAAGCACTACACAGTCATCTGTATAAATATGGAAATATGTACACCGCTATCTCTATAAACATGGAAATATCTGCACCGCCATCTGCATAAACATGGCAATATCTACACCGCCATCTGTATAAACATGGAAATATCTGCACCGCTATCTCTATAAACATGGAAATACCTACACCGCAATCTGTATAAACATGGAAATAACTACACCAATATCTGTCTAAACATGGAAATATCTACACTGCCATCTGTATAAATACGTAAATATCTACACAGCCATCTCTATAAACCTGGAAATATCTACACCGCTATCTGTATAAACTTGGAAATAGGCACATCGCTATCTGTATAAACATGGAAATATCTACACCGCTATCTATATAAACATGGAAATAACTCCACCGCTATCTGTATAAACATGGAAATATCTCCACCGCTATCTGTATAAACATGGAAATATCTTCACCGCTATCAGTATAAACATGGAAATAGTGACACCGCTATCTGTATAAATATGGAAATATCCACACCGCTATCTCTATAAACATGGAAATGTCAACACCGCTATCTGTATAAACATGGAAATATCTACATGGCTATCTCAATAAACATGGAAATATCTACACCGCCATCTGTATAAACATGGAAATAACTACACAGTCATCTGTATAAACCTGGAAATATCTACACCACTATCTGTATAAACATGGAAATATCTACACTGCCATCAGTATAAACATGTAAATATCTTCACAGCCATCTCTATAAACATGGAAATATCTACACCGCTATCTGTATAAACATGGAAATAGCCACACCGCTATCTGTATAAACATGGAAATATCTACACCGCCATCTCTATAAACATGGAAATACCTACACAGTGATCTGTATAAACATGGAAATATCTACACCACTGTCTGTACAAACATGGAAATATCTACACTGCCATCTGTATAAACATGGAAATATCTACACAGACATCTCTATAAACACGGAAATATCTACACTGCTATCTGTATAAACATGGAAATAGCCACACTGCTATCTGTATAAACATGGAAATATCTACACCGACATGTGTAAAAATATGAAAATATCTACACAGTCGTCTGTATAAACTTGGAAATACCTCCACCGCTCTCTGTATCAACATGGAAATATCTCCACCGCTATCTGTATAAACATGGAAATATCTCCAACGCTATCTGTATAAACATGGATATAGCCACACAGCTATCTGTATAAACATGGAAATATCTACACCGCTATCTCTAGAAACATGGAAATATCTCCACCGCTATCTGTATAAACATGGAAATTGCCACACCGCTATCTGTATAAACATGGAAATATCTACACCGCCATCTGCAAAAAGATGGAAATATCTACACTGTCACCTGTATAAACATGGAAATACCTACACCGCAATCTGTATAAACATGGAAATATCTACACCATTATCTGTCTAAACATGGAAATATCTACACTGCCATCTGTATAAATATGTAAATATCTACACAGCCATCTCTATAAACATGGAAGTATCTACACCGCTATCTGTATAAACATGGAAATAGCCACACAGCTATCTGTATAAACATGGAAATATCTACACAGCTATCTCTATAAACATGGAAATATCTCCACCGCTATCTTTATAAACATGGAAATATCTCCACCGCTATCTGTATAAACATGGAAATATCTCCACCGCTATCAGTATAAACATGGAAATAGTGACACCGCTATCTGTGTAAATATGGAAATATCTACATAGTCATCTGTATAAACACGGGAGTATCTCCACCGCTATCTGTATAAACATGGAAAGATCTACACCGCCATCTGTATAAAAGTGGAAATAACTACACTGTCTTCTGTATAAATAAGGAAATATGTACACCGCTATCTGTATCAACATGGAAATATCTTCAGCGCCATCTGCATATACATGGAAATATCTACACCGCCATCTGAATAAACATGGAAATATCTCCAACGCTATCTGTATAAACATGGAAATAGCCACACAGCTATCTGTATTAACATGGTAATATCTACACCGTTATCTCTATAAACATGGAGATATCTCCACTGCTATCTGTATAAACATGGAAATATCTCCACCGCTATATGTATAAACATGGAAATAGTGACACCGCTATCTGTATAAATATGGAAAAATCTACACCGCTATCTCTATAAACATGGAAATGTCTACACGGCTATCTGTATAAACATGGAAATATCTACACGGCTGTCTCTATAAACATGGAAATATCTTCACCGCCATCTGTATAAACATGGAAATAACTACACAGTAATCTCTATAAACCTGGAAATATCTACACCACTATCTGTATAAACATGGAAATAACTACACTGCCATCTGTATAAACATGTAAATATCTACACAGCCATCTCTATAAACATGGAAATATCTGCACCGCTATCTGTATAAACATGGAAATAGCCACACCACTATCTTTATAAACATGGAAATGTCTACACTGCCATCTGTATAAACATGGAATTACCTACACAGTCATCTGTATAAACGTGGAAATATCTACACCACTGTCTGTACAAACATGGAAATATCTACACTGCCATCTGTATAAACATGGAAATATCTACACAGCCATCTCTATAAACATGGAAATATCTACACTGCTATCTGTATAAACATGGAGATAGCCACACTGCTATCTGTATAAACATGGAAATAGCCACACTACTATCTGTATAAACATGGAAATATCTACACCGACATGTGTAGAAATATGAAAATATCTACACAGTCGTCTTTATAAACTTGGAAATACCTCCACCGCTATCTGTATCAACATGGAAATATCTACACTGCCATATGTATAAAAATGGAAATAACTACACAGTCATCTGTATAAATATGGAAATATGTACACCGTTATCTGTATAAACATGGAAGTATCTCCACCGCCATCGGCATAAACATGGAAATATCTACACCGCCATCTGAATAAACATGGAAATATCTCCAACGCTATCTGTATAAACATGGAAATAGCCACACAGCTATCTGTATTAACATGGTAATATCTACACCGCTATCTCTATAAACATGGAAATATCTCCACTGCTATCTGTATAAACATGGAAATATCTCCACCGCTATCTGTATAAACATGGAAATAGTGACACCGCTATCTGTATAAATATGGAAAAATCTACACCGCTATCTCTATAAACATGGAAATGTCTACACGGCTATCTGTATAAACATGGAAATATCTACACGGCTGTCTCTATAAACATGGAAATATCTTCACCGCCCTCTGTATAAACATGGAAATAACTACACAGTCGTCTCTATAAACCTGGAAATATCTACACCACTATCTGTATAAACATGGAAATAACTACACTGCCATCTGTATAAACATGTAAATATCTACACAGCCATCTCTATAAACATGGAAATATCTGCACCGCTATCTGTATAAACATGGAAATAGCCACACCGCTATCTTTATAAACATGGAAATGTCTACACCGCCATCTGTATAAACATGGAATTAGCCACACAGTCATCTGTATAAACGTGGAAATATCTACACCACTGTCTGTACAAACATGGAAATATCTACACTGCCATCTGTATAAACATGGAAATATCTACACAGCCATCTCTATAAACATGGAAATATCTACACTGCTATCTGTATAAACATGGAAATAGCCACACTGCTATCTGTATAAACATGGAAATAGCCACACTGCTATCTGTATAAACATGGAAATATCTACACCGACATGTGTAAAAATATGAAAATATCTACACAGTCGTCTGTATAAACTTGGAAATACCTGCACCGCTATCTGTATCAACATGGAAATATCTACACTGCCATATGTATAAAAATGGAAATAACTACACAGTCATCTGTATAAATATGGAAATATGTACACCGTTATCTGTATAAACATGGAAGTATCTCCACCGCCATCGGCATAAACATGGAAATATCTACACCGCCATCTACATAAACATGGAAATATCTCCAACGCTATCTGTATAAACATGGAAATAGCCACACAGCTATCTCTTTAAACATGGAAATATCTACACCGCTATCACTATAAACATGGAAAAAACTACACCGCAATCTGTATAAACATGGAAATATCTACACCATTATCTGTCTAAACATGGAAATATCTACACTGCCATCTGTATAAATATGTAAATGTCTACACAGCCATGTCTATAAACATGGAAATATCTACACCGCTATCTGTATAAACATGGAAACAGCCACACCGCTATCTGTATAAACACGGAAATATCTACACCGCCGTCTGTATAAGCATGGAAATACCTACACAGTCATCTGTATAAACATGGAAATATCTACTCCACTGTCTGTACAAACGTGGAAATATCTACACTGCCATCTGTATAAACATGGAAATATCTACACAGCCATCTCTATAAACTTGGAAATATCTACACTGCTATCTGTATAAACATGGAAATAGCCACACCGCTATCTGTATAAACATGGAAATATCTACACCACCATCTGTATAAAAATGGAAATAACTACACAGTCATCTGTATAAATAAGGAAATATGTACACCGCTATCTGTATCAACATGGAAATATCTGCACCGCCATCTGCATAAACATGAAAATATCAACACCGCCATCTGTATAAACATGGAAATATCTCCAACGCTATCTGTATATACATGGAAATAGCCACACAGCTATCTGTATAAACATTGCAATATCTACACCGCTATCTCTATAAACATGGAAATATCTCCACCGCTATCTGTATAAACATGGAAATATCTGCACCGACATGTGTAAAAATATGAAAATATCTACACAGTCATCTGTATAAACATGGAAATACCTCCACCGCTATCTGTATAAACATGGAAATATCTACAGTGCCATATGTATAAAAATGGAAACAACTACACAGTCATCTGTATAAATATGGAAATATGTACACCGCTATCTCTATAAACATGGAAATATCGGCACCGCCATCTGCATAAACATGGCAATATCTACACCGCCATCTGTATAAACATGGAAATATCTACACCGCTATCTCTATAAACATGGAAATACCTACACCGCAATCTGTATAAACATGGAAATATCTACACCAATATCTGTCTAAACATGGAAGTATCTACACTGCCATCTGTATAAATACGTAAATATCTACACAGCCATCTCTATAAACATGGAAATATCTACACCGCTATCTGTATAAACTTGGAAATAGGCACATCGCTATCTGTATAAACATGGAAATATCTACACCGCTATCTCTATAAACATGGAAATATCACCACCGCTATCTGTGTAAACATGGAAATATCTCCACCGCTATCTGTATAAACATGGAAATATCTTCACCGCTATCAGTATAAACATGGAAATAGTGACACCGCTATCTGTATAAATATGGAAATATCTACACCGCTATCTCTATAAACATGGAAATGTCAACACCGCTGTCTGTATAAACGTGGAAATATCAACATGGCTATCTCAACAAACATGGAAATATCTACACCGCCATCTGTATAAACATGGAAATACCTACACAGTCATCTGTATAAACCTGGAAATATCTACACCACTATCTGTATAAACATGGAAATATCTACACTGCCATCAGTATAAACATGTAAATATCTTCACAGCCATCTCTATAAACATGGAAATATCTACACCGCTGTCTGTATAAACATGGAAATAGCCACACCGCTATCTGTATAAACATGGAAATATCTACACCGCCATCTCTATAAACATGGAAATACCTACACAGTGATCTGTATAAACATGGAAATATCTACACCACTGTCTGTACAAACATGGAAATATCTACACTGCCATCTCTATAAACATGGAAATATCTACACCGCCATCTGTAAAAACATGGAAATATCTACACTGTCACCTGTATAAACATGGAAATATCTACACCTCCATCTGTATAAACATGGAAATATCTACACTGCCATCTGTATACACATGGAAATATCTACACAGCCATCTGTATAAACATGGAAATATCTACACCGCTATCTCTATAAACATGGAAATACCTACACCGCAATCTGTATAAACATGGAAATATCTACACCATTATCTGTCTAAACATGGAAATAACTACACTGCCATCTGTATAAATATGTAAATATCTACACAAGCATCTCTATAAACATGGAAATATCTACACCGCTATCTGTATAAACATGGAAATGGCCACACAGCTATCTGTATAAAAATGGAAATATATACACGGCTATCTCTATAAACATGGAAATATCTCCACCGCTATCTGTACAAACATGGAAATATCTCCACCGCTATCTGTATAAACATGGAAATATCTCCACCCCTATCAGTATAAACATGGATAGATCTACACTGCCATCTGTATAAAAGTGGAAATAACTACACTGTCATCTGTATAAATAAGGAAATATGTACACCGCTATCTGTATCAACATGGAAATATCTGCAGCGCCATCTGCATAAACATGGAAATATCTACACCGCTATCTGTATAAACATGGAAATAGCCACACAGCTATCTGTATAAACATGGAAATATCTACACCGCTATCTCTATAAACATGGAAATATCTCCACCGCTATCTTTATAAACATGGAAATAGTGACACCGCTATCTGTGTAAATATGGAAATATCTACATAGTCATCTGTATAAACATGGAAATATCTCCACCGCTATCAGTATAAACATGGAAAGATCTACACCGCCATCTGTATAAAAGTGGAAATAACTAAAGTGTCATCTGTATAAATAAGGAAATATGTACACCGCTATCTGTATCAACATGGAAATATCTGCAGCGCCATCTGCATAAACATGGAAATATCTTCACCGCCATCTGAATAAACATGGAAATATCTCCAACGCTATCTGTATAAACATGGAAATAGCCACACAGCTATCTGTATTAACATGGTAATATCTACACCGCTATCTCTATAAACATGGAAATATCTCCACTGCTATCTGTATAAACATGGAAATATCTCCACCGCTATCTGTATAAACATGGAAATAGTGACACCGCTATCTGTATAAATATGGAAAAATCTACACCGCTATCTCTATAAACATGGAAATGTCTACACGGCTATCTGTATAAACATGGAAATATCTACACGGCTGTCTCTATAAACATGGAAATATCTTCACCGCCATCTGTATAAACATGGAAATAACTACACAGTCATCTGTATAAACCCGGAAATATCTACACCACTATCTGTATAAACATGGAAATAACTACACTGCCATCTGTATAAACATGTAAATATCTACACAGCCATCTCTATAAACATGGAAATATCTGCACCGCTATCTGTATAAAAATGGAAATAGCCACACCGCTATCTTTATAAACATGGAAATGTCTACACCGCCATCTGTATAAACATGGAATTACCTACACAGTCATCTGTATCAACGTGGAAATATCTACACCACTGTCTGTACAAACATGGAAATATCTACAATGCCATCTGTATAAACATGGAAATATCTACACTGCCATCACTATAAACATGGAAATATCTACACTGCTATCTGTATAAACATGGAAATAGCCACACTGCTATCTGTATAAACATGGAAATATCTACACCGACATGTGTAAAAATATGAAAATATCTACACAGTCGTCTGTATAAACTTGGAAATACCTCCACCGCTCTCTGTATCAACATGGAAATATCTACACCGCCATATGTATAAAAATGGAAATAACTACAGAGTCATCTGTATAAATATGGAAATATGTTCACCGTTATCTGTATAAACATGGAAATATCTGCACCCCCATCGGCATAAACATGGAAATATCTACACCGCCATCTATATAAACATGGAAATATCTCCAACGTTATCTGTATAAACATGGAAATAGCCACAGAGCTCTCTGTATAAACATGGAAATATCTACACCGCTATCTCTATAAACATGGAAAAAACTACACCGCAATCTGTATAAACATGGAAATATCTACACCATTATCTGTCTAAACATGGAAATATCTACACTGCCATCTGTATAAATATGTAAATATCTACACAGCCATCTCTATAAACATGGAAATAACTACACCGCAATCTGTATAAACATGGAAACAGCCACACCGCTATCTGTATAAACATGGAAATATCTACACCGCAATCTGTATAAGCATGGAAATACCTACACAGTCATCTGTATAAACATGGAAATATCTACACCACTGTCTGTACAAAGGTGGAAATATCTACACTGCCATCTGTATAAACATGGAAATATCTACACAGCCATCTCTATAAACTTGGAAATATCTACACTGCTATCTGTATAAACATGGAAATAGCCACACCGCTATCTGTATAAACATGGAAATATCTACACCGCCATCTGTATAAAAATGGAAATAACTACACAGTCATCTGTATAAATGAGGAAATATGTACACCGCTATCTGTATCAACATGGAAATATCTGCAGCGCCATCTGCATAAACATGGAAATATCTACACCGCCATCTGTATAAACATGGAAATATCTCCAACGCTATCTGTATAAACATGGAAATAGCCACACAGCTATCTGTATTAACATGGTAATATCTACACCGCTATCTCTATAAACATGGAAATATCTCCACTGCTATCTGTATAAACATGGAAATATCTCCACCGCTATCTGTATAAACATTGAAATAGTGACACCGCTATCTGTATAAATATGGAAAAATCTACACCGCTATCTCTATAAACATGGAAATGTCTAAACGGCTATCTGTATAAACATGGAAATATCTACACGGCTGTCTCTATAAACATGGAAATATCTTCACCGCCATCTGTATAAACATGGAAATAACTACACAGTCATCTGTATAAACCCGGAAATATCTACACCACTATCTGTATAAACATGGAAATAACTACACTGCCATCTGTATAAACATGTAAATATCTACACAGCCATCTCTATAAACATGGAAATATCTGCACCGCTATCTGTATAAACATGGAAATAGCCACACCGCTATCTTTATAAACATGGAAATGTCTACACCGCCATCTGTATAAACATGGAATTACCTACACAGTCATCTGTATAAACGTGGAAATATCTACACCACTGTCTGTACAAACATGGAAATATCTACACTGCCATCTGTATAATCATGGAAATATCTACACTGCCATCACTATAAACATGGAAATATCTACACTGCTATCTGTATAAACATGGAAATAGCCACACTGCTATCTGTATAAACATGGAAATATCTACACCGACATGTGTAAAAATATGAAAATATCTACACAGTCGTCTGTATAAACTTGGAAATACCTCCACCGCTCTCTGTATCAACATGGAAATATCTACACCGCCATATGTATAAAAATGGAAATAACTACACAGTCATCTGTATAAATATGGAAATATGTACACCGTTATCTGTATAAACATGGAAATATCTGCAACGCCATCGGCATAAACATGGAAATATCTACACCGCCATCTATATAAACATGGAAATATCTCCAACGTTATCTGTATAAACATGGAAATAGCCACACAGCTCTGTGTATAAACATGGAAATATCTACACCGCTATCTCTATAAACATGGAAAAAACTACACCGCAATCTGTATAAACATGGAAATATCTACACCATTATCTGTCTAAACATGGAAATATCTACACTGCCATCTGTATAAATATGTAAATATCTACACAGCCATCTCTATAAACATGGAAATATCTACACCGCAATCTGTATAAACATGGAAACAGCCACACAGCTATCTGTATAAACATGGAAATATCTACACCGCAATCTGTATAAGCATGGAAATACCTACACAGTCATCTGTATAAACATGGAAATATCTACACCACTGTCTGTACAAACGTGGAAATATCTACACTGCCATCTGTATAAACATGGAAATATCTACACAGCCATCTCTATAAACTTGGAAATATCCACACTGCTATCTGTATAAACATGGAAATACCCACACCGCTATCTGTATAAACATGGAAATATCTACACCGCCATCTGTATAAAAATGGAAATAACTACACAGTCATCTGTATAAATGAGGAAATATGTACACCGCTATCTGTATCAACATGGAAATATCTGCACCGCCATCTGCATAAACATGAAAATATCTACACCGCCATCTGTATAAACATGGAAATATCTCCAACGCTATCTGTATAAACATGGAAATAGCCACACAGCTATCTGTATAAACATGGAAATATCTACACCGCTATCTGTATAAACATGGAAATATCTCCACCGCTATCTGTATAAACATGGAAATATCTTCACCGCCATCTGTATAAAAATGGAAATAACTACACAGTCACCTGTATAAATATGGAAATATGTACACCGCTATCTGTTTAAACATGGAAATATCTCCACCGCTATCTTTATAAACATGGAAATATCTCCACCGCTATCTGTATAAACATGGAAATATCTCCAACGCTATCTGTATAAACATGGATATAGCCACACAGCTATCTGTATAAACATGGAAATATCTACACCGCTATCTCTATAAACATGGAAATATCTCCACCGCTATCTGTATAAACATGGAAATAGCCACACCGCTATCTGTATAAACATGGAAATATCTACACCGCCATCTGTAAAAACATGGAAATATCTACACTGTCACCTGTATAAACATGGAAATATCTACACCTCCATCTGTATAAACATGGAAATATCTACACTGCCATCTGTATACACATGGAAATATCTACACAGCCATCTGTATAAACATGGAAATATCTACACCGCTATCTCTATAAACATGGAAATACCTACACCGCAATCTGTATAAACATGGAAATATCTACACCATTATGTGTCTAAACATGGAAATAACTACACTGCCATCTGTATAAATATGTAAATATCTACACAAGCATCTCTATAAACATGGAAATATCTACACCGCTATCTGTATAAACATGGAAATGGCCACACAGCTATCTGTATAAAAATGGAAATATATACACGGCTATCTCTATAAACATGGAAATATCTCCACCGCTATCTGTACAAACATGGAAATATCTCCACCGCTATCTGTATAAACATGGAAATATCTCCACCCCTATCAGTATAAACATGGATATATCTACACTGCCATCTGTATAAAAGTGGAAATAACTACACTGTCATCTGTATAAATAAGGAAATATGTACACCGCTATCTGTATCAACATGGAAATATCTGCAGCGCCATCTGCATAAACATGAAAATATCTACACCGCCATCTGAATAAACATGGAAATATCTCCAACGCTGTCTGTATAAACATGGAAATAGCCACACAGCTATCTGTATTAACATGGTAATATCTACACCGCTATCTCTATAAACTTGGAAATATCTCCACTGCTATCTGTATAAACATGGAAATATCTCCACCGCTATCTGTATAATCATGGAAATAGTGACACCGCTATCTGTATAAATATGGAAAAATCTACATCGCAATCTCTATAAACATGGAAATGTCTACACGGCTATCTGTATAAACATGGAAATATCTACACGTCTGTCTCTATAAACATGGAAATATCTTCACCGCCATCTGTATAAACATGGAAATAACTACACAGTCATCTGTATGAACCCGGAAATATCTACACCACTATCTGTATAAACATGGAAATAACTACACTGCCATCTGTATAAACATGTAAATATCTACACAGCCATCTCTATAAACATGGAAATATCTGCACCGCTATCTGTATAAACATGGAAATAGCCACACCGCTATCTTTATAAACATGGAAATGTCTACACCGCCATCTGTATAAACATGGAATTACCTACACAGTCATCTGTATAAACGTGGAAATATCTACACCACTGTCTGTACAAACATGGAAATATCTACACTGCCATCTGTATAAACATGGAAATATCTACACAGCCATCTCTATAAACATGGAAATATCTACACTGCTATCTGTATAAACATGGAAATATCCACACTGCTATCTGTATAAACATGGAAATATCTACACCGACATGTGTAAAAATATGAAAATATCTACACAGTCGTCTGTATAAACTTGGAAATACCTCCACCGCTCTCTGTATCAACATGGAAATATCTACACCGCCATATATATAAAAATGGAAATAACTACACAGTCATCTGTATAAATATGGAAATATGTACACCGTTATCTGTATAAACATGGAAATATCTGCACCGCCATCGGCATAAACATGGAAATATCCACACCGCCATCTATATAAACATGGAAATATATCCAACGCTATCTGTATGAACATGGAAATAGCCACACAGCTATCTGTATAAACATGGAAATATCAACACCGCTATCTCTATAAACATGGAAATATCTCCACCGCTATCTGTATAAACATGGAAATATCTACACCGACATGTGTAAAAATATGAAAATATCTACACAGTCATCTGTATAAACATGGAAATACCTCCATCGCTATCTGTATAAACATGGAAATATCTACAGCGCCATCTGTATAAAAATGGAAAGAACTACACAGTCATCTGTATAAATATGGAAATATGTACACCGCTATCTCTATAAACATGGAAATATCTGCACCGCCATCTGCATAAACATGGCAATATCTACACCGCCATCTGTATAAACATGGAAATATCTGCACCGCTATCTCTATAAACATGGAAATACCTACACCGCAATCTGTATAAACATGGAAATAACTACACCAATATCTGTCTAAACATGGAAATATCTACACTGCCATCTGTATAAATACGTAAATATCTACACAGCCATCTCTATAAACCTGGAAATATCTACACCGCTATCTGTATAAACTTGGAAATAGGCACATCGCTATCTGTATAAACATGGAAATATCTACACCGCTATCTATATAAACATGGAAATAACTCCACCGCTATCTGTATAAACATGGAAATATCTCCACCGCTATCTGTATAAACATGGAAATATCTTCACCGCTATCAGTATAAACATGGAAATAGTGACACCGCTATCTGTATAAATATGGAAATATCCACACCGCTATCTCTATAAACATGGAAATGTCAACACCGCTATCTGTATAAACATGGAAATATCTACATGGCTATCTCAATAAACATGGAAATATCTACACCGCCATCTGTATAAACATGGAAATAACTACACAGTCATCTGTATAAACCTGGAAATATCTACACCACTATCTGTATAAACATGGAAATATCTACACTGCCATCAGTATAAACATGTAAATATCTTCACAGCCATCTCTATAAACATGGAAATATCTACACCGCTATCTGTATAAACATGGAAATAGCCACACCGCTATCTGTATAAACATGGAAATATCTACACCGCCATCTCTATAAACATGGAAATACCTACACAGTGATCTGTATAAACATGGAAATATCTACACCACTGTCTGTACAAACATGGAAATATCTACACTGCCATCTGTATAAACATGGAAATATCTACACAGACATCTCTATAAACACGGAAATATCTACACTGCTATCTGTATAAACATGGAAATAGCCACACTGCTATCTGTATAAACATGGAAATATCTACACCGACATGTGTAAAAATATGAAAATATCTACACAGTCGTCTGTATAAACTTGGAAATACCTCCACCGCTCTCTGTATCAACATGGAAATATCTCCACCGCTATCTGTATAAACATGGAAATATCTCCAACGCTATCTGTATAAACATGGATATAGCCACACAGCTATCTGTATAAACATGGAAATATCTACACCGCTATCTCTAGAAACATGGAAATATCTCCACCGCTATCTGTATAAACATGGAAATTGCCACACCGCTATCTGTATAAACATGGAAATATCTACACCGCCATCTGCAAAAAGATGGAAATATCTACACTGTCACCTGTATAAACATGGAAATACCTACACCGCAATCTGTATAAACATGGAAATATCTACACCATTATCTGTCTAAACATGGAAATATCTACACTGCCATCTGTATAAATATGTAAATATCTACACAGCCATCTCTATAAACATGGAAGTATCTACACCGCTATCTGTATAAACATGGAAATAGCCACACAGCTATCTGTATAAACATGGAAATATCTACACAGCTATCTCTATAAACATGGAAATATCTCCACCGCTATCTTTATAAACATGGAAATATCTCCACCGCTATCTGTATAAACATGGAAATATCTCCACCGCTATCAGTATAAACATGGAAATAGTGACACCGCTATCTGTGTAAATATGGAAATATCTACATAGTCATCTGTATAAACACGGGAGTATCTCCACCGCTATCTGTATAAACATGGAAAGATCTACACCGCCATCTGTATAAAAGTGGAAATAACTACACTGTCTTCTGTATAAATAAGGAAATATGTACACCGCTATCTGTATCAACATGGAAATATCTTCAGCGCCATCTGCATATACATGGAAATATCTACACCGCCATCTGAATAAACATGGAAATATCTCCAACGCTATCTGTATAAACATGGAAATAGCCACACAGCTATCTGTATTAACATGGTAATATCTACACCGTTATCTCTATAAACATGGAGATATCTCCACTGCTATCTGTATAAACATGGAAATATCTCCACCGCTATATGTATAAACATGGAAATAGTGACACCGCTATCTGTATAAATATGGAAAAATCTACACCGCTATCTCTATAAACATGGAAATGTCTACACGGCTATCTGTATAAACATGGAAATATCTACACGGCTGTCTCTATAAACATGGAAATATCTTCACCGCCATCTGTATAAACATGGAAATAACTACACAGTAATCTCTATAAACCTGGAAATATCTACACCACTATCTGTATAAACATGGAAATAACTACACTGCCATCTGTATAAACATGTAAATATCTACACAGCCATCTCTATAAACATGGAAATATCTGCACCGCTATCTGTATAAACATGGAAATAGCCACACCACTATCTTTATAAACATGGAAATGTCTACACTGCCATCTGTATAAACATGGAATTACCTACACAGTCATCTGTATAAACGTGGAAATATCTACACCACTGTCTGTACAAACATGGAAATATCTACACTGCCATCTGTATAAACATGGAAATATCTACACAGCCATCTCTATAAACATGGAAATATCTACACTGCTATCTGTATAAACATGGAGATAGCCACACTGCTATCTGTATAAACATGGAAATAGCCACACTACTATCTGTATAAACATGGAAATATCTACACCGACATGTGTAGAAATATGAAAATATCTACACAGTCGTCTTTATAAACTTGGAAATACCTCCACCGCTATCTGTATCAACATGGAAATATCTACACTGCCATATGTATAAAAATGGAAATAACTACACAGTCATCTGTATAAATATGGAAATATGTACACCGTTATCTGTATAAACATGGAAGTATCTCCACCGCCATCGGCATAAACATGGAAATATCTACACCGCCATCTGAATAAACATGGAAATATCTCCAACGCTATCTGTATAAACATGGAAATAGCCACACAGCTATCTGTATTAACATGGTAATATCTACACCGCTATCTCTATAAACATGGAAATATCTCCACTGCTATCTGTATAAACATGGAAATATCTCCACCGCTATCTGTATAAACATGGAAATAGTGACACCGCTATCTGTATAAATATGGAAAAATCTACACCGCTATCTCTATAAACATGGAAATGTCTACACGGCTATCTGTATAAACATGGAAATATCTACACGGCTGTCTCTATAAACATGGAAATATCTTCACCGCCCTCTGTATAAACATGGAAATAACTACACAGTCGTCTCTATAAACCTGGAAGTATCTACACCACTATCTGTATAAACATGGAAATAACTACACTGCCATCTGTATAAACATGTAAATATCTACACAGCCATCTCTATAAACATGGAAATATCTGCACCGCTATCTGTATAAACATGGAAATAGCCACACCGCTATCTTTATAAACATGGAAATGTCTACACCGCCATCTGTATAAACATGGAATTAGCCACACAGTCATCTGTATAAACGTGGAAATATCTACACCACTGTCTGTACAAACATGGAAATATCTACACTGCCATCTGTATAAACATGGAAATATCTACACAGCCATCTCTATAAACATGGAAATATCTACACTGCTATCTGTATAAACATGGAAATAGCCACACTGCTATCTGTATAAACATGGAAATAGCCACACTGCTATCTGTATAAACATGGAAATATCTACACCGACATGTGTAAAAATATGAAAATATCTACACAGTCGTCTGTATAAACTTGGAAATACCTGCACCGCTATCTGTATCAACATGGAAATATCTACACTGCCATATGTATAAAAATGGAAATAACTACACAGTCATCTGTATAAATATGGAAATATGTACACCGTTATCTGTATAAACATGGAAGTATCTCCACCGCCATCGGCATAAACATGGAAATATCTACACCGCCATCTACATAAACATGGAAATATCTCCAACGCTATCTGTATAAACATGGAAATAGCCACACAGCTATCTCTTTAAACATGGAAATATCTACACCGCTATCACTATAAACATGGAAAAAACTACACCGCAATCTGTATAAACATGGAAATATCTACACCATTATCTGTCTAAACATGGAAATATCTACACTGCCATCTGTATAAATATGTAAATGTCTACACAGCCATGTCTATAAACATGGAAATATCTACACCGCTATCTGTATAAACATGGAAACAGCCACACCGCTATCTGTATAAACACGGAAATATCTACACCGCCGTCTGTATAAGCATGGAAATACCTACACAGTCATCTGTATAAACATGGAAATATCTACTCCACTGTCTGTACAAACGTGGAAATATCTACACTGCCATCTGTATAAACATGGAAATATCTACACAGCCATCTCTATAAACTTGGAAATATCTACACTGCTATCTGTATAAACATGGAAATAGCCACACCGCTATCTGTATAAACATGGAAATATCTACACCACCATCTGTATAAAAATGGAAATAACTACACAGTCATCTGTATAAATAAGGAAATATGTACACCGCTATCTGTATCAACATGGAAATATCTGCACCGCCATCTGCATAAACATGAAAATATCAACACCGCCATCTGTATAAACATGGAAATATCTCCAACGCTATCTGTATATACATGGAAATAGCCACACAGCTATCTGTATAAACATTGCAATATCTACACCGCTATCTCTATAAACATGGAAATATCTCCACCGCTATCTGTATAAACATGGAAATATCTGCACCGACATGTGTAAAAATATGAAAATATCTACACAGTCATCTGTATAAACATGGAAATACCTCCACCGCTATCTGTATAAACATGGAAATATCTACAGTGCCATATGTATAAAAATGGAAACAACTACACAGTCATCTGTATAAATATGGAAATATGTACACCGCTATCTCTATAAACATGGAAATATCGGCACCGCCATCTGCATAAACATGGCAATATCTACACCGCCATCTGTATAAACATGGAAATATCTACACCGCTATCTCTATAAACATGGAAATACCTACACCGCAATCTGTATAAACATGGAAATATCTACACCAATATCTGTCTAAACATGGAAGTATCTACACTGCCATCTGTATAAATACGTAAATATCTACACAGCCATCTCTATAAACATGGAAATATCTACACCGCTATCTGTATAAACTTGGAAATAGGCACATCGCTATCTGTATAAACATGGAAATATCTACACCGCTATCTCTATAAACATGGAAATATCACCACCGCTATCTGTGTAAACATGGAAATATCTCCACCGCTATCTGTATAAACATGGAAATATCTTCACCGCTATCAGTATAAACATGGAAATAGTGACACCGCTATCTGTATAAATATGGAAATATCTACACCGCTATCTCTATAAACATGGAAATGTCAACACCGCTGTCTGTATAAACGTGGAAATATCAACATGGCTATCTCAACAAACATGGAAATATCTACACCGCCATCTGTATAAACATGGAAATACCTACACAGTCATCTGTATAAACCTGGAAATATCTACACCACTATCTGTATAAACATGGAAATATCTACACTGCCATCAGTATAAACATGTAAATATCTTCACAGCCATCTCTATAAACATGGAAATATCTACACCGCTATCTGTATAAACATGGAAATAGCCACACCGCTATCTGTATAAACATGGAAATATCTACACCGCCATCTCTATAAACATGGAAATACCTACACAGTGATCTGTATAAACATGGAAATATCTACACCACTGTCTGTACAAACATGGAAATATCTACACTGCCATCTCTATAAACATGGAAATATCTACACAGACATCTCTATAAACATGGAAATATCTACACTGCTATCTGTATAAACATGGAAATAGCCACACCGCTATCTGTATAAACATGGAAATATCTACACCGACATGTGTAAAAATATGAAAATATCTACACAGTCATCTGTATAAACATGGAAATATCTCCACCGCTATCTGTATAAACATGGATATATCTTCACCGCCATCTATATAAAAATGGAAATAACTACACAGTCACCTGTATAAATATGGAAATATGTACACCGCTATCTGTATAAACATGGAAATATCTCCACCGATATCTGTATAAACATGGAAATATCTCTACCGCTATCTGTATAAACATGGAAATATCTCCAACGCTATCTGTATAAACATGGATATAGCCACACAGCTATCTGTATAAACATGGAAATATCTACACCGCTATCTCTATAAACATGGAAATATCTCCACCGCTATCTGTATAAACATGGAAATAGCCACACCGCTATCTGTATAAACATGGAAATATCTACACTGCCATCCGTAAACACATGGAAATTTCTACACTGTCACCTGTATAAACATGGAAATATCTACACCTCCATCTGTATAAACATGGAAATATCTACACTGCCATCTGTATACACATGGAAATATCTACACAGCCATCTGTATAAACAAGGAAATATCTACACCGCTATCTCTATAAACATGGAAATACCTACACCGCAATCTGTATAAACATGGAAATATCTACACCATTATCTGTCTAAACATGGAAATATCTACACTGCCATCTGTATAAATATGTAAATATCTACACAGCCATCTCTATAAACATGGAAATATCTACACCGCTATCTGTATAAACATGGAAATGGCCACACAGCTATCTGTATAAAAATGGAAATATATACACGGCTATCTCTATAAACATGGAAATATCTCCACCGCTATCTGTAC